>NC_061118.1:160278590-160314974 GCF_002878395.1 Capsicum annuum
TTTATAACACGTTATCAGCACGACGTCTCTTACCAATTGAGATCCGTACGAAGTCACTTACCAATTGAGATCTGTTTGTACGTGGTTATACAAGTTTTCGAGTCTCTAACTAATTTAGATTATCAAAACGAGATTCTGCCAAATAAGATGAGATTATAAATCTAAAGGTAATTACAAAGTTACTAATTCCTTATGTTATCTATTTTTTGCTACTAAAAATATAATTATTGTTGAATTTGAGGAAAAATAATTGGTTTGGAACCATTTATATTTTGAATTTATTTCTCAAGAACAATTATCAAAAGAGATGATAATATGTTGGGTTCAAGTCCCATCGATTTATGCCTAAGACGCCTTTATATGGATAAGACGTTGAGTTTGAATCTTAATGCACCATATTGATATATTATGATGGCTAAGGAAAAATAATGGGTATTTGATGAAAAGTCATGAAATTCGACCCATTGAATATGCTTCATTCCATGAAGTGAATGTGATAGCAATATATGATAAGTCTAAAATATAACAACTTACTTCATTCTTGAGGTGTATGTGGTAACAGTGCATAATATGTCTGAAAGAAGACAAGTGACCGAATGCACGAATATACGCGTGGAGGGATAATATGATAATGATCATCAAAAGTGATGATATTTTCACACGCTTATATGATTATAAGATATGCTAGAGAAAAATTCTCTACATTATATGTATGCCTCGATTTGCTTCTAAAGTAGCAAAATCTTGAAAGAGGTTATAAGCTATCATAATTTGATAGACTTAAGGCACGGTTATATTCTATTCCTGGGGAATGAGAAACTTATTAATGCAAACGTGCACTTGATCACAACTCACCTCTGAAAGAGTTTGAATAATTTTGAAATCTACTTCTGAAGTAGTAAATTTGAAATTTATTCATGTATTAGTAAATCTGAAATTTACTAAAGAAAAAGTACATGTCATGATAAACTTGGAGTTTACTAGAATAAAAGTTCATAAATTGATATGAATGATTGTGACGTCTCGAAGATGTGCATGTATTGAAGAACTAGAAGATTCTTCAAGAATTGTTTATGTCGTTTGTTCTCATGACAAGTTGGTTGGACCAGCTAATATTGGGATTGGATCCCTTCAAATCTGAAAATTATAAAAGATGAATAAGGGTCCGTTCACCTATCATGTGATATGTTGAAAAGATGCATCAATAAGATGATCACATGTACATTCATTGTCAACCTGCAGTTTGACATTCATAAAGTTGCTTGCTCAATAAAATTGAGTTAAGAACATAATTTTCAGATTGTGCAATCAAGAAAGTTATCTTGATGATGATGGTTTGACATTGAATGCCTTCGATAAATAGCTAAACCATTATTAATGAGAACAAAACTTCATTGGTCTAAAATATGATATATTGCAATAGCATTTGTATGCATTAGACCAATAAATTATGATTATTTCTTCCTTCTCAATTGGTTCAAGGTCGGAAACCAATTATTCCATCTAATAATTTTGATGCGCGATATACGATTAACGAATATACCATAATACACAAAGATGGATTCCTCAAAGAAATAAAGGATGCATGTTAGTTTTTCTAACATAAGGGGAAGATTATAAGCGCTATGAAATATGTTAGGAATTATCACCATATTCTCATCCAAAAGATAATTCAAGTCAAATGCTGAAAGCATCTCATATTAAGCGCAAGTGCTCTTATTTTGTGTTCCTAAAGGACAAAGTTTATGTATGCATGAAGCGTAGTAGACTGATCGATTTCAAATGAAATAGTCCTTGAAAAATAAGGAGCAAATAATCATAATAAGAAGGTAATGAGCTGTTGAAGAGCCTACGACATACCACTTCATGAAACCTTATGAGAGGTTCATGTACCTGAAAATAATGAAGTGATGAGATCTCAAAATGTTATGTCACATTGTGAACCGATACAAAATGATATATCATCAATATCTTTGACACAATATTGACATAATATTGTGAAAGATTACGAGGATCTGAATTCTACGTTTATTTAAGCATGCTGATGTAGAAATATTTATCAAGTGACATGAAAGGATGCATCTTGGTAGGTATTAAACTTATTTGATTTGCAGTCCAAATATTTGAAGATGTCACTCATGAAATGTTGAATATTGTTACTTGACAAAACTTATATGAAAAACTTTTAAGGATTCACAATACGTGAAGCATATAAAAGTTTTTGGGAAACTTATTTATAATCCTTATATTGTATAAGTTTATTGCTTGAACATCATTGGAACTCTTAGAGAGTTTTCAAAGCAATAGATTATTTGCTGAAATTCGAAATATATCGAATTGGATTGGTTATGAAGTACCATATCTTAGTGCAATTGATGCATTCATGTACCTTGCAAATACTACAAGGTCTATAGCCTTTTCAGTCAATTTGTTTGTAAGGTATATTTCTGCTCCTGCTATGAGACATCAAAATGTGATAAAATACATGAGCTTGTTTTATTCTAAAGATTACAGTCCCGATCTTATTAGTCATGCTGATGTTGGGTACTTATCTGACCCGCATAAAGTTCGGCCTCAAATAGGCTATGTGTTCATATGTGGTGGTACTGCCATATCTTGGAGATATATAAAGCAGTCTATCGTAGCCACTTCATCGAATCATGCTGAGATAATAGCTATTCATGAAGCAAGCCGAGAGTGTGTATGGTTGAGGTCCATGATACATCATCTCATTCGAGAAAAATGTGGAGTGAAATATGACAATCTACCAACTATTTTATACAGAGATAATTCAGTATACATAACACATCTTAAGGGAGAATTCATAAATGGAGATAAAACGAAGCACATTTTGCCAAAGCTTTTCTACATACATGAGCTACAAAAGAATGATGATATTAACATGCAACAGATTCGTTCAATTGACAATGTAACTGATTTATTCACCAAGTCTTCTCCAATTACAACTTTTAAGAAGATGGTACACAAGATCGGGATGCAAAGGTTCAAGGATGTTCTCATTAGGGGGAGTTAATACGCGCTGTGCTCTTTTTCCCTTACGAGGTTTTGTCCCACTGGTTTTCCTTGAAAGGTTTTTAATGAGGCAACCAAAATGTGTATTATTAGAGATGTGTACTCTTTTTCCTTCACTAGATTGTTTTCCTACTAGAATTTTTCTAGTAAGGTTTTAACGAGGCACATTATCTACCAATTAGACATTCAAGGGGGAGTTATAAATGTATTTACATTATAGTGAATGTCTATCAAGATCAACTTTGATATCTATTAGGATTTGAAGCATCTGTCTTTTACTCAGATTAGGAGTAAATTTCCTCTATAAATAGAGGGGTTTTGTTCATTGTATTTACAATCATATAATCTCTTATCCTCAAGAGAAGAAATAAGAATTATTCTCTCTTCTCTCTCTATTCTTGTTCTTTTCAACTTTTAAAAACCACTTGTCAGGCTCCTATTGGACAACAAAAACAAATATTTTCAGCTCTCGGAACTGCAGCTTACGTGGAGTATAAAATTTCGATGAAGCGTCACAAATGTGGCAATCATATAGATTTACCAACCTTTCACAAAAATGTCCTATTGCCCCTATAATTATTTTTGGACTGGCTGATGGTTTTAGCTTTGAAGGTAACAGAAAAAGCAGTCATGATCCACACGTCAAATTACGTGTTCAACTAATTAAAATTTACAAAATTTGGAAATTTCCAAAACTTGACATTATCTGAAAGCCAAATGGGAAAGAATGTCCACCGCCGATGTTCATTAAATGTCAACTATTGGCCCATAAAAAAAAATTCCTGATTATACTGGTCCTGGTAAGCCCAACCAGTTCAGCTTCTTTTTGCAATTTTATTTATATACCTACAATGAAATAGTGTAAGGATCCGGCTCCTTTCCATTTTTCTCAAGTTCCCATCTTGATTGATAACATATGACCTAATTAAATTAAATAGCTAAGACTTAACTTATTTCAAACTAAATCTCTAATCATAATTAATATAATAAATATATTATGTCAACTAAAGTTAGATTGTTTATTTTTTTCCTTTCTCAATAAACTCTCCAAGACTGATTATTTCTCTAAATTTTCTCTCATTCCCTCAAAAATTTATCAGTTCTAATTTGACAGCACCTAAAAATATACCTTTCTTATACACGTTTTTAATTAGATTACTTATTACTTATATAACATATGTTTCAAGAAGGGATTAACTAGGTGAAAAAATAAATAGAAAATATGTCATAAAGCATTTTTATCTTCTAAAAAAAATTACATATGGTAAATCCTAAAGACGATGAAGGATTTTAATTTCTTCGTTTCTTTTTTTACTAGTCAGATTTTTTTCCACAACTTGATTTCAATTGAAGTGTAAAGAAAAAAATTATAAGAAAAAAATAATACTAATGAAGATGGAAAAATTGTCTTGGCTATTACAACCTTTAAAATAGAATTGAAGTAACCCTTCGCAGTCATCCTCATTTTTTATGTGCGTCATGTGCTGTCAAATTAGAACTGATAAATTTTGGAGGGAATAAGAGAAAATTTAGAGAAATAATTGATTTTGGAGGAAATATTGAGAAAGAAAAGAAATAAATAACCTATTTTTAGTTGATATAATATATTTATTATATATTAACCATGGTTAGAGATTCAATTTAGAATAAATTAAATCTAAACCATTAATTTAATTAAGTCATGTGTCATCTATCGAGATCAGAACTTGGGGAAAATGGAGAGGAGCCAGATCCATATCTAGTTTTATATAAAAGTATATAAAAAGTTGATATGTGCCTAGATAACCTTTCTTTTGTGATTTTCAATTGCAGTTCTTGCTCAAAATCAATGTAAATCTCTAACAAGTAACTTTATATTTTGGGGATAACCTTCTTAGACTATTTATAAATACTATAAACGTCATTTAGCACAAAACTTTCACAAAAATCAGATTAGAGATTCAAAGTCATTTCTTTATAGCTCATTCAAAAATGGTGAGTTACCTTTTTGATATGATTTTCACCACTCAAAATCTTATAAAATATATACATTGATCTCAAGTTTAGCTAAAAACATGATAACAAATTGAATTTGTGAAGTAACAATTAAGGGGTGGATGAGTTGAAGAAGAGGAAAGGAGAAGTGGCGTAACTTTAAATTACATACCAGTTTAGCAAATACTAATGTTATTCTTCAATGTGATGATGATGAGTTCTAGCAGCTAAACTGGTTCAAGTTACAAAGGTCAAAAGGTTATTATTAGGAACAAATATAAAAGAGAATTTAATTTATATATGCATGGACGTTATAAAAAAGATTCTCATAGGTTTGCTACTTTCAAGATTACAAATTCCCTTTTGCCCTGATCAAAAGATAAATTCTTAAATCTTTTTTTGGTCAAAGACAATCTTCTCAATCTCCTTTTCTAATGAAAAGTTAGCCGAAAATAATAAGATTGAATAATTCTTTCATCTATATTGTTCCAGTTTTCTTCCTACTTTTAACTTTGATAATATGTAGTATAAAATTTTCACGTTGGTATTGTTATTGTATATTAAGTTGTAGCACTTATCAAAGACAGTCTTTTCGACTCCCTTTTCTAATTTTTGAAAAGTTGGACGTAAATAGTTTTCTAGCAATTTGATAATATGTAATCCCTCCCTCCCATTTTACGTAAATAGTTCTCTAGCAATTTGATAATATGTATTCGTCTCATTTTATGTGACATACTTTGATCGGATACGGAGTTTTAGAAATAAGAAAAGGCTTGGTGATATTTATCAAAATGTCTTTTATTAAAAATTGTACTATTGTATCTTTAATTAGATGGGATATTATAAGTGGGACCAATAAAGATAAAAATAAAATTACGTCTTTAAATAATAACCAAATAAAAAAAGTGATCTTTTTTAGGACGGACCAAAAAAAAAAAAAAGGCTACACGGGCGGAGGGAGTATAAAATTTTCACGCTGTTATTGTCATTGTATATTATGTTGTAGCATAATCGACATTCAATCTACATGTAGACTTGTGAGAATCGTAATATAAATCATATTTTATATTAATATATACCAATATAAATATGATGAGTACAAATAGAATGAAACAAAATAGGATTCTTATGAACTGCTACGCTAATATATGGATAAGAATCGAACACGACGATGGGAAATTAAAGAAAACTCACCTCTTTGAAATGTTATATCGACGTGATAATTACAATATCAAACAATTTACTTACTATAGAATATTGAACAATTCCAATAATATTATTGTAAGTTGATCTATTAGTAGTACTAGCTACGTACCACATAATACTATTTGATTGGTGTAGAAATATTCCATTATCCAAGTATCCCTTGCCTGTTCTCTTGATTTGATTGATCTCAGCAGTGATTTGAAGTAACAAATATTTGAACGATGCAGAGAGAAATGCTTATCTATATCAAGATTGATTTTATGTTTACAAAAAAGGGAATCACAATGATTGCAGTACTTGAGATGAGCCAGCTATAAGCTTCCATTTTTCATTGTATCTGTCAGTCTTTGATGATAAATATCAACTGAATTCATCTCATTATTATGAGAACTTGTGAAGGCCAACTAATGGGCCATCTTATGTACAGACTCCATTCAGACAAACTATATACAATTGTAGATTTCTTGATAGTTGACAGTTCAAACTAGTGGAATGGACTACATACCTAAAACTTGCATGGGTTAAATGTATCTTGAATGGGAGGAGGATTCCAGTTTTGAAGTTTGTTGATTCTTACAGAAGGATCAATAACAACAACAAAACCAATGTAATATATCATAATTCATAGATAGAGTCTAAGGAGGGTGGGGTGTGTGTAGAACTCAGGGTACCTTTTGAGATAGAGAAGTTATTTTTGATAAATCGATGCTCAAGAAAAGCGTTTTCAAATAAATTGTGAATTCCTTCAGCGACCCTCAAGAAAGTATTCATCAAGACAAATATACATAGATAGTAATTAATTTCTTAGGCAAAAGCTATTTCACTTGAATGAGGCTGAGGAGGATTGTCACTGTTTTTGAAAATTAGTTCGGTTTCATGTCAGGTTGCTCGACTACTGAGGCCATTCACCTCGTGAGGAGATTAGTGGAGCGGTTTAGGAAAAGGAAGAAGGACTTTCATATGGTGCTCATTGATCTTGAGAAGCATTTGACAAAGTCCTTGGGGAGATTTTGTGGAGGTACTTGGAGGCTAGAGGGGTGCCCATGGCGTATACTAGGTCGATTTAGGACATATACAACGGTGTGAAGACCGTGTAAGGACGGTAGGAGGAGATTCAGAGCACTTTCCTGTTTTGACAGGGTTGCACCAGGGATTGACTCTTAGCCCGTTTTTATTTGCCTTGGTGATGGATGTTTTGACGCATCGTATTTAAGAAGAGGTGCCTTAGCGTATATTATTTGTCGATAATGCTGTTTTGATTGACGAGAGGGGGGGGGGGTTAATGATAAGTTGAGCAGAACCAAGACGGAGTACTTAGAATGTAAGTTTGGTGATTTATCGCATGACGATGGCGTAGTTGTGAAGCTGGATTCTCAGGTCATCTAGAAGAGGAAGAGTTTCAAGTATCTTGGGTATATGATTCAAGGAATTGGTAAGATTGACGAGGATATCACACACTGTATTGTTGAGCGTGGTTGAAACGAAGGTACCTTGTGTGATAAGAAGGTAACTCCACCTAAGGTTAAAGGTGAATTCTACAGAGTGGCAGTCCGACCGGCTATGTAGTATGGAGCGGAGTGTTAGTCAGTTAAGAACCCCCACATCCACAAGTTGAAGAGGGCGGAGATGAGGATGTTATGATGGATGTGTGGCATTACTAGGATGGATAAGATTAGAAATGAGACTATTCGGAAGAAGGTGAGAGTGGCTTCGGTGGAGGACAAGATGCGAGAAGTGAGGTTGTGTTGGTTCGGGTATGTGATGAGGAGGGACACGGATGCTCCAGTTCGGAGGTGTAAGAGGCTGGCTATGGATGATTTTAGGCAGGGAGTAGAAGTAGCCCGAAGAAATATTGGAGGGGGTGATTAGGTAGGACATGGGGCAGTTACAGCTTACAGAGGACATGACCCTTGATAGGAAGGTGTGGAGGACGCGGATTAGCGTAGAGGGGTAGTAGGTCCGAGTACCGTTCGTTATAGCAGGAAGAGTGCTTTGTTTGTATTTGTTCTTGTAGTGTCTTGTAGCCTCTTGTTCGTGTGCTTTGGTGATGTCTATGATTTTGTATAGCTAGTTTATAGTATTACTTTGTGGGTGTTTTATTTCCTTAACTATCTAGCGGTGCGATATTCCTTTTTGTTGGTTGCTTTTATGATTTTTGTTTGATTATATTTATTATCTGTCCTAAACTGGGGGTCTATCGGAAACAACCTCTTTACTTCAGCTGAGGTATAGTGGTATGAACTGCATGCGTACACTTTACCCTCCCCAAACTCCACTTTGCGGGAATACACTATGGATATGTTGTTGTTTATCTAGGCAAAAGCTAGTGAATACACTTGAATGCATAATAAGTGGTGTAGATATGGCTCTATCTTGAACCCTGAATAAGTGAATATCATTTGTTTAAGGGGATATCCTCTGAAGATGTTTTTAGTGAGACAAGAAGCATCAGAAACAGGTTGAGAGAATAGACTCATTTACCAACGCAAAAAGTACAATATAACAAAGGACCTAAAACATTGTTGTACTGATTAATCATATAAAGAGTTTTTACACATTAGTATATCGTACATTTATTATATCAAAGAAATGATTTGCCTTATTTTTCATGTTGCTGATATCATTTTTATGGACACTTTTTTATACGAATATTTTAGACGACTTGATAGTGTAACTATTTTTTTAATTCAATATACACAAGTTGAGTTTATAAACACCTTATACAATAAAATGAGATTCCATAATGTGAAGATGAGTTTTAGTAAAATACAAGACGTTATGGGGCCTTTTTTAAGATTGCTAGATTGGTACTACTTTGAAAAGAACTAGTCGATCAGACAGGTTAGAGCCAATTTTCTGTTAACTAAACAGCCCCTCCTGTACCTTATTTGATTCATTTTACAGCAGTACTAGGATTGAACCCACGTTTGGATTGAGTTGTAACATTCAAAGATAAAACTCATCACTCACTAATGTGTGGTTGGAAGGTTTTGAATCATTGACCTACCTATAAACCTTGACCACATGTATTTAGGTATGGATAAAATGATGAAGAGGAGTCTTAGAGTAACTATAAAGTTATCTCGATACCTGCATGTGACTTATAAGTCATGTGTTCAAGATATGCATGGATCGGAATCAGCCACCAATATTTGAGTCGAGGTAGGTTGTCTACTGTACACATGTTTGGGATGCAACCTTCTCTGGAAACATACCCCGTGCACTGAGCTGCCTGTTAGTCACTCATGTCTTATGGACCCGAGGTTGAAAATAAAACCTTGATCATTGAGTTTAGACAAATTCAATGGAAATTTGTTTGAAGTGTAATAGACCGTGAGATGCATGTATCTTGATAATTGATGTGTTACACATCTATTACTATGACTAATTAATGCTCTTGTATGTTATAACCTCAGTCTGTCACTTAATAATAGCAAACTAATGTGAGTTAGTGTTAAAACGGGGCGAAAGTAAACTACTGATAATGAACTTTATATCATTCAAGTGAAAATAAGAACATGCTTTTGAGAATACACAAAATTATATACTCAATTATTCCCGGATTGCGTTGATGACAATTTATCTCAATGCCACTTCATTAACCACCATGTCACACCAGTTGGTGCATTCACGATTATATTACCCTTTTGTTGCAATTGGATTTGATTGATTTTGAGCTTCACCAAAATTCATGTGGTATCCAATCCTCCCCATGAAATATCCTATCAAACTAAAAACTGAAACGATCTCTACCCCATTTAAAGAATTGTACGTAGTTTGCTGGAAGGAACCCACCACCACCAAAAAGAAGGAAAAAAACTTAATTTCTGCCTTTTAATTAAACGAATCTAATTTAATTTTCATCCGCCTAGCCATATATAATAGGGAAAAGGACATGGCATGGCCATTTTTAAAAAAAAATGGCCTACATTTAAAAAGGTGGACATGTTATAGCCAGTCGGCTAAATTAATTCTAAAAATTACACAAATACACAACTTATATTTCCAATATTACAAAAAATCCCAACTCCTTAAACATATTACAAAAATTCCAACATATACACATAATGCTATGTATATGTGGCTATGTTACGTATATTAATAGGGAGAGAGAGTAAAGTAATTTAAAAAGCGGGAGAGAGTATAATTACTTCCAAAAGGGTTGGTATTTATGTTATTTATACAAATTAATTTCCTTTTTTAGCCATTTGGCTCAATTAGACACATGCAGTCTCTATACTCAATTGATACACTTTTATACCACATTGATACACTTTTATACTATATTGATACACTTTTTAAAAAAGAGAAAGGAAATTTTATGGAAGCATATGCAGTTCCTATACTCAATTGATACTCTTTTATACCACATTAATACACTTTTATACTACATTGATACACTTGCAGTGTCCATATACTCAATTGATACTCTCTTATACTAGATTGATATATTTTTAGAATGCATGTAGAAACTATATAGATTCATATAAAATATGTATCTAAATAATAATTGTAGTTAAAAATTATATAAAATGTGTATAAAAATGCTATAATTATTATATAGAAACTGTATCATTATTATATATAAATATATATCTTTAACAATTGTATTTATAAAGCGATTTGGATACTTCCCTCTCCAATAAATTCTTTATTATGAATTACCAAAACAATTAACAATAGGAGTAGCATGAATATAAAGAAACACAAGATACATCGACAGTGCGTCTGATATGCTATCCTTCGAAAAAAAATTATGCATAAAAAATATAGAAATAATTCAAAGCATAAAGAAAATATAATTAGCACAGTAAGTAACATACTGACTCAATAGCATAAAATAGTCGACACATTCCTTGCTGTCTATATATATTCCTCGTCCCAATGAATGGCATTTCTGCAAGTTGAGTTCCACAGATCCTATCAGACAACCAGTAAAACAATATTTACTGATTGGTAAGACATGAATAAACACAACAAAAGCCCAGATGATGCATAAGAAAAAAGGAAAGCAAGAAGTGTTTTAACAATTAAGTGAAAAACAAACAAAAAAAAAATAGGAAGAAAGAGGAATGCAACATTCAGGATCATTTTGGTGGAAATGGCTATTATATGGTAATATGAATTCAAGGGCCATTTTGGTGGAAAAACTTTGGCCGACAGGCCATTCTCGTCCTTTCCCCTATACAATACTAGTTTTTAGCTGTCTTCAGTACATACGTAGTTGTAAGTAATAAAAACTTAAAATTATATTATTTTGTGAGTTTTGTCAAATTGTTGTGTCGTGTAAAACTCCGTCAATATTTGAAATTGTTTGCAATAAATTTTCGTAAGTGTGCCGAAAATTAACTGCAAGCAAAATAAATAACAGAAAATAATAATTTTATTAAGATGAAACTTGTGAGTACAATTCTGTTATTCTCTTGATTCTTCTCTCCTAAGTTTTTTCGTGATTCGAGGGCCTTTGCAGCATGATTCTCGAATGTAGGATGATTTGAGCCTCCTAGAAATGCATTTGGATCTCCAGGAATATGAGACAGCACTTCATCTTGTCGAGTTGATCTTCGAGCAGAACTCCGCTAGTCAATTCTTTGAAGAGTTGTGTAGTCAATGCAAAGCTTTCTCCAATGCTTTCAGAATGTCCTCCTTTTTCTCTCCTTTAGAATGTTATGTTACCCCCTATTTATAGTTATAGGGGGTAGACCTAGTTGCTTGTGATTGACCGAAATATATCACTTTGACACTTGGCGTCTTTTGATTGGTTGTTCAATTTAAATGAGACTTCCACATCATTTGTACATGTGGTGACGTCTCATTAGTCTTGAATTTGACTGGGATGCCACGTCACTTGATGAGTTTGGGCTTCGAAGTGAGATGGACCTTGATGAGGAATAAAATAGGCTTATCATTATTTTTTTAAGTCCAAAATAATTTTAGACCCAATAAAATATGGATCAAATTTAAATTTTATAACAATTTGATCCAATAAATTTTACGTGTCTACAGATGCCCCCTACTTCAAGGTTGGCCGATGTGTAGGCTTGCTGAAACTTGGCGGTGAGACTTGAAGTACTCATGAATGTGCTTTCATTCTCGTGACCTCAAGGTATTTGTTTCTCATCGGTGCTTCCTAGTTAGACCAATGCTTGCGAGTGGTCTAACTAAAATTTCCTCCATGAACTTTCATGTCATGAAAGTCTTCGTCAAAGCAACCAACGATTTGTTTGTAGTGGTCCTCATTTTTCGAGTCACGGCTTTTTAATGAGCAACAACTAAGTGCTTCGCCCATTTTCTCGCGGATTTGGCGAGCAATATTCCCTGTCACGGCTTGGAAGCGGACACTCGGAGCAACTCTTTTCTATTCTTGGCAAGAAAATTTGTGTCTATTTTCTTAAATTTTGGCATAGAAAACTCATTGCATCTCGGGATAGAAGATCAATGGTTGAAAACCAAATTTCATCAGCCATGTTAAACTAAACTGATGTGTTTCTCCCAATGTTGATCATGCCAAATAGAAGCATCATGACTTTGGTACCGACACCTATTGCCAGATTGAAGTTTCACGTAGTTGACATCAATCCGCATAAAATCGAGAAGCTTTATCCGGTCAACACTATAGATATGTTCCATCTTTTTTTTTTGGTGCAGGTTTATGCAAATGGTCTTGATGCCAGACCAAAAAAGGTTGGCATGATTGATGTCGAATCATTTAGTGCACTACTTCCTTACTGCTTGATAAGAAAGTTACTTGGAATGATCTGATTTCATCCTTGATGACGCTAAAAGTTTCCCATTTTAGCTTCAGTGAGCATGTACTTGGTGTCATTCTTGTGACCTTATGATGATGAAGTTCTGAGTGTCTGCAGTCCATCGTTGCAAGCAAGCATGTAGTGCATCTCATCCGTGGAATTCGGCGACAAAGAGGCTTCGAGTGAGAGCATCCCATTCTTTTCAAGGAGAACGTACGTGGTGCCATCTAGATTGATAATATTGACATGGGGAGTAGCTTTTTCTGACTTTGGTGAGCAAGTACTAGGCGCACATCCACAAAAATATTTATTCCCCGATGGGAGAACAAAACTATGAGTTGTTTGATTCAAAAAAATGGAATTCAATGTCCTGATACGTCTATTTTATCAGCTTTACGCAGTGTCATGATAAATTTCGTATTTTGATGTAGGAGTATCAAAATCAGGAGCCATTTTTTGCGTTGTAAACTAGACTCGTAGAGCTACGTCTCACGCGGGAATCACAATCAGATTGCATCCGAATAGTCCCAAATATCACTCTAAAAACGGCCTTCTAATCTTGGTTCGCTAGTTATTTCAGCTTTGCGCAGTGTCACCATAAACTCCATATCTCGATGTGGGAGTATCAGAATCAGGTTCCATTTTTGCATTAGAAAGTAGATTCGTAAATATACATCTCACGCAAAAATCACAATCATATTGCATCCGAATCATCCCTGATATCACTTTAAAAAATGGCCTTTTAATCTTAGTTAGTTAGTTACTTCAGCTTTGCGCAGCGTCACCATAAACTCCATATCTTGATGTGGGAGTATCGGAATCAAGTTTTGTTATTTTGCATTGAGAAGTGAAATCATAGATTTACATCCCACGTAAAAACCACCATCATAGAACTTGCATATTTTCTCAGGTACTTTTCCGAAGTTGCAGCCTAAATCCAATAATACTCTACTCCTCATCAGCTTGTGAATACTTCATGAATTTAATCTTCTATTTCAAGTTTTGGGCCGCATCACTTCTGCAATATGTTGAAGGCCATGATAGAGCAATATTCAAAGTACCACAAGTCTTTTCCTTGTTAAGAAGACTTTATTGCTTGTTAGAAAATGAAGAATTCTTTTGCCTTAAGGACGACATCTTCAAAGGACTCCAAATATGCATTCAAACTTCATACTATTTTTTTTTTTGGAGAACCGTTCACAGTTTAGACTCATACGGGTCAAGAGTGACATGCAGTTTAAGCTCGTGCCTTAAGGAGAGTTTTGACTTGCAGTTTAGGCTCGTGCGTCGAGAAGTATCTTGACTTGCTGTTTAGGCTCGTGTATCGAGGAGCGTCTTGCAGTTTATGCTCGTGCCTTAAGGAACGTTCTTGACTTGCAGTTTAGGCTCGTGTATCAAGGAGCATCTTGACTTGCAGTTTAGGCTCGTGCATCGAGGAACATCATACAGTTTATGCTCGTGCCTTAAGGAGCGTCATGCAGTTTATGATCGTGCATCAAGAAACATATTGACTTGCAGTTTAGGCTCGTGCATTGAGGAGCAGTTTTGACTTGCAGTTTAAGCTCTTGCAGAAAGGAGCGTTTTTTACTTGCAGTTTAGGCTCGTACATCAAGGAGCATTTTTGACTTGCAGTTTAAGCTCATGCATCAAGGAGCATTTTTGACTTGCAGTTTAAGCTCGTGCAGCAAGGAGCATTTTTGACTTGCAGTTTAAGCTCGTGCATCAAGGAGCATTTTTGACTTGCATTTTAAGCTCGTGCAGCAAGGAGCATTTTTGACTTGCAGTTTAAGCTCATGCAGCAAAAAGCGGCTTGGGAAAGAATTCTTATAATGTAGCTTTCCTCCCAACCCTTTGTAATGAAGTATTGTTGCACTTCAATTTGATATTTATTGCCCTCATTGATTGAAGTAATATGCATTTGATCTTGTATCGTCTTTTGAAAGTTGGAGTTTAGAAGCTCTTTGACAACTTTTTCTTTTGTGAGCGATCAATGTCCAAGTGTCATCCTTCTTACTATTGGAAAAGTCGTCTGCCATGAATTTACTTCTTGTTTTCTTCAAGGCTGGAACCTCAATTGGGTCAAAGCTCCCAAATTGTAGCATGATGATTTCTTCAATTTTTGGTGATTCCACGAAGCGCGTAGCTTGTAGAACTTTTGAAATTGAACCTTTTTTATGGTTTAGTTCGGCGCTAACATGATTTGCATCGGCTATATCGCCATCATCAACGATGATGTTTTCCTTCAGGGTGGAGCATTTTGTAATGTGATGACCAACAATACGATGAAATTTGCAGTACTTAGGATCATCAACTTTGTTTGATTCTTCAGATCGCTTTGACTTAGGAAGCTCAATGACTTCTTTAGCTAGAAACTCGTCAAAAATTTCAGGAACATTAGAGTCGAGAAAAGGATATATCCTTGCTTGTAACTCCTTCACGGTTGGTTGATTTTTCACCTCTCGCATTTGTTGCTTTGGAGCTTTCTCTTTTAACTTTTATCTTGAAGAGGCCTTCGTAAAACTCACAGTTGTTGTCATAGATTCCCCAATTTGGTCTTCAAACGAGTCTTTGAATTTCGTGACCTCCTTCCTAAGATAAAAAATAGGTAACGCAATTCTATGACTTGCAATACTTAGCTCCATGTTATGAGCGCGCGTAGTTAATTCTTCAAAAGTTCGAGGCTTAATTCCTTGGAGAATATACACAAGGCCCCAGCGCATTTGAAATCCATGTTCGCCAACGATTTATGTAGTCCACTACAGGCTCATCTTTACTTTGTTTTGTGTTTGTCAACTCCATCATGCTGACCGTACGATGGGTACTGTAGAAATAATTTAGGAACTAACTTTCTAGTTGCTCCCAACAATCAATTAATTCAGACTCGAAGGTTGTGTACCAATCAAAAGCGTTGCCTTTCAAAGAGCGAACAAACTGCTTGACAAGAAGATCACCATGTCTACCAGCACTACCACAAGTCTCAACGAAATGAACGATGTGTTGCCTTGGATTTTCCTTTTCATCAAATTATTGAAACTTTAACGGTTGATATCCAATTGGTATCGGTAAACCCTCGATTCGCTTAGAATACGACTTTGAGTATCCTACGAAACTTTGTGACGGACCGCCATATTATGCCTTAATGGTGTTCGCAATCATATCTTGCAGTTGTTGAACTGTTAGAGTAGCCACTGAAGCGAATGGATCATCGTAGTAATTGTCACTTATCTTGATGAGAGATTCACCATCAACTTTTTCTCGCGGCGTTAGATTATAATTTGACTCTCCAGGATTGTAGAGATCTAGCTTGCTTGTAAGTCGGGCAATTTGATGATCTTTCTCATCAACAAACTTCTTCAAGGCTTCAATGGTTTGCTCCATCATTGCAAACTTCTCGTCCAAGTCAATTGCATCAACCATGAACGTGTTGACTTTCGTTGAAGTTGAAGAATTCATTAAGTTTTCAAATTCTCCAAAGTTGTAGCCAGTTTTCGACGGTTCATCTGATAACATAGATGCAAAGTTGCCCCCAGGGGTTGTAGTTATTGCCGAAATTTGAGATTTTCTCCTTTTTGTCATCTCCAAAAAGGTGAAGTATTGGGATCCATCCAAAACACAAGCGTTGAGATTGCGTCGATTGATGGGGCCAACAAGTTTGATCTCAATAGACGTGGCAGTAGTAGACTTTTTGCACGAAACTTCATTGATTTTTCTGAAGTCCATTGTAGTAGTTGAACTTGATTTTGCATGAAGAAGAGATGGAGAGCAGAACTTGTCCCACTGGGTGTGCCAAAATTTGTTCGCAACAAATTTTCGTAAGTGCGCCGAAAATTAACTGCAAGCAAAAATAAATAAAAGAAAATAATAATTTTATTAAGATGAAACTTGTGAGTACAATTCCGTTATTCTTTCAATTCTTCTCTCCTAAGTTTTTCCGTGATTCGAGGGCCTTTGCAGCGTGATTCTCGAATGTAGGATGATTTGAGCCTCCTAGAAATGCATTTGGATCTCCAAGAATGTGAGACAGCTCTTTGTCTTGTCGAGATGATCTCCGGACAGAACTTCACTAGTCAATTCTTTGAAGAGCTGTGTAGTCAATGCAGAGCTTTCTCCAATGCTTGTAGAATGTCCTCCTTTTTCTCTCCTTTAGAATGTTATGTTACGTCCTATTTATAGTTATAGGGGTAGGCCTAGTTGCTTGTGATTGGCCGAAACATGTCACTTGGACACTTTACGTCTTTTGATTGGTTGTTGAATTTAAATGAGACTTCCACATTATTTGTACATGTGGTGGCGTCTCATTGGTCTTGGATTTGACTGGATGCCACGTCACTTGATGAGTTTTGGCTTCAAAGTAAGATGGACCTTGATGAGGAATAAAATGGGCTTATCATTATTTTTTATAAGCCCAAAATAATTTTATACCCAATAAAATATGGATTAAATTCTAATTTGATAGGAATTTGATCCAATAAATTTTACGTGTCTACAGAAATCAATCTTGATGAGAAGAAGGCTAAGAAATTACATCACCAACTTTCTTTAACTTCCGGCACTAAATAGTGTCAACCCTCATACATGACTTTATGTAGACCTGTATTTTTGGTAAAGAGTCGCCGGTTGTTATCCAGGCATAGCTTCTAAGGACTCTTTCCCACATCCATAATTAAATGGTATGCCAACAAAAATTCTTTTCTCCTTGGCCAACCAAAGTCTCCTATTGGCAATAACCGCAATTCCGATTAAAAGTAAAAGTGACAGTAAAAATAGACGATGATCTTGAACTTTTGACAACCCCGCTCGCGTCCATGAACAAACCTTCAAGATCAAAAGTCAAATTTGTTAAAGGTTTACCTATGAGACAAGCAGAATCAAAGTTCAAAATCACTCACCACTGAGGCTATTCTAGTAAATCGCACGTAGAAGGGTGACAATAATCACACCAAATCTTAGGCTAAAAAAGATTTCTAGGTATGTGGATGGCCTTTTCCCCATAGTTGCTAGACAATGCCCCACAAGTTTTGAGTGGATTTGGAAACTGGAATTCCATTTTGCAATTCCAATACAAATTGCTTAGTCCCGTACTAGTCCTATATTTGCCAAATTTCAATGTAGGAGCAAGCATGCATTCTTGAAATATTCCCCCCATTTCGAAAACAGGATCCCTGCTTTTGATGATATATACATATCTACTAGTAGTATAACATTATCATTGATGCACAAGAAAGTTTTTGGGCTCTCCCAAAAACAATATAATACTTGTAAACATTAATATGCTCCAAAGGAGTTCAATTAAATCACTTTCTGCTAATAATAAGATGAAGCAAATATTTATGTACATACCTAAATTATTGAATTAGATCACAAGTTCGAACTTAATAGCCACAATATGTATAAGAACTATTTATTGAATGTTGATTTTGATATCATGTGAAAGATCGATACGAATATTCGTGTAAAATCTTAAGACAATGGAGATATTAAAAGTTGATTCTTCAATTCGATCTCTCATCATCTCATATATAAAGGTGACTTAATTAATTCTACTTCATTTATCTTCATTCTTAGCCTAGAAAACTTGATAAGGCTAGAATTATTCAAATTTCAATTTTAAAAATGCAATAGGAAATTATAATTCTTTGTAAAATTGGCTTACACTTTTGTTGGAAATTCACAAACTCCACCAACACTTTTTCTTTTTTAATTTGTTATGGTATTGGTGGGGTTCTCTTTTCTTTTTCTTTTTTATTTATTCTGGAGTATTGGGGGACCTCTTGTTAATGTTAGCGGCAAGTTCGTGTATATTGAACTTAGAAGCAATATATTGCTTTTCAAGAAATCTTTCCCAAAAAAGTGTATAATTTTAACTTGTAAAAGTGAAAATCAGGGGGCCAGCATCTGTATATAATAATCTCAACTCCAAGACCTCATCATTAATATCTCCTTAAACTTCCCCATTATACAGCTAAATAACTTATCAAAAGAATAATTATCAATTAAATTAAATGGAGAAAAAGGTGAAAAGAAAAAAAGAAGCACTCAATTCCAAGATTGAACCAAATCAAAATTGAAGGATGAGCAGAAAGAATAAGAAGTATCTCAGTCAAAGTAGTCAAACTTTTACAGCCCCAAAAAACAAAATCTAGGGCCTCATAGAATAAAGAGCTGTAATATATTTAAGAATATCAACAATAATAATAATTACGCCTCGGTCCCAAATAAGATTGACGATATGAATATCATTTCTTCATTCAAGCTCATATTAATGCCGCTTGTCTTATCTTGCTTACACTATCGGCAGTGGCGAAATCATGAATTGAATTTTATGATTATGAGTTTTAGAATGACGACTTCATGTGGAAATTATTGAGTTCTAAATTTAATATTCGAACATATTTAATGAATTTCTTAACACAAAATACACTTATGTTCAGTTAAATCCGTATCCGGACTCCTAGCTCTGACCGTGATTGCCGGTCCCAAACTCGGGTTGTGATAGACTTATCGTTGGCATAAAACTTGTCAATTCGTGAGGAATCGAATAAAAAATAAAATTAAAGATTTCTTGCTAATTATGATTTTATGTGCAGACCCCCTTTTTGATTCTTGATTCTTGAAAGGTCTGCAGACTAAATCTTTATGAATAGGAAAGTGTAATGCTGAAGGCCAACTCATGAACTTGTTATGTTTGCTTTTTTCATTTGGACTTGGGAATTTCCCTTTGCCTTTTTTCCCCTTGCAGCATTTCTCTGCTTCCCTTTAAATAATGAATATGGCAGATTCTCCAATCATCTCCTCCACTCTGTAGGAAACACACATTATTGCCCCCAACAACCAAATCCTTTTCACTATATAGCCTCCTAGCTACTCACTTCCCTTCAATATATATCACTTCTAAATACCATAATATATATTCATCACCTTTTCTTCTCTTCTAACTTATTACCATCTTTGTTTTTTTTTCCTTTGAATCTTCATGATGAGTCATTCTTCATCTACAACTTCTGTGAATGGCTTCTACAACTTCCTAACTAGAGGACTTGACAATCTTGATCACTTGTTTCTATCTCAAAACTTCATGTCTTTCCATTTTCTTCAACATGTTTTGTCATGTCTAAGGTCTTTTCATTCCCAATTGACATTACTTGTCCAAAAGTTGCATTTGCCTGTTGGAGAGAAATGGCTTGATGAGTACATGGATGAAAGTTCAAGGCTTTGGGAAGCTTGTCATGTTCTCAAATCAGCAATCTCCAGCATGGAGAACTATTACACTGCTGGTGTCAATTTTGCTTCTTCTCTTGATGATCACCACATTTTAAATCCCCTGCTTTCCCGCCAGGTTGTATCCATATCGAAAACTGTTAGTTTTTTTCGCGTAAAGTTGCAGTTTTTTTTACTAATAGTATCTTCTCGATCACAGGTTATTCGAGCAATAAATCGTTGTCAGAGAGAAATAGTAGTACTTGAAGAAGAAAACAAGAGCCTAATGGAAACAAGAATGCAGGATATATCATTAAGGTTCGACGAAGATGTTCTGATAGGATCAAAATTCAATGGATTCAGTGGCTTCAGAGGAGTGCTTTATGCAATGAAGAATGTCAGCTCATTGCTTTTGGTCATTCTGTTGACTGGATTAGTATATTGTTGGCCACAAACAAGTTTTTACCGGAGTGGTGGTCATGAGGGGAACATGGTTTTTGGTTCATCTTTTATAGTTTCAACTTCGAGATTGCATCAGAGAGTAGCAGCTGAGGTGAATCAGGCCGAAGGACAACTGCCCGGGATCCTACTCTTCGAGTATCGTAGAGCAAGAGTAGCCATGGCTGAGCTGAAAATTGAACTAGAAAGAGCCAAAGAATGTGGATTAGTACTATCACAAGTTGACATCCATGATAAGATTGAAAATTTGAAAGATTGCTTTGGAATGTTGAAATGTGGGGCAGAAAGCATCATTGGCCAACTTGATGACTTCTTTGATGAAATAGTAGAAGGAAGAAAGAAACTTTTGGACTTATGCACTCATAGGTAAAACACACAAAGGGAGAAGAAATATGTGTCAGCAAGTGCAACCATAGCCTTAGGAGATGGTAGAATTGTAACAATAACTTAGTATGATAGTCCTTTTTTCTTTTTGGTTTTTAGATCCTAAAAATTTCATCTTTTTATTTTCCTATTTTGCAGCTAAGTTTAGTCTTGAAAACTTAAGGAGGAAGTTTTCTTTGTCAAGTACTGCATGAATATTATTATCCTCAAGGAAAAAAAAAAAACAGAATGTGATTCTTCCTTTGAATAAAAGTAACATTACTAAACAAGAAGAATATGTTGGATAAAGATAGCTTCCAAAGAAAAAATGAAAAAAATTATAGTAATTCAAATAAAAATTCACTCAAAGTGTAGATTCTTCCTCTCTTTTATCATCAATATAACTACATCAAAGATAAGAATTGTCTCTTCTTGTTTTACTGACAACTGCCACCAGTCAGTCACTTCAGTGGAATAACATAACAAGATTGATAAGAATCACAATTATCATATATGTGCTACTTTTATGATTGTATATGCTATTCATTCTACCAACATATTTTATCACTTCTAGAATATAGTTTGTATTTATTTAACTCTCAATTCATACCACACATAAATGTTATCAACAGTTATATCACCTGTCACATAGTCTTTACACTTGACTAGCAATCTTGTTACTACTATATATAGTTAGAAGTCACTTGGCTTAAGGCATTCTATGATCGAAGGGGATTCAGAATTTAAACGTGATGTGTTCCTAACTAGCAAATACCAGACACATTACTTTTAAGATTATGAGCTCAGAGTATACTCTTATTAGTTAAAATTTTAATAATTTTCCACTTATGTATCTATATCATGTGCCGAGAAATCAGGTTTAGTTGAATCTCTAATAGGCTCCGTCCACCTCTATTTACAAATTTGTCAATTATTTTATCAGTAGATTCAAAAATGTCCTCTCCTTAATTACCAAAAAAAAAAAGAGAATAAAAGATGACCCCTCCCTCCCCTCTCTCTCTCTCTCTCCTGCATCATTTACTTACAATGATGATTATGATTACTATTCAACTACTTAAAGGCCATTTATTCCCCAGCCATACAAAGATGAAGATACATAAATGATTATCTCAACTAACATAATAAATTACTTGTTCAAGGCAACATTTTGATGTGTTGAGGAAACATAGGAGCTGAAAGAATAATTTAATATACTACATTAGTAGGTATTGTATTAAAAAATACACATTGAAGTGATAATAGAGAGGTTAGTAGGTTTAGAGTTACTGAAATTAGAAGATGCTTCTTCTGTCAATTGAAAAAGAATATGATACCACCTAAATAAAGTAAATAAAAAGGAATGATGCTTCCTGCCCACATGACACAACTATTTTTAAGAAAATGACAGCTTCTTAATTATGTTAATAATAGAGATTACATACATCTTTGTCGGTCTTAATCACAGCCAACAATCCTCTTTTCTTGCAATTAAGCTTTGTCTAATTCACATTTAAACTTGATGTGTTCCAACCTTGATTAATTAAGGATCTCAAAAGTTAAAAAAAAA
Organism: Capsicum annuum; assembly: GCF_002878395.1. NCBI lineage: Eukaryota > Viridiplantae > Streptophyta > Magnoliopsida > Solanales > Solanaceae > Capsicum > Capsicum annuum. Next base: position 160,301,139 of record NC_061118.1, read on the forward strand.
AAAAATGCTAAATCTTTGATTTATTAACAGCCTAAAAGCTGATATGAGAGAAAAAAAAAAATTCTTTTAAGCTTTTTTTGACTAGGCAATTCAACGTTTTTTTTCTTTTCAAACGAGACAGCTAACATGACTGGCACCAATTCAAATAGGAAAACATCATAAACAGCTCGCAAAAGGTACTGGAAAAATAGTTTGCTAATTTAGGTCATAAGAGGCAGGGGAAGGGAGCCACATTCGTGGCTACCGGTTCGGTAGAATCAGTAGCTTTAGTTTGAACTTTCTGATATATCATATATGTACATACATAATCTATTCAGAACTCATAAACTAAATTTATGAGTCCGTATCTGATACGAGTATATAGGAAGTAACCGAAGAGTGATAATTACATCATTGAATTCACCTACTTTGAGCTGTGTTAGTAAATGACTAATGATTTAAGTTGTGAAAAAAGTGATGGAGAAGTAGGCGGAGACAGGAATAGAGGAAGAGAAGGATCATTAGATTCCTGGGCTAACAGCATTCATTTTTTATTTTTTTTCTCAAAAAGCAGTTTTTTTGCTTTAACTGTGGAAGCTTTTGTCTGATTTCCCGGAAAGGATGTTATTTTTACTCACTTTTCAAGGAATTAAATGAAAGCAAACAATGAGAAGAGTACACTGTAGCATGTGTAGTAGTAATTGATTGTTGTTGTAGTTGTTATAATGTTAGTATTACTTACTAGTAGTATATTGGTTGGTCGAATAAATGATGATGAGAAGAAAACAAGCAGCTCTCTGTGTGGCTGCTGTCTGACAGAGTCTATACTCCTAGCTCTGTACTTGAGGGTATATCTTCTTGTATCCTACCTCTGACATGTAACCTGTTTCCCTGTGGCTGTGAAAAATGTGATTCCTCTCCCTTTTTTCCTCTAATTATGATCTTCTTTTATCATCTTTACAACTTGCAACTCAGACTTGTTCCTTTCAACTATCCAAATCATGATTCTGGTTTGCCAACTTTTCACTTGTTTTCCCCAAAATCTCCACACCCCAACGGAAGGAAAAAGAACAACTCTCTTTTTTATCTTATGCTGTCTCTCTTTCTGCTCTTGGTCTAACCTTAATGGACATTGTAAAGAAAGTTGTTAGACCTGGTCGAGAGGTGGTCCTTTGTGGTTTTTAAGTCTTGGCAACTCAACTGTGCCAACTCCACATGGCATTGGGCTACCTCAAGTAGTATGCAATCTTCGAAGAGGCAACCAGCATCAAATGAGCTGAACAGCTAAGCACTATTGCACTCGTATCAGCTCTTGATAGAACACACTCCCAACATATCACCAACTACTTCGCCGAATTAAAATAGAGAAAGAAAATAGTGCCAATGCAAAGCGCTCTAACACGAGTTGACTCAACACTTACTATGTTAGGGGAACAATGCCATTAAGTATATTAACACTCCCAACACCTGACTGAGAATTTAAGCCATCATTTCAAACCTTCCCTTCTATTTTTCCTGTGTCTTATTATCTCGTATGTAATGTACATTCAACCTTGTAACCTCTTTCAATAAGAGAACTATAGAGTATATACAAGTTGAATATTAAAGATAATAACATAGGTACAACCAAAAACAATAATGAGCCCCAAAACGGCAGTGTATCGAAACAGCTATAGGATAATGAATCCAGTCCCCCATGACATAATACTATTTAATTTACCAAACCATCGACAAAAATACTAACACTTTGCCGTTACTCCAATTTACCATGGCAGTAGATAAGAATGCAATACACTCCAACGTGGCATATCATAAGTTAATTCAGGCTTGCAAAGCTCAAGGGGTACTTGAACACATCTCAAGCCTATTCAATTACTGACCACGAGTTCGGTGCACTGCGGTTCTCCCCATCCACAGCAAAGGTTGGTCAACGAATAAAGAAAGAATTCCTCCACCAGAACTAGATTTCCAGCTAGATTACACTTCAAATCCAGGCATTGCAAAAAGGGCTGCAAAATTTTCAACACGTGTTCGTAACTCAATAACATCTTTATTGTTCTCAAGGCCTTTCAGAAAAGTCTTTGCGAGCTTTCCATGTTCTCTCTGTATCAAATTTGTAATATGTGCTGCCTTGAGGAGGAAATCTGCCATCGTCTCAAAATCACTCTCTATACAGCCTCGTGATGTCATAGCGGGGGTCCCTGCAGTCAGAAGAAAAAAATTGATTAAGCAAACAGCCTTTCAAATCCTAAAATTTGATATATGTGCTTCCACATCCAAACTTACCTATCCTTACACCTCCAGGAGTAATACTTCCATTATCATCAAAGACCATTACTTTGTTGAGAGTGATGTGAGACAACTCGCAGACCTTCTCAAAATTCTTACCTGTAATATAGAAGTACAAAGATTAACACAAATACATTCAAAACCCGCGAGGCAGGCCAGTAATTGCAATTCTAATCGAATTGAAATAGGAATATCCTGTCCCAGAAACAAGCAAGCAAGAAAATTGGCACGGGATGATCAGATTATTTTAGAAGTGTACAAAGTAAAACCAAATCTATGCCTATAATACCATAGTTGAGCAAGTGTTGTTAAAGGCCTGATTCAAGGCAATTCGTGTCACTTATAACCTGTCTTTAAGGAGAATAGTATCAAAGAAATAGCTATAGATGACAGTGATATACTAATTATGGATTGACAGATTAATAATTGGGATAAACAAATTAGAAATTTTACAGCAGAAGTCACCAATAAAGAATTTGAAAACTGCTTACAAGTCAGAAATTCAACATTATTTTTAACTAGATTGACATGACATAGTTTTTCTTTTCATATTACACTGCCTTACAAAAGCTCGTGTTTAATTTCACGTTGCTAGTAGACACAAGGAGCTTTTTAACCTTTACGTCTTGGATATATTCAGTTGGACTGCTTTTTCCAAGGAGTTAACTCTCTTTAATAACCAAGATCACAGGCCACTGAACAATAGTAATAAAAATACTCTACTTTCAGACGGTGACCTGCGACTATGCAGGACTAAACTCCCTGGAAAACCAACCTCACATGCCATTTAACAATTGTAGATGCTTTTTCACATCAAAAATATATTGCTATTATAACAAATATATTTTATAATAATAAGCTAAAATTGCAATATTGTTTGCACATTGGTGCCCATGATCCTTATCATGTTACCGCCATGCTAGCTACAACCAACTTTACTCTCAAATATAAAGTACATGTCTTCATGTTCTGTCCAAAATGACAGAAATAAGACAACCTTCGAGTAGTAAGGTATGAACAAAAGAAAATCCGGTGCCTCCCACACGATCTCATTCTTAAAAAACACACACTTTCGACTGTTCTTTCATTAATCAACTCAAACTGAAAAATGACATTCAAGTGAGCGGGACGAAATCAATACATGACAAGCAGCCAAGATAAATCAGACATCACAAGTAAGACTTAGGTGAATTAAATGCCTCTAAACAATCTTGCAATAGCAGCAAAGCAGATCAGAATTCTAAAGAAATCTCAAGACCAAACTTGATGAGATATACTGCCAAAGTTGGATAAATGTTGATCCCAAGATCACAGAATATACAAACTTCATCGTAGAAGAAATGTACAATTCAATTCAGTAGCAAAATAGATAACGAAGCCAAGTCAGAAACAGAGGTAAAGGAATTGCCTTGCAAAGACTAGACTGGGCTTTCATTTTTCTTCTCAGCAGTATCTTTAGTCCACTTAAGTGGAATGGTCAAAAAGCAAGCATATAGCTGACCTAACTATGTGAGGCTGGGGGCTTAGTTTATTGATAATATCCTACTCCACTGCCCCTTAATTTTCCAATACATTCTAGAGGTTCAAGAAGAAATATGCAAATAAATGGGGAGAAAAGAAAATGATGGTATAAGCCACAAAAAATAAGCAGACTTCATGAATGAATTTCACCACAGATAAATGACATAACTCAATGAAGAAAATAAGAGACTGGCAAGAGGTATTACAGAAAAGATCTACAAACCTGTTAACCCAAGATTTCTTAGATCCCACAATATCATGTGATTGTCAGTCCCTCCAGTAACCAGTCTGCAGTTTCTTCTCAATAAAGCAGCTGCCAACGCCTGAGCGTTTCTCTTAACTTGTTGCATATAAGCCTTGTATTCAGGAGTAGCCACTTGCTTCAATGCTATGGCCAGGGCAGCAATATGGTTGTTGTGTGGCCCTCCTTGCAGTGCAGGAAAAACAGCAAAGTTTATTTTCTCCTCAAAATCATACTTGTCACTGCCATCACCTTGATTCAAGAGCAGGCCTCTCTTTCTTGGTTTTGAACCTTTCCTATAAAAGATAATACCTCCCCTAGGACCTCGAAGACTTTTGTGAGTAGTTGAGGTAACTATATCACAATAATCAAACGGACTAGCGCACTCCTGCAGTGAAAACCATGCCACACATTAGCAAGCTCGCTGATTACAAATGCAATAAACGGACAAACTACAAATTAACTCTAACAAAATTAGAGAGGAAACAATTCATACAACAAATAGCAGGCAGATGCTTAAGGCACGAGCTGACACCAACACATTCACTCGTGAAGCAAGATTGACAAAGGATGAGATGTCTAACATATCCCGCAATACTCCCCTTGGACATCCTTTCTTTATATTTGACAATACCAAACTGTAAAAGCTTATATTTCTCCAGAAAGTCAAATATAATATTCTTAACCCTTCATCAAAACTATATATATAAATACTAATAAAATGAACTCACGAGCAAACTCAAATAAAAATCATTTAACCATCTTACACCAACTCCCTTCAGATAAAGTGGTAAAAAATTCGAAGATGAACGACCATAACAAGTATGGATAATTGTAGCTGAATTATTTTAATTGGAGACACAACATCTATACCCCAAGGTTATAATCACACATGAGCCCCCACCCAAAACACACGCACACACAAAAAAAACAAAGGAGCAACCACAAAGTCAATGGCATATACTAGTAGCGTACTGAATCAACAAGCAAGGCATTATCTTAGAGCTCAAACCGAGTGGCATATTAATGCTTTGCAGTCAAATTGCCTAATAATTCACACAGCATATAAAAAAATGACATTAAAGCTATTACAAGAATCCACGAACTGATCATGAATAAAAAAAAATGAGATTTCTCAGCCAGAAAACTTCCACATAATGCGAGTGATGCCCAATAAAGGTACCATAAGGGCAACTTGCTTCAATAAGCTGGTTGTTTTTTCTTTGAAGAGGTATATATGAATCAATAAGCTCTAGTTAGTTGGCCTAATTAAAACAGTTAGAATCCAAAGGCTTCTATATATGAGGAACTGGACTGAAGCAAATGTTATTGGGTTGATCCTTCTTGCTTTCAAACAAAACAAACACTTTAGTCATTAAAAAAAACAAATTAAACTGATGCATGAATGAAATGAATGAGCATAGGATCTTGGCCTGTCAGCGTTAATAAAAATAACCAGCCGGAAAGATTACCTTCGCAGCAATGAGACCGCTAATTTGGGCCATATCGCACAACAAAACTGCACCACATTTGTCAGCAATCTGTCTAAACTTTGCATAATCCCAATCCCTGGGATATGAACTCCCCCCACATATAAGAATCTTGGGACGGAAATCAAGAGCCCTTTCCTCAAGCTTATCAAAATCTACATACCCAGTTTGGGGGTCAACCTTGTATGAAAGAGACTCAAAGAAAATTGAAGCCCCTGAAACTTTCCTTCCATTGGGAAGATAATACCCATGACTAGTATTTCCACCAGATGGTGTATCCAATCCCATTATCCGATCACCAGGCAGTAATAAACCAGTATAAACCGCAAAGTTTGCTGAAGTACATGAATATGGCTGCACATTCACACCCCAATTCTCTGGGTCAAGTCCAAAAGCAGTTAATGCACGCTTACAACATAACGTCTCAATTTCATCTATAAACTGATTGCCACCATAATACCTTGCCCCAGGTGCTCCTTCAGAATACTTATTTGTCAAATGGCTCCCTAATGCCTCCATCACAGCCTTACATACAAAATTCTCCGAAGCAATCAATTCAATCCCTTTATACTGCCTCTGCTTCTCCTTCTCCATTATCTCAAATACATCCGGATCAGCTACTTGTAAACCCTGATTACCCCAAGCCCTAACCGCATTTCTCCTCGATTCTAGCCCTAACAAATTCTCATTCGAACTCGTAACCTTAAAACTCTTCGAAGACGAAGAAGATGACGCGGCATCAGTTTCCCTCTTCCTCTTAATACACATAGAATGCCCTAAAATCCGAAATTCCTCAACATCCCGCTCCTCATCCACACTATCTCCCCCTTCCTTCCCGTTCTCCTCCGTTTGCTTATCCATCAATTGAAGTGGAATCGGCGTAACCCGATCCGATTGGTCCTTAACCCTAGAATCAATCTGAAAAGCAATCGAATCATCGGCTACATGAGACCGATTAGGTTTACTCACCGCTGGTAACGCGTGAGTAATAAACCCTAACGACAAATTACTCGACTGAGATTGACTCAAATCCATTACAATCCCACAATTCTGAAATGAAAAACAGAGATAAAAACCGAACCTTCGGAGATTTTCAAGGAGGACAACAGCAACAGTAACAAGAACACGAACAGCGACAACGGCGGAAACAGTCGGAGAAACAGCGGCGGTAGAATCGCATCGTCCAGACGAAGGATATAATTGTAATTACAGATTTGTGTTTTCCTGTGAATGATATTTGTAGGGAAGGAAACAGAGTGGGTGATAGAAATGCGTAGGTTGGGGTTGATGAAGACGGGAAAATTCGAGGGGATGTACCTGGACGACTTTGCTCCTTTGATTCCGGTGACCAACCTGTTACTTTAACCAAAATAAACTCCCAAGTAATTGGAATGTGTCCGGTTATCGATACCAGGTTCGTTTGGGCCGTGTTTGAGGCTTTATTTATATGGGCCCAATTGTGAGCCTCATACGGAGAAGTAGTTGGGCAAGTGCCCATTTTAGGCACCTTATTTGTGGTAGGGAAACATATATTCTCAAGTATATAGGTATTTTTTATTTATTTATAAATATTATTAATAAGGTTAATTCAGTAAAATACACCTTAATTAAAGTTTTTAAAGTAATGTGTAACTCGACAAGGGTAAGAGTGTGTTTAGGCGCGGCTACGTCTGTAGTATCCTTCTCCTTCTCGCGCTCAAAGCAACTAAAGGAAACGTTTATCTCGTGCAATTAATGATGTTCTCAATTCAATAAACTGTAAACTCAATATTTTTATATGGAAAATATTTGTATGTATGATTATACATGGTGCTACGTGGGTGTATGTGAGTTTTTGTTAGTGATGTACAACAACAAGGTAGTAGAATAGCTGGGTCAGTCGATTTTGCTTCTTCTTCAGCAATTATAATTGGTAAAGTCGTCATTTTAAGTAAATGTCTTCTCCTTCTCGTTGTTCATGAATCGGTTTCTCGTAAATATGAGAAAATCAACCTTAGCAAATTTTATTAAAAAGTTGAATATCATATAGAATTATTATTATTGAGGTCATTATCAATCAAACAAGAAATTAAACATGACTTTAAAATTGTTGTCCAATATCATTGAAGGGAGCTTCTTCGACTTTTATGATTTGGGATTCAAAAGCCTTAGGATTGTTGATTTGTGCCTTGTCGTGATGAATGCCTCTACTTCCAACACATTACAAAATTAAAAGGGATAATACTCACGAAAATACCTGAACTTTGATCAGATTTTCAGTTGAGCATACTGAACTTTACGGGGGTCCTATTACCCCCTTGAACTTTTTTAAAGTGGAATTAATCTCCACCCAAAACGCTATACCCAGTTTTGAAGTAGAAATAGAATTACACGCACCAATGACATATTGACACGTGTATTTTTATTTAAAATTAATTTTTATTTATTTTCTTTTTCATTCTCCATTCTTATTTTCTTCTCCATTTTTATTCATCTAAATCCTCAAAAAATTAGCAATATTTTGATCACATATATGTCATCTGCCCATCTTCATCAATAACTCAAACAAGAATGACTCAAAAACAAGATCAAAATTTTCAAGAAGGAAAGTGTATATTTTTTTGTTTAAAGATGAAGCAAAACAATTTAGATTTATGGCAAAATATCCAAAATGTAAAAAATACTAAATAAGAATTCAAAATTGAAGTAGCAGCAGACATTTCAGTAGCAGCACAAAGTGAATAACAGGCTAAAGCATTAGCATCCAACATTTCAAAACAACACCATTATAACCAAAACATTGTCATCCAATATCCCAAAACAATCAAAAACTCAGAAACTTCCTATTGTCAACTACAAGAAACTTCAAAATGCATCATTCTAAAAAAAGAATAAAAAACTCATAATTTGAGAAAATCATCTTCATGGATTTCTTGAGAATTCGAAATTTCAATTACTATCAAAATTGTGACGACAAATTCCCTTCTGACGTCAATAGTGGGTTGGTTGATGATGACAATGATGGTTTAATTTTGCTATTTTGATAGAATTGAAGAAGACCCATTTGGTGTGTTTATTAAAATTAGGTCAAATTGATGTAATTAAATTAAGTGTGTTGAAGATAACTTATTTGGTGTGTGTGTGATGAAATTGTATTCAATTCAATTCCAAGTCAACAATGGAACCCCAATGGAGCACCATTGAAGATTGAAGAGAAGAAAGAAAGAAGAGAGAAGAGGAAGAAGATACAAATGAAAAAATAAATTTAAAAACATTCAACTTATAAAATTAGAAAATTGAGGGGGACAAAAAAAAATATTTTAATGATTTTTTAACACTTTCACGCGTCCAATGCGCGTGAATTACACGCAATGATTCAAGTGGGCTGATATATGCCATTAAAATTCAGAAGAAAAAAATCCAGGGGTAATAGGATCCCTGCAAAATTCAGTTTGTTCAACTGAAAATTCAATCAAAATTCAGATATTTTCATGAGTATTATCCCAAATTAAAATTCCATTCACATTAAACGGTTAGTTGAATTTTACTCACACAACTACGTACGACTCCACATGCGATGAAGTTCCAAATGGTGATTTATTTTTAAACGTACAAGTTAGAAAAAGCTAGACTTCTCCAGGTATAAGTATATTGAAAGGCGCAATGAAAAATAAGAGGTCTTAGATATGGATGATCATAGAAAAAGTTTGTTAATATCAAATGCTTCAATTGATATATTTCAATCTCTTGATATTCAAATTTCCTTTAATATAGAGTTAAAGATCAAAAATACACATATAAATTATTTTATATTTTAAAATTAAAAATCAAAATTATTGAGAGCATAATTTTTATGTCTAAACCATCCCTCAGAGGGAAACTTGGTTTTGACACTTTTGGTTGGGACCAAGTACCAACAACTGTCAGTAACATTTCTCAAACGTTAGGTGGCACAGTTAATATGCCACTGAACTTTAAATTTTGCTCCAAAACATATTTAATCAACTTCTCACATGCAAAAATTGACTTTGTACACATCCCACTTCTTTAATTTAGCCTCAACTTTGGTAATCAAATTATTAGGCATTGACAGTGACACATGAATATACGCACTCCTACACTTTTACACAAATTTTACATATAATTTAGGTACTATCTCGAAAAGTTAGTTATCTTGAATAACTCTATAAAAAATTAACTGACAATTTTTATCAATAAATGCCAATATAAAATTACACAAATAAAATAAGCCTACGATTTGACTTTCCTATACCATCGTTAAATTTTGTTTCACGATTTATAACAACTATACCAATAGCAGATAACTTGATGATAAAGTGGAATAGGTTGCTTTATTATCAATCAAGTGTTTATGTTTCAATAATAGAATGAGAATGTGATAAGTACTAGTTATATAACAAAACCGGTATGCTAATATTTGCGTATATTTGTATGGATAGTATTTAACACGCAAAGATGGCCACGTACACACTAGAAAGGGAGCTAGGATATCGACATTTCATATAGGTCCCACTAATAAAAGCCCCTCCTTTTTTCCTTTGGCCACCGTTAGCTTTTCCAACAATTTGGTTTTGTGGGGCCCCCACTAAATTGACAATATTGTCCGTCTCAAATTATTGGTCTCAAATTAAAATGACATATTAATTAAGAAAAATAATTAATAATATGATTAGTTTATCACAGTGCTTCTATTAAATAGTAATGTTTAAATTTTAATTTAAAAAAAATAATTAATATAAAAGATAAAATATGAAAAAAAAATTATTTTTTTTAATTAATAAAAAATGATAAGTAAAATGAGAAATTTGAAATAGAGGGATACTTTAAATGGTTCAAATTCCTCTTTAAGTCGCTTTGATACACGTGGTCAAAGCACCCAAACCCTCCTTGCCAATCTTTTGGTTCGTGGATAAATTTATTTCGACGTTATATATGATTTTGAGGTTATTTTGTTATCTACCTTTCAAGGATGATACAAATATAATTTTTTTAGATTTATTATTTTTATTAGATTAGACCCGAAATCTAAGAAATGACAAAAATTTAAATTTTATAATTTTAAATTAATAATATGTATAGTTTTTAAAAATGTAATATAAATATATTTTTTAACTTGATATTAGCTGACATTATATTTTTTAATGTTGTATATACAGAAATAAACATTTAAATTCATATAAGTTGTATAAGTAGATATGCATGTTTTATGTAGCGTATTATTTATACGTAGAATGTCACATACAATGCATGTATTAACTTATTTAGCTCTACACAAATTTAAATATCTATTTATGCACACATTAAAAAAATTATAAATTATAAATATCAATTAAAGCTCATATAAAGAAATTATTTATATATTATGCATTTTTAATATCTTGATATCTTAAAATAAAACAGAAAATATCATATTTGAGGTATAACTTTGCTTTAAGTTTAATCATATTTTCTATCAAATGAAATACTCTATAAAACAAAAAAATATAGCATTTTGGTATCCATTGAAACATTTTATCCCACCTTTTATTTATATTGAATAGCAATTTCACAGTTAATAAAATAAAATAATCTCAAAATTAATTAATAACTCATTCAAAATATGAGATAAAAGTAAGTAATCTCACTAACATGGGTTGTGGTGCAGTGGATGAGGCTGCTCCACCCTTAATTAGAGGTCGAGGGTTCGACCTTGGGTATGGAAAAAACTCTGTTGGGAGCGCTGCCACCTTAATGGGCCCTGCAACGCACGATCCAGATTAGTCGAGGCTCCAATACGGGCACCAAACACCGAATGAGAAACAAAAAAAAAAAAAAAAAAAGTAAATCTCAATCTTTATCTCCATATTATTTTCTTTTATCTTTTGCAACACTCCTAAAGTATGTTGAGATGGAACGTCCTAAAGTATGTTGAGATGGAACTTCACGCATTATGTATAGGATTGGAAATTGCTCTTCAATATCATTTTACGAACTTGGAAATAAATATGGATTGCTTTCAGATTGTATCTCTCCTTAAAACCTCAGCCGAGGATAATTCTAATTTGTGTTGCGATTGCAGATCCTTAATGTATAGACTGCATGATCCATCGTTGAGTCACGTTTATAGGAAATAAAATAAGATTGCAGATACACTGGTCAAAATAAATAAATCTAATATTAATAGATTACTATGGTGATGTGGGAGCCTCCATCCTCCACTTTGAACATTTTGCGAGCATGACAAAAATGAAGAGTCATCACGTCGGATAGCTAGACTGTCTATTACTATTGAGATAGTATTATATAATAATGCTACTATTTATCAGATTGTAAATAGTAGTTTCAGAGAGGCAGCTACTATTCCTATTAGTATTTGTACAGTGGTGCTGCCACAACATATATCTTCGTAATACTGTATAAATTTCCTATGGTTACCAAAACGAGAAGCACCCCTTAAGTAATTGAATTTGTTCCTGTATGGTTCGGATCACGGTTGATAAGGTGAGGCGCCGTCAAAAGAAAGTATTTAGTAAGCTAGGAAAGCGAGTGTAGGTGGTTTATCGTACTCGCGCGAGTGGGGATGATTGATTACTTACACATGTTGATGACGTGGGTTTTCCGTTAGTCTAAAGGAGAAAGTTTTTCAAGTTGCTTCCTAGAGGCGTAGAGTAAATCCGAAAACTTGAGGTGGCTCAATTACCATTGTGTCCTCACCATACTTTATTCTATTTTCTTTTTTTTAATATTTTGTTCGTTTTATTATTTTGGAAGGTGGCACTTTCTGTACCAACACAATAAACACGTTTACCAGAAAGTTGGTCAAGCACCAGTGTACCACTGAGTTACATGATAGTTAAGGTCAAAAAACTTTTAAAAATCTATATCTGTAATATATTAAAAGTGTGAAATCTTTTAGAAAAGTAATTTAAATTTTTTATCCGTTATTAAAATACTCTATAATAAACAAAATTATTATTTATTATTTTATTTAAATTATTATTTAATTATTTTATTACATTAAAACTTTTAACTCAACTAAAATTTATATAAGGAAAAACTTCTAATTTTAGTCCATGTAAGGATTGCTTATATCTTTATTGCGCACGCAAAAAAGTTTCACGGAACATTACAATTCTCGACCAGGAATTTATTTTTCTATTACGTCAATTTATTAATCATATATAATAAATCATCGTATAGATTTATTTTGTATGTAATCCAATCTAGATCTATTTTTTATGTGTGCATTCATGCTATCATCTTTTTCCCTTTTCGTCGTGCACTTTCTTTCGTTTTTGTCATAGATACCTATATTCTCATTATTTGTAATTCTTACAACTCCTTTGTTGTCACTTAAGGGCAAGAAAACTTAAAAAGAAAAACGTATCAAATTTTATGAGTACACATGTTTCGATTATTTAGGTCAATTTGATGTTTCTTTATATAGTCTTGAAAATTTAACAGCTTGTGAATTAATTAATCCATCAAATTTATTGATATTTTAATTTGGATAGTTTCCTTCTATTCTTTTGCTGAGTTGTGCCTAGGAATGGTAAGGGGTGAATCAAATTGGATGTGAGTAGGTAAGCTGCTTCTCCAAGTGCTTTTTGTCGGAGAATACCTGAGTATATATGATCAAAGTTCTTTCTATGTGTGTTTTATAGATGTTAAATTCTCTTAATTTCTTAGTGTGTCTCCGAAATGATTTGGCAAATATTCGTATTTCATTTGATACAAAAATCGTGGTCCAAATCGACACAAAAGAAGGTGGATGTCTTATGGAAGATAGCATATTTGAGATACAATATTTATTTATACCATGTAAATAGATATAATATTTATTTTAATATCGTTATTGCTTTTAAATAATTTATTCCTATATACAAGTATACAACTGTATTGATTAATTAATGTGACGATGTGAGACACATTGTTGTAATTATTAAACGTTTTTTTTTAATTTAAAGTATGTAAAAAGTCCTAAAATAAAATATTAGTTTACCTTTTAAGAATCGATTCCTAAATTTAAGGATTTCATAGTACTCCTTTTAGGTTTTGTGTTTAACGTAGTGATTAGCGTTCTAAAAGAATTATAAACTAAAAATACTTGACTTATGTTTTTAAAAAAATTGAGTTAATCAAGGATTCCTTTCAATTCATTATCTTGAAGATTAGGTTTATGTTGGAAACAAATTCTTAAAATGTTTTGGCTTATTTATAGAACTCAACGACTATGTATATATTGTGTAAGTGCACACAAAGTTTTAACTATTTACTTTCTCCGTTTCATAATAGTTGGTCCTCTTTTTAAAAATATTTGTTTTAATTAGTTGTTCC
>NC_061118.1:160317974-160325035 GCF_002878395.1 Capsicum annuum
AGAGTAATGGAACAGTGCACATGATTTCAATTCTAAAAAAATAAATTATAGTTTCAATGTAAATACTTCAAGTTCTAGGCGTGATGCATGGAATGAAGTAATTTGCACCAAAGTTCTCTCTCTATATTTAATTATTATATTGATTATTGAACTTTTAAAAAATATATAAGGATAAAAAAGTAAAATGTACTTCTAATTATTGATTTCTTAATGAACTTGTCAATTTCATAAGAACCAGCTATTTTGAAATGAGGGAGTGTAAGTTTGGTGCTTCTCTTCTCCTCTTTCTTTCTAGGTCAATTTATTTCTCACGTAATATTGCTTTGCAATAAGTTTCAACTTCTAATATTATCATATATTAAAACGTATTTTTAAAGTTTTAAAATATATCAAATTCATACAGTTTTATGTTTCATTAATCTTTTTTCTTTTAGCTATTGTTGGAGGCATTAAGTTTTCGGAAGATAATTAATTTCTTTCATCACATGAGTTCTCTAAAATTATTGTCTCATGTGCGGGCATGCATTTTGGCTTTAGTTATTTTTATAACAATAATTTCACAATGATACAATTTTAATTATCATATTTCGGAATATGAGTCTATGGAGGTAAGTAATTTTCATTGTTGTGTTTTTATTAAGTTGTGTTTGTTTTTTTAAAGTCTATGACTGTCCACATATTTACAAAACCATGTCATTATTCTTCTTTAACTAAGAAAATTAAAGTGAGGAACTCATCGTGTTCCTATTTAATTATACTATTTATCTGAAAAATATATTTTGCTTTTAAAATTTTATATTTAATAATGCAACTTTCACACAATAATTTAATTTTTATATGCAGTTATAATTACTTAACTAATATACACGTGCAACGCACGTATCCTAAACTAGTACTGTAAAATATGTGTAAGGTACTTATCCAAAATTAGAGAATCCTTTTTTGAAAGTCATAACAGATAGTAGAAAGAAGAAACAATTTAAATAACCACCCATTCAACAAAATACTCCCTCCATCCCAAATTACCTATCCCAAATTTTCTAATTTGATGTCCCATTTTATTTATCTTTAATCATTAATCAAGACAAAACAATTTTTTTTTCATGTTTTACCCTTTGCATTAATTACTTTTTCTTCAAATTAAATTGTAAACATCATCTAATAGAGGTACTATGATAAACTAGGCATGTTATTAATTATTTTTCCTAATCAATGTGCCATCTTAATTCGGGATGGGTAATTTGGGACTAAGGGAGTAATAAATTCAATGGTTATTTATCGAGACAAATATCATTTCTTTTGACCGTTTAAGCTATTGCATCAGATATTAGCTGCGTCAACAACTTTGCTAAGTTACAAAGTTATCAATCGACTCCTCGAGATTCGTTTGAAATTATGCCCGACCCTCCGAACTTACTTGGATGGGGACAATGGACCATTATAAAGGTCCATAATTTTATTTATTTTGTTTTTCATTCAGTGCCTGGTACCTGCATTGGCGTCCGACTAATCCGCATTTGCGCCGGGTAGGGCCCCATTTGGGGGGTAGCGCTCCCTACCAAATATTTTTCCATATCCAGGGCTAGAACCCGAGATCTTTGGTTAAAGAAGCATCATCATCATCTATTGCAACACATTCTTTGATGGTAAGGTCCATTTATTTGTAGAGATGAATATAGAGTTTTCGAGAATATAGGTGTACCATTAGGGAAAAAAAGAAATGAAAAACTTATTAAGTGAGAATTGATTTAAACTCCTCTAAGTTAAAAATTCAACATTTAATAAAGCGGATCATTCAACATTCTTATTGCATGGATATAAACAAAAAATATTACATCAATTTTAAAAGAGAAAAGACATGTTCTCCCGTAAAGTTGCAACGAAAACTCACTTTAGCCATTAAATTTCACTTTTAATTATTTATCCCCTTAAATAACTTTTTTATGAATTTTTTACCATCCTAAAAAAATTATACCACTTTCACTATGGAGAGTGCATCATACTCGTGCTACATTGGAGCCATGCCGTAGCCACGTCGGATCCAAGTCAATGCCATGTAAATAAATTATTTTTTTTAGATAATACATATATATAATTTGTTAAATATTCAACGTCTTCTTCTTCTCTCTCTCTTCTCCACTTTTCCGCCATTGCTTCGCCGAAGGCGATGGCCGATAAAGCTCCACGCTTTCAACCACCAACGTCGATGCTCTTCCCCTCTTCTCTTGTACCATCCCTCTTACTTTTTCTCTCTCAAAATCGGAGCCCATCAAAACCAACACACCCGTAAAACAGCTCACCGTCACTGCCATCGCTGGCTGGTGAAAATTTCGGATAAGCAAAACTCCAACCCACCACCTCCTTCACCAACTCACCCCCTTGTTGATTGCCTAAAGTTGGAGATTTGATTTGAAGATTGTAGCAAATTTTTGGGGGGTAAATTTGCTCTTAGATTTGTAATTTGTAAATACTTATTGTTAATGGGATTTTCATAAAGCAAGGTTGGGCGATTTTTTGGATAATCCTTGTATATTTGGTCAATCTGTTCATTTGATTAAAAATAGTGATTATGTTAATGGAGCTTTAAATGCTTTGTGCCTAACTTTTCGATCGTCGTTTCATCTAATTGGTCCCGAAAATGGAATTAAAATATTTTTTTTATTTTCACACTGTGGTGTAGAATCTCCCTGTGAACAAATTCATGTAAAAATTGTAAACTTTTGACAGTAAATTTGATTTTGATGTGCGAAATAAAATTAGTTTATTGATTCTTGATATTCATAAAAATTTATTTGATGTATAATTTGTATATTTTATTCTTCCTATGATTGTGTATTTGATTGAACATTTTTGGTGAATCGGAGTGAAAAAAAATAAAAAAATAGAGAAAGTAAAAGATATGGGGTGGTGTGGTGTGAGGAATAAGAAGAAATGAGGATGGTGGGGTGTGAGGAAGAAGGAAAAAAAGAATAATGGCTAAAAAGATTAAAGTGGGCCCTACTAAAAAAAATTATACTTTTTTTTCAGTAAAACGCACTTCTATTTGTTTTTTGCCACGTCAGCCGTTAAGGGGGCAAAATAATACACTTCAAAGTTCATAAGGGGGGTAAATAATTGTCAGATTAGTTTAGGGTCTAAAGTAAATTTTGCTAACAAGTTGAGAGGGAATTTGATGTCATCTCTCATTTTAAAAATTATATCCATATTAGTTTTACTGAAAGACTGCAACAAGTTCTCTTGCCCCATAATTTAGCATATATATTCGCTATTTGTTTGGTTGACGATATCGTAAAAGCTAAATTGAAATAATCTCAAAAGTAAAAATTAGAGATCGAGGATAGAGTGCACATATATTACTCCTTTTTGTGCAATAAATATCAAAATAGTTATGAAAAATTGTAATACCCCATACTTTTTTCTAAGCTTGAAATTATCCCAAAAAGGTTGAAAGCTTTCTTTGAAAGATGAATCCACTTTGGTACACGTGGTATTTTTAAGATTTTCACTTTTTGTCACATGAAAAATTCAATAAGTTTTTCATTGATATAAAATTTGCCTAAATCCGATAACCGGGTAAGAAGTTATGACTATTTCAAGTTCCCGTCGTAAAATAGTGTCATATTGGTCAGTGGCGCGTCGCGCCACAAGCTAAAATGATAGTTGTCCTTTTCCAGTGTCTCAGCGCAATTTTCTCTGCGTCGCGCCAAAGTTTCAGGTCGTAAAAGAAGGGGCAACGTGATGGCTCCGCGTCGTGCCATCCCTCAGTTTTCCAATTGTCAAATTCCAGTGACACGACGCAATAGCGCCGCGTTGCACCAGGGGTCCAGTTCAGAAAAAATTTACTGAAATTAAATGATGCATTCAGGGTTAAAAGGATCAACTTTCCACCCCTATTTAAGCCCTTTACCATGTGATTCAACCACTTTTCACCTAAAATATACTAGTTTCTCTCATGTTTCTCTCAAGAACAAGTTAGGGTTTTCATAAAAGATCCAATTTCAAGAAAGTTTCACCGTCAATCTTCACGAAATCACGAACTAAGGTATGTGTTGTGTTCATTCATGGATTCCTTCCATCCATGAAGCACAAGAACCTTGTTTTATCTATAAATCATGGTATTTATGTTGTGGGTTATTTGTAATCATGTTGTTGACGTTGATTGATTTCAAAGTTGAAATCTTTGTGTGTTTATCTTGATATTATGTCACCATGCAAGAAAAAAATCCATGAATTTAGTTGCTTATGATGTGTATTTGATGAATTCACTTATGCCCTAAGTTGTGCAAGCAAGGTGGTTGATAAAAATGCTTGAAAAAGTAGAATCATGCTTTATAGCTCAAGACATAAGCTAAATGTGACATGTTTGTCATCCTCCTATGTTTAAATGGTTTCCATGCTATCATTGTGAAATGTGTAGGTTGTCGGAATGGCCATGATATTAGAATATGAGATTATGATATGATTATTAACATTCTCGTCCATGTTAGATAGTATGATAACCCTGTACTTCGTGAAATCCACAACTTATTAAATTATGTATTGTTGATGTGGGTCTTGTACTTGATAAAGTCATGCTTCGTCAGTTCCCTTCTATCGAGTCCCGGGGGTACTTATACCCAAAACATTAGCTGTGTGCCTAGAGTCATGTCATATTTTCACGACATTCTCAGTCAAGCTATGAATCCTTAGACTTCAAACAGTCTTATGACTTAGGAAATCTCCATGATCTCATGAACTCTGTAAGTTGTCAGATGTCAGTAGTATTCCGCCAGTCAACGAAATTCAGTAACTCAGTCCATGTTCAGTTCAGTAAATCATGTTCAGTGTCTATTCAGATGAGAGTAGAAATTAGCATCGAGCAAACCCAAGGATGGGAACTCACCTGTTATATGAGGGCGTGATTCTTAGAAGCAATCCTTGCGTTCCAGAACTATGTAGCCAACATAGGTTGAAACATCATAGCCTTCTATATAAGGGATATGAGATTGCTTAGCCTGCTATATGAGGGTTCCCACCGTTCTCACTAGAGTTACCTGTTATATTAGGGTTACTCACATGTTGTCCTTACCAGTGGCGCGGTATTGACACCCTTTCAATTAGGGCATAGATTAGACCACAATTCAGCTATAATACATTATTTGGGGCATGTCGGTTAGATGATTATCTCTCACAGTCTCAGTAAAAGAACTCAGATAGTTCTTCAGAATTCAGGATTGTCAGATACAGTACGAAACTCAGCTAGTTCCATCAGATTCAGGACTGTCAGATACAGTCACGCATGTTATCAGTTATCAGAATTCAGTCATTTGTTATGTTAGTCATCAGCATACTCATGTTATCACGATTTCAGATATAGTTACTATGTATGAAAATATGTATTCTCACGTTCATATTAGTCAATTAGCCCGTATTATTCATGCATATGAACCACATGAATTCAGCCTACCTCACATGCATACCAGTACATTCTAAGTACTGACGCATTTGTGCTATGGTGTCTTATACCATAGGTTCAGAGACACGAACTCCAGAGCATCAGTAGATTCCAGTCTCAGCTGTTAGAGTTAGCAGTGAGTCCTCATCTTTCGAGGACATGATCATCATTTTATTTCCTCAGTAATTAGTTTATTAGTTTGAGTTAGTTGGGGACATGTCCCATCAACTCCTTACACAGACAGTTTCGTCAGTTAGAGGCTTTCCAGACTATTATGTTCAGACGGTTATTTTAGTCGTTTTAGGTATTTCATACCCCGTTTAGATGTTAAGTTTTACTTCAGTTATGTGAACCTTATGGCCTTTCAGTTCATATTTCTGCATTATTCAGTATATTATGCAGTATACAGGTACAGATATTAGTCATGGGTTAGCTTGTGGTCCTTCGGGGTCATGAGCATCGTGTAACGTTCCGGGTACCAGATTCGGGGTGTTACAAAAATATACATGATATAAAAAATATATCAATTAATAAGAAAAACAGTATAAAATATTTTTAAAAATAAAATAAAAACAATAACTAAATAATACAGTAACTGAAAACAACAGAGAACGGATGGTAATATATCAAAAACAAGAAATTACATGTATAGGAGTAATAGTATGACATGGTGTTTCCAGACTCTCACGGGTCGGTTGGTAGGATGCATTAGAAAAAGTAACACATGATTTAACTCTGTGTCTTACTAATAACTTGTTTGGTATACTTTTTCAGCCTATGTATAATTAATGTAAGCATTATTTATACGCTTTATTTTGTATTATGCTATGCATAACTAATATGTGGGAAACCCCTGATATTAGAAATGCAATGAATTTTAATGCATGTATTAGCATGGGTAAAGACACTATATTTTTTCGGGTACAAAAGTCTGTATGTTTCAATCCAAACTTCAATACTAAGTTCAAGAACAACTTTTAAGGACTACAATGAAGTTACAACAACTTCAAATACAAGTTCAAATGAATAATCAAATGAACTATCAAAATGAATTGTTTATCAACTTTAAGAAAGAATCAAGTCCACCAAATACACGGTATGTCCTTAAGAAATTTATTCCCCTAAAGTATCCGAAGTTATGAAATCTTTTCTCCAGGATAAAATGATTCTCTTTTTGAAAATAACGGCACTTCAAATTTTCAGAAACTTCAAAACGCACTCAACGATTTGGTGATCACACGAGAGTTTTTAGAAGAAGAAGAAGAAAAAAATTATTTTTTTACTCAAAATTATCTTTACTTGAGGAAAAATTCAGATATTTATAATCATCAAGGTGTAATTGCTTCACGAAGGGAAGCAATGGTTTAGAAAGGTGTACTCCTTCAAAAAGGTACAACTCTTCGGAAAAGGTGCAACTCTTCAGAAAAGTCACAACCCATTAGAAATGTCATAACCATTCAATCCGAAAGGTGCCTATTCAAACTGCATCCTTTTTCTTGGTGTCTTTTTTGGAAAAAATATCTATTCATTTTTCATCCACACTTCTTAAAAATCCAACACAATAGCCCCTATTGTAAAGATTTTTTTTTTTAATTTTAAAATATACAATGCAAGTTATTTTTAGCAC
>NC_061118.1:160328035-160364677 GCF_002878395.1 Capsicum annuum
AACACTTACCATGCAACTTTTGATTTTCTTTTACATGCATTCTTAAACGTTTATGCATATTATATAAAACAAATATTTTACTACTTATTATGACCAATACATATAGCTAAAAAAGGTGATATTTTTTTATTTTTCTATCTATAAACTATGAATCAGGAAATCATGCAAATAAATTCTTTATCTGTATTTGTTACTAGGTATAGAATTTATTTTTCAAAAAAGATGTTTTACGGTATAAGCCAAGTATATAAAAGATACCATTACTGAGTCTTTAGTTTATAATAAAAAATTTAATAAGTATTAATTAGAAATTTCTCTGAATCTCTCATCTTAATTTCCCATAACTAAAAATACTACTACTAACATTGATCGCGTAAGCAAGTATCCAATAAGTTGTCACCAACAATAAAATCAAATAATCTAATGTGGATCGAAATATATAATGATTTTCATATTCTTTAAAATTTGATTAAAATATAATAGAATCGATGAATTTAATATTTAATACTTCTTGATTTTATTTTACTTGATTCATATTACTTGAATTTTTTTTTTAAATAATATTTATTAAGAATTTGTTTTAACATATCATTAGAAATCGGGCAGAAATAAAGCAACCATAAGCAGAAAGAAAAACAAGAACACATAGATTTACGTGAAAATTCTTGCGAAAAAAATCACAGGCAGAGACAGAGGAGGTTTCACTATGAAAAAGAGATGAGTACAATGTGGAACGATGTAATTTCTGAATATCAAAATCGACCCACTAATTGCACTTATATAATACGTGCATACAAATAAGTTCTAGGTCCCAAGACATAAAGGTCCGTACTCTAATTCCTACGCGATCACCACAGACCCTATTGAAAATCACGAACATGGGTTGCACCGCAAAATTTTTTGGAACGAATCAACAAAATTCGGATCACAACTCTAACACAAGTATAAACTTAATTACTCCCTCTGTCTCAAATTCTGTATCGCCATTTTCTTTTTGATCCGTCCCAAAAAGAATGTCGCATTTCCTTATTTGGTGAGTTTTTAAAGACACAACTACAATTTTACCCTTAGTGGTTCCACTTAATTTTAAAAATCATTACTCCTTTTTTATTTATTTTTTAATTAAAAGTGGTTCCACTTGATTTTAAATACTATTACTTCTTTCTTTAAGAAGGATAATTTTGTAACTTTAATAAAGCCAATACTTATTTCTTAAATATTGCATCCGATCAAATGAGGACACATAATTTAGGAGGAGGGAGTAATTATTTTTAAAAATTTAATTCACACTATTCGTAATACTTCACATAATTATACAATGATTAAAATAGTATTGAAAATAAACAATAAATTAGGGAACAGAAAATAGAAACATAAGCGCTGACGTGAGCAGAACGTTAAAAAAGGAACAAACGAGGGCTAAAACTGTAAAAGAACACCTTGAAGTGGGAGTACCGTTGTGGGACAAAATAATGACGTGGCAGTCTTTCTGGATAAGAAATCCACTCATATTCCAACACGCCTTCCCTTTATTTTACACGCACTTGTACATTTAACACACCAAAGCAATTCCAAATCTACTTTTTTTTTTTTATAAATAAAAAAAGCAAACACCGAAAAGGCTCCCAAATACATTATTATACAAAATTGAAAAAAAAAAAAAAAACTCTCTCTCTATATCTCTCTCTCTTCGTTTCGCTTCACAAATCATCGCGACTTTTCTCGATATTCAAATTTTAATTTCTTTTTCCAGACTTTATAAATATTCATAGATTCTCTATAATTTGAGCCTTTTAGGTGTTGCAGATTGTAATTATAATTAAAGTTTACATACATCAAAAGCTCAAGTTTTGTGAAGTGATTTGATCGTTTGATTTTTGAATATTTTTAAAAGCTATTTTTTGAGATGGAAGTGGAATCGCCGGAAAGAGGAAAAATAGGTGGAATAGCGATGGAAATTCCGGCGAGTGATGACGGAGCAACGACGTTGTCGCCGCCGAGGATTCCACAAAGGCTTCTTCAAAAGCTGTCGGAGCCTAAGACTTCTTCGCCGTCTACTGCTGAAGAAATTGAGGCAAAGCTTCGTGGCGCCGATCTTCGTCGGCAGGTCGATTAACTTTTTCCGATAAGCTGTAAACACTCGATTATATAATTTTGTAGGAATTACTTGGAATTAATATTGCTTACTTTTGCTTCTACTTCTATGTCTTTAGTTAACTGTTATAATAATTTATTTTTTTTTTTTTTTCCATTTTAAACTTGTCGTTTTTTCTAAAATATTAGTGAAGTGCATGATTAGCTTTCAGATATTCTTATAATTTGTATGATTAGTTTTGTTCAAAGTTCTATTTTTGAGTAATTACATACTTTTTTCCCTAATTTTTTTTTTTTTTTTTTATGTATTGAAAGCTTTGTTTTTGTTGTAAATTTCTCTGGTTTGTACGGTTGTTTGTTGTGTTAGGTAGAGGTGTGGACATACTTTCCTTTATTTTATTGCTTTTGTTAGGTGATGAGGAAAAAAGCCATTTTTCTGGATTTTCTGGTTTGTTGTTGTTAGTCATCCATTCTTTTAAACTGTACTCAATTTCGCAATCAAGATCAAGTAAAGATTCAATCTTGAATTTGTTGTGGTGTTTAAAGTTATGTTCGGATATTTTCTTTAGAATATTGATCATAGTTTCACTGTTACCTTGATGTTTTACTAGTAATATGTTTTTACCGTTCCAATTTTTGGGTATGGTAACCTAAGTTGCGAGGACTCCTCACTTGCAGTGCTGCAGCCGTGTTGATTGTTCCAAAAATACACTAGTTTTGAAGAGTCTGACACACACTAGTTGACTATTTAGAAGAGTCCGAGCAACATAGATTTTAACAACTTTCTTTAGTTAATCACATGCTATTAAAACTTGCAATTTGATATCAAGCAGAAATTCTATGAGTATCTGTCAAGCAAAGCCAGACCGAAGCCCAGAAGCCCCTCACAGTCTCCAACTCATGGAGAAGATCTTGGACAACGTCTTGAGGCTAAACTTCAGGCTGCCGAGGAGAAAAGGCAACTATTTCTTTTATATTAGTTTTGACCCTGAATATGAACTTTTCATAATATTTGCTCCGAGTAAACTTACTGCTGAAATCCTACTGCTCATTTTTGTGCATGCATGTTTTTTATTTTTTAAAAACTACACCTTGTTTCAGATGGGGTCTTTTGACACTGCTCAGGGGTTTTCATTGAAAAATATAAAAGTGTATTTGCCATGTGATTCGTCATAATTATGCAGACCACTCTAAATTATTACTTTTGCTGTCTTTTAGCTTTCTATATAGGCCTTTTTCTGTTCGTCATTATAGCAATTTGTGGGGCTCTGACATTATGTTCTCTTTGTATGCCAGTGTTCAAAGTATCATTTGGTAGGACTTTCTTTTATTGTTTGTACGTCATTTATGATCCCTCCTTTTTAACGGGGTTAGGAATTTTTTTGTTAAATCACTGGATTTTCACTACTTGAGCTTTTTCTTTTCTGTTGATGTGAAAGATATCTGTTTGAGCTTGTTTATATCTCCATGTTTACATAATAGCTTCTTCTCTTCTTCTTTTAAAGGCAGCTATTTGAGTTAAAGAATCTTGTTTCTGGGTTCAAATGCTTGTACTAGTGCATTTAACTGATATGGCCTAATTTGGAGATTCTTTCAGAGGGAAACACAAACTGATCCCATACTCAAGTAATCATTCCTAAAGAAAAGTGAAAAAGAGATGGAAAAAAAGCAAAAGCAGGAGAAAAATATTACTTTGATTTGTTGTATGCATAATCTCTATTGTTTGCCTGATTTTTATAGTTATTAACTGGTTGACTTCGTGCAACTTTATGACTCTCTGCGCTGCTAAATATGAATCTTTCACAATACAATGAGTAAATGACACTGTTCATCGCATGCTTCTGTGTGGTTATGCTAGCCATTCCATTAATTTCGACTTCTAACTTGCTCTATATTCGCAGGATGAGCCTTCTAGCAAAGGCTAAGATGCGTCTGGCAAAATTAGATGAGTTGAGGCAGGCAGCTAAAACTGGAGCAGAAATGCGCTTCAGACAGGAACGAGCTGAACTGGGTACAAAGGTGGAGTTGCGTGTTCAGCAGGCTGAGGTAAACAGAATGCTTCTCCTAAAAGCTACTCGCCAAAGGAGGGCCACACTGAGGGAGAGGACTTCTCAATCATTACTACGTCGAATGGCTCGTGAGAGCAAGTATAAAGAGCGAGTGCGTGCCGCAATTTGTCAAAAGCGTGCAGCTGCTGAGAAGAAGAGGATGGGGTTACTAGAAGCCGAAAAGAGGAGGGCAAGTGCTAGAGTCATGCAAGTGCGGAGTGCTGCGAAGTTCGTTTCTCATCAGGAAGAGGTCAAAAGAAGGGAAATGAAAATTAAAATAGAAGACAAGCTACAAAGGGTAACAGCATATGCACTTGATTCAAGTTAGATAAATTTTAATGATTATGTCTCTGTATAATGTGTTGACACTATTTCTGTCACTTCGGAACTTGTCAATGAACAGGCAAAGAGACAAAGAGAAGAATACTTGATGCAGAGAGGAAGATCACATAACTCCTTTGGTGACAGTTATGAAAAGATACATGACCAGGCTGACCTGCTTTCAAGGAAATTGGCAAGGTAAAGGAAGTAGCAAACCCTCTTTGTTACACAAATTATCTCAACATAAGTGAGTTCATTTTCCTAGATGCATGAAATTACTGTCGGCAAATAAGATGTACAGAGGTGGTGACATCATGTAAGTATCCTTTTGCAGGTGTTGGAAGCAGTTCCTTGCACGTGAAAAGACGACCTTCCATATTGCAAAAGCTTATAGTATGCTGAGTATAAATGAGAATACAGCTAAGATAATGCCATTTGAGCAGCTGGCAATGAAGATTGAATCGCCTAATACACTTCAGAGAGCGAAAAGTTTACTCGACCGGCTTGAACTTCGCTTCAAATTGTTGCGTGATATTGACAGCTCCACAAGTACCTTTGGTTGGGGTGACATCGATCATCTTCTCAAGCGAGTAGCTTCACCCAAAAAGAAAGCGACACCGAGGAGATCTCTCCGCAGTGGTAGTGCAAGAAAAACAGTATCCAAGCTACCAGCAGCCGAAACTCCAGTTAAGTTGTCGAGGTATCCAGTTCGAATTGTGCTGTGTGCATATATGGTTCTAGGTCACCCTGATGCAGTGTTCAGTGGTAAAGGGGACCGTGAGATTGCCCTGGCCAAATCTGCTGAAAAATTTGTCAGAGTGTTTGAACTGCTGGTTAGGATAATGTTGAATGGCTCCATCCAGACTTCCGATGGGGATTCTGATTGCGGGTTGGCCAAGCGCAGGACTTTCAAATCTCAACTCACGGAGTTTGATTCAGCATGGTGCTCTTACTTGAATAGCTTTGTGGTGTGGAAGGTTAGAGATGCCCAGTCTTTAGAGGAGGATTTGGTTAGAGCTGCTTGCCAGCTTGAACTCTCTATGATTCAAAAATGCCGAATGACTCCTGGAGGAGATGGTGGTGCTCTTACTCATGATCTGAAGGCTATACAGAAACAGGTTTCATACCCTAGATTTTTTTTTTTTTTTGCATGAAGTTGTTTTTCCTTCAATATCTGTAGATTCTTCGTATTAGCTTCTTGGTCCAGCGAACATTGCTTCTGTTAATGAGACTTATCATTCCTGTCATGTAGGTGACAGAAGATCAGAGACTTCTCAGAGAAAAGGTGCTTAATATTAGTGGAGATGCTGGTATTGAACGGATGGATAATGCAATTTCCGACACACGAAACAAATATTTTGAAGCTAAAGAAAATGGAAGTCCTGTGGGTTCTCCAATTATGCATTCAGTATCTCCTAGCTCAGCTGCTCTTGCAAGTAACTCTTCTTCTCTTGGGGGTTCAAATAAAGGGGAGAATTTGATTGAGGTAAGTGATCAGAAGCCAAACCGTGTGGTTCGCTCCTTATTTAGGGATGAACTACATCCAAACGTCAGTTCTTCTGCCAATAACACCATGCAGTCATCCCGCATCGGTGAGGGATTGGAAGTGGAGAATGAATTAATTGTGAACGAGTCTCTTCATGGTCAGCATCTTGAATTTGCTGAGTCTACAGAAGTTGCTGATAATCACGATAATAGTATAAAGGTTGGTGCATTCTTACACCTTGATTTACTAAACCAAAGCACATTTGGTTAGGCACCTGAAAACTGGAAGGGGCAGTAGAATTTTTTTATTGATTGCTTTGCTCTGATGATCTTTACAGGACAAAATTAGGGAAACAATGGAGAAGGCTTTCTGGGATAGTGTCATGGAATCCATGAAAAATGATGGACCGAGATACAGCCGAGTTGTTGATCTAATGAGAGAAGCAAGAGATGAACTTTGTAGCTTGGCTCCTCAGAGCTGGAGACAAGAGATTAGTGAAGCTATAGATATAGATATTCTCTCTCAGGTACCTCCATGATCATTAAGGTCATATGCCTGATTCTTTTTACCTTATGATATGAGCAAGTTCTTTATCTGCCTAATAATTTGCGTTCCTTTTTTAGTTGTTGATCTCAGCCAAACTCGACATGGATTATCTTCAAAAGATCATGGATTCTACGCTGGTCACTTTGCAGAAACTCTCCTCTCCAGCTAAGGAGGATGAGCTAAAAGCAAATAGTCAAAAGTTATTTAGAGAATTAGCTGATATATGTCGGGATGGGTCAGGGGATTCATTTATTCTGGCACTAGTCCGGGGTTTGCGTTTTGTACTGGAAGAGATACAGGTAAAAATCTTTCTGATCATCTTTCACTACACATCCCAACTTTAGACTTCAGCTTACCAACTTTGTGTATAGTTCTGCTAGATGAGTATGTTGTTTCAAAGTAATGATAGATGATCAGGGATTGATAGTGGTAATAATGTAAATATATACTTTTTATTTTCTTGGGATTTGTCTCTCCTCTCCCGTTCTCTTTCTATATGCTGCAGAACATGGAGAGCTTAATTAATCTGTAAGATGATAAAATTATGCATAATTGTCTTGAGTGCGTGTATATTCTGTTCTGATACAGGGTGTACACTGTCAAAAGTGTGGTGTTTGAATTCATCTCTAAGGGTTCTGCAGGGGCATGTCTACTCAATGATTCTCCTGTCATAATCGTTGTACCGCTTTGCTTAACAAACAAGTCTTTTTGGACGAGAATTCATAAGCTACGTCTTTGAGAATGTTTTGTGCTTCCAATTCTGCTCTGTATTTTTCATAATCCAGCATAAGGTGTTTGACTTGCCTCTTTTATTGTGTGCAGCTGTTAAAACAAGAAATAAGCAAGGCAAGGATTAGAATGTTGGAGCCGATTCTCAAGGGACCTGCAGCTTTTGATTATTTAAGGAAAGCTTTCACCAAGCGTTACGGTCTTCCTTCCGTCGCTATGACTGCCTTACCCTTAACATGGCAGTGGCTTTTATCTGTTAAAGATTCCATGAACCAGGAATTGAATGAACACAAGGAGGCTCTATCGGGCCTGACAAGTGGACAGGATCGTTTCCTTCCTTCTTCCGCCCTTAGAACTGGAGGAAGCTTTTCAGTTAAAATGAATAAAAACCATTCTTCACCTTCGACCACTACAGGTTGGTTATCTCAGAGCCGGCCCCATGCTTTATCCCTCTAAATTCCAAATGGAATTAGATTAATTTAGAGCATTCAGCTGCTTGTATCTTTACCTGACTAGTGAGACTCTTCTTTTCAGAAGGTGTAGATGAATGCACGGGGGAGAAAGTTGATTTATTGGTGAGGCTGGGCTTATTAAAGTTGGTAAATGCTGTATCTGGCTTGACGCAGGAAGGGTTGCCTGAAACTATGCAGCTGAACTTCTTCAGACTAAGGGCTATTCAGGCAAAAATCCAAAAGATCGTCGTAATAGCAACCAGGTAACTCTTACTCCCTCTCAACGCCTCCTCGAACTCAAAAAGAGAGGACTTATTTTGATATGTTTCCTGCCGTTAGATGATCAACTTATTTACGGGATTATGATTCTGCAGCATTCTAGTCCAAAGACAGGTTCTTCAGAGTATGCAAATGGTATCAAGTGCAGCAGATATGGATAAAATTGTTCAGGGGAGTGCCAAATCACTTTCTGAGATCCTAGACTCCAACAAAGATGCTGGTATTGAAGAGATCATAGAGACACTTGGCAAACCTTTAGAGCATGGCCACGATAGTACTGATGTGATGAAGCTTCAGCAGATCAAGGAGATCATGGCAAGGATGTTATCCAAGAGCCTGCAAGCTGGGGATGCTATTTTTGTACACGTATCCCGCGCTATATATTTGGCTGGAAGGGGAGTTGTACTTGGGGGAACCGGAAGAAATGGAAAAGAATTGTCTGAAATGGCTCTGCGGCAGGTGGGAGCAATTGTTCTGATTGACGAGATTGTGGAAGCTGCCTCTGTATTGGTTATGGCAGCACGCGTGACGGTGAATGTTCATGGTCCTTGGTATGCACAGTTAGTAGCTAAAACGTGAAGGTAGTTATATTCTTTTGTATATATCAGGGCATGTAGTCACTATTCCTATTATCTAGCTGTGTATCTTATAGCCTCCCTAGGTTGAAGGCTATTGTTATTGTAGTAATGTGACTGGAAACCTAGTGAACGTAGTAATGTGAAGGCTATTGTTATTGTGTAGTAATGTGACTGGAAACCTAGTGAACGTAGAAACTGCTGGAATAAGGGCCAAACTTAGACGCTTGCTTGTATATACATTTTTAAGTTTGAGCAATGATTTGGATGTACGTTCTATGAAAAGCCTTTACTGTGCTGCACTAACTAAGACGGGCGTAAAACAGAACTCTCAAGCCTATACTCCAGAAACAGAGTGTTATTAAATTGGTGTATTTTTTTCTTCCATTACATTGGGTGGCCTCTTGTGTTTTTTCACAGGTGCGCTCACAAGATGGCATTTGGGATGGTCCTTTCATTCTTGCTTATATTGTGGTGCCTACTTTCAACTAACATAGAAAGATCAAATGTTGTGATCTTGAGGTGTTCGTCAGTTTGACTTGGATACGGTTAGAGGAAAGAACTTTGAGAAGGCCCAATATAATATACATTTGTCTCATACACAAGATATTTACTTTCCAGAGGGGCTATTGTTGGAGATACTGGTTGCAAATTTTGGTTTAAATTTACATTTACTGCATTTAATGTAAGTTGAGGACACATAAGAGCTCTAACCATACGTTGTCAAAGTGATAATGGCTGCTATTGGAAGTCAATTAAATATACGGGGCTTCTTGAAGCAGCATGCTGCTCTTTGATACTCGCCTGTGACGATACCCATTGCTTGATTATTTGAATTTTGCCCAGCGGAACTATTTTTTGTAGTGTCCAGCTGATACGTTGGCTACAACTTGTATCACAAATTTTAGATATTTTCTTTTCCTTCCTCTTGGGGTCTTCTCTTTCCGTTGCACATGATTAGTTCACCTCGTGTTCCCTCTGGTGTATCATATTTTACATTTTCTCCTCCATTTTATTTCCTTCGGGATTTTGTCAAACGCTATTTCAGAAGGCATATAATATGAAAATTAGGGGTCGTTTCGCAGAGTATAAGATAATTAGCTATGTCTGCGTTAGTTATGCTTGTATTTTTTTAACGCAGTGTTTGATTTGATATATTAAAAATAACATGAATTACATAATTACTTAAAAAAGAAAATTACAGAAATACCTTCCATAAATATGTTCAAAAGGATACACACTACCAAACGACCCCTTAGTTTATCTACAGAAATTGCTCCCACGTTCAGTTGCTGTAACGCCTCACTAGAAGTAGTGAAGCACCCAAGGAAGCAAAGTAAACCCTGATGATACTTAGATCGAGACTCTACTAGATTCCCTTCACAATGATCCTATGAGGTTGCACTACTACAACCCAAACAGATAGCAGGAGTAACAAAAAGAAAAATGGAAGCTAGAAAATACAAAATCCTTTGAATCCATGGATGCAACGGCGGGAGCCTGTAGAACAGGTTTTGTTCGAGTAAGGTCGCAAACTCATTATTACAACACCACTCCGATAGATTTGAGTATAGACCACTCAGGCTTTCACGCAAAGATCCAAGAATATGCGACGGAATGGAGAAGAGACACAACACTAAATGAGTATATACACTATACATTCTATCTGTACAGACTGGTAGGTAAAGGTAAGAAAGGTGGATAACACGCAGGACCATCTCTTTTTTGCCAAAGCACACAACCACAAAAGCCTGAGGAAATTTTTTTAGAAATCCAATATCTTCAAGCTCCACAATGAGTTGACAACAATTATCTGCTTCACCAGCAGCCAACTGTCAATGAGCAGCAAAATCAGCCTCAGCCATTTCCCTAACATGGCGGAAACGCCTTCGTCGAAGATACAGCCCAACAAAATATAACACAGAGGATAGTGCAATGGCAGAGTAATCAAACACATCAATCACATTTTGACGGCCTGCAGTGACATGGCAATAAATAAAAGGTCAATGCAAAGAGTAAATGCATCTAGAGTTCCTCACCAATAAAAACACCCAATAGCACCCAGCTTGCAGTCAAGGTGGAGAAAGAAGAGCTGTCAGCGGTTAAATAAAGGAGACAAGTCTAATAGCGAAGAGTAAAGACGCTCCAAAAACTGGATATTCTCAGCTTTTATTTACCTTCCGGTAGCACCTCTCCCAGTAATGCAACAGAGAGTAAAGACGTTCCAAAAACTGAGATATTCTCAGCTTTTATTTACCTTCCGGTAGCACCTCTCCCAGTAATGCAACAGAGAGATTCATAGTTATATATTTGAACTAAAAGATCCACGATTACATCAAATTGCTCAAGTCCATTATACTTAAAAATCTACGCCCATCAAGTTCAACTAGCAGATGTGAGTACCTATTCTGAGAAAATCAAAGGGGCTGAGTGTGTAAAGGAGTCCCAGGAACATCTGCAAGAAATTATCTGCTTCAGCGGATAAATTCGAGAAATGAGGTCCTATAGACTATAGAGCTATAAAACCACATACTACAGATAACTGATAAAAGTAGCAACATAGCCATTATTGCATTTAGCTGTTAGACGAACTTACAGCAAAAATTCGCAATTTGTTCAAATGAGCACCAGGCCTGTCAGGATTCATCATTTCATTAAACACTCTCTTCATGTAAAAGGGCAGTCCAAGCACCTTCTGCAAAAAATAGAAAGAGAAGGGTCAAAAATAAAGAAAATGTGGTGCTCTGCTATCACTTAATGGTAAACCAGTAATCATGTCTGCAGAAAGTGCAGGACTAGAAGCCACTGAGAATATCACTATCTTATTATACTCAAGGGTTACCCGTAAGTAGTCAGCAGAAATCAGATCAATTCAATTGATAAGACAAACATTGTCTGATTTCCTATTGCATAATCTCATGCTGAATTCGTGGAAATCACATATTAAAAACCTTTTCTCTACAAGGAATTAGTGACCTCTTCTCTCCAAGCACATGATCTTGAACTTGAAACTAATGGATTAAACAAGAACATATTCTACTTTGAGCTTGAAAGAACCAAAGGATAATGCACAACAGATCCCAAAAACATAGAGAGATAATGCCCATAAGATGTTATAGTCTGTGCTTTAAGATATAAGGACAATCCCATCTATGTAACCTAACATATAGAACCATACGAGTCAAACATACCAGCATAAGGCCATAAGTGCCACCTACAAAAAGGCGATTATACTTTCGAACTTTTTTCAAGACCTCAATTACTTCAGCATCCTGCTGACTATACAATGATGCCTCAGGTTTCAAATCAGTAAGCTTCTTCGAACACATGGGGCAGCTACAAGGCTGAAGTGCGGCACCATAGTTCCAGTACTGCAAAATGCAACCTCCTACACACAGAGAAACCAAATTGAAAAGAATATGTTGTCAGAAAAAAGTACCAATGAAAATCTTGATCGAAACAACTTCAAGACAAGCATCTGTAATGTAGACTGGACAAGATGCGGCTTTTCATATCATCAAAAAATACAAAGATAAGAATGCAATTATTTTTTCTCTACCAACATTCAGACAATTAACCGAAGCATATAAGAGTACAGGAGAGACTTGAAACCTCACTTTCCAATAGGATATGAAACCAGGATTCATGAAACTATGAGATAACACATCTCAACAACGCCAAAGGAGATTCAAATATTGTTCTAATCAATAAGATGCGATAGGAAGGATAATTTCCTACTACACTTGCATCACATTATCATTACCTTCTCCTACGTAAAAATTCGGCATTGGCAAAAGAAGGGATTCCCAAATAACTAGTGGTTGTTATATATAGATATATAGTGTGATTTTATCCCTAACATATTTCAGATTCCGACCAAATCATTGAAATGGGTAAGAGTGATTGGGTAAAATGATTCGACATGAGCTGCACATCGTTAAAGCCTCCTAATGAACCTTAAAGATTACGGGATTAAGCTGGCTTTCCAACTATATCTATATTTCTTTTCATATAATATAAGGTAATCCAACTATATATAATTTCATCTGATGCTTTCACATTCTCCACTGTCAATTTCTAGCGCGAGTTGCTAAGTCTAAATGTACTGCAAAAAGACCACTAGTAGTAAAGAAATTCAAGAAAAGAGCAACGAACATCCATCTGCTCCATATATGCCCAATTCATTCCCAAAATAACTGCACATAATCAATTTCTAGGCAAACAAAGCTATTATAGCAAAATCAACACAGTAAACCTGGAAACAAGCCAAAAAATTCAAGACAAGCTAAATGTATTACCGCAGTACCAGTGACCGCAGGGACCTCGACAAGGAACAACAAAATTTCCAAAGCAAATAGGACAAATATCGTCAGTAGGAGGCTTCTCCGTTCTCAAAAACGCATTCTCCGTCTCAACAACCACTAGGCTCTTCGAAGATGCCTCATCTAACTCCCTACGCTCTTCCTCATCTTCGGCTACCTGTTCCCGATTACCTTCCTGCTCTTCCTCCTCCGACACCTTATCTTCCTCATCCTCATCCTCCAGCGACTCGTATTCCATTTCTTCCTCCTCGTCGGAATTTATCACGGCGGAGGAGGAGGAGGCACCGGCGGCGGGAGCTAAGTCGGAAAGCATAGCCGAAGAAGCTGTGTGATTAGGGTTAGGGTTTTGATGAAGATGACGACGACGATGACGTAGACGATTGAGGAAGAACTTCATTACAGCAGAGAAATATATATAGTATATACAATGGAAAATGGAAATGAAACCTTTTCTGTTTTACAAGGTTTGCATTTATCTGGGCGAAAATGTTGATGGCGTGCCTGAAAGTTTTATCTTTAATCCCACTCTTTCCACAAATTTTTCTTAAATTTATTTTTAAATTATAAAATTTATGGCAAAACTCATATAGACTCTCCAGCTATTTAGAATTCAAAGATTTGACTATGACCAGCAAAATATTTTTACAGTAATGCCCGCTAGTGCTCCTCCAAAAGTTCATCAAAATCTTACTCACCAGTCGCTCTATTCAAATTCTACTTCGTGAGAACAACTAAATACGTTATTATACTCCCTCCATTTTATATTAATTCACTCTCTTTCTAAAAATATTTATTTCAAAAAAATTTTATTATACTATCCCTATCATTAAATAACTAAACAAAATACATATACTCAAATTTATATTTTAAAAGTATAATTAATAAGACTAATTTGATAAAATAAACTCTTATTAAATATTTTCTTAATGGGTGTTTCAAATTCATAAAAGTCAACTAATACGAAACTCTAAAAAGATTGCTATACTGGTCTTAATAATAAAGATATCTAGTTAATCTCAATTAGGAAACAGTCAAAATCATTTACATACTCCAACTTTGCTTTGATAAATTATCCCTACAACTTAAATGGTCAGAGTAATATGTTAGAATATATGAGTTTGCCAAGAAACAAAATTACTCAGGGTTTTGTATTATTTGGAACACGGCGAAAAGGCCATTTGTGCAATTATGCATAGCTCAAGCAACCGTCTTGGCTATTTTAAGCAAGCAGAAAATGAATATAAATCTAAAGAAGCAACATATATAAAAGAGGGGTAGCAGAAACTAGTGCTTTAATTATATATCATGTGATGCCACCTAGGCAATCTTGGATTACTAATCAGTGGAATAAAGGACGGCCTACTACGTTCGAATATGAACCAAAAGCATACTAATGCACCTTGTTAATTATAGATTTAAGACTAATATGACCTAACAGTGGGAGCAACCTTTAAAATAGCCTCCCATACAACCAAATTTTCTGCAAGGGGATCACTTTTCTCAAGTAAACAGACATTGAGATATATTCACAGCAAGGTTTCCCAGTAGGCTGGTATAGGCTTTCAATCAGGCTGTACCGGCAGAACAGCCAACTGTCTCACACGTCGACGAAGCATCCATCTACGGTATAGACCAGCCAAACAGCAAATGGCCACCAGAGCAATAGCGCAGATGTCGAACAATCTCCAGATACCCAGTCCTCCTACAAACAAGTAATGTATCAGCTTAAATTCAAAATGCATCTACATCCTATCAATGGCTTGCATAAAGAATGAAGACCCGGAAAGTACTAGAGAGAAATGAGAACATGTTGTCTATAGACCAAACAAATTAACTTACTCTAGATATACTTTCTCGTGTTATCACCATAGTCTACTCTATTATGTTGCATCCTAAAGATCAGTATGACCATATATTAACTGTATAAATGAATCTATCAGCGGCCAATGGAAAGGACGAGATTCTTCAGTATATGATTATCATAACTGCAGATAACCATAACGCCTAACATGCAATGCCTTCCAACTAATAAAAGCTGCAATACAAATCTTATTCTCTAATTGTGTATGACAAGTAGAATACCAGTAGGAATGAACTGAAATTCGCAGCTGCAGTAGATCCAACTCAATAACAACTGCAGTAAACATAAAGAATTTACTTGAGGCAACCAATTGCGAAGAAAGCAGCTAAACTAAAGCATTAACAATTAGAAAAATGGACGATTTACAGTATAATTACTTCGTAAAACAAGAAGCAATGTTCAATAAGATAAGTGGCCGTAAGGTTTTGCATAATACAGTACTTAAGTTCCCAATAGACATAATATTCCAGGGATTCTCCATATCACCGACAAATTTGCAGAGGAATTCTACCAAAATTGTCCTAAGATACTTCCTGAGAGCCTATGCTTCACCCAGAGCAGAGCACGTTCAAGGAATATGGACTATTTTCTCTCATAACGCAGGGTAACTAAGTAATCATAATAATAAAAAAGAGCAACGAGATTGCATGGTAACTCAAATCTCCCCCATTTTTAGACCCCCACAGCACTTAAATAAATATGCAGAGACCATTCCCAACTAATGTTGGAACAAAAATCCAGAAATTATTGGAAGATCCCAATTTACTCTTTAAAAAAACTTACTGCAAGAATGCGCATCAAGTAATAGTTTAACCGAACTTGATCAGGATCCATCAGTGTGTCCATCAGTGCTTGGAGAATTCTCCGAGTTAAAAGTGGTAGAGCTAGTACCTTCTGCGGGAAAGAGAAAGAGAACACATATAATCAGAAACAAATTATTCTGACGTTTTAAAATGAAACAAGAATCAGTTTGCTTCACTTCATCAATGAGTTGTTTCGGTAATAGTAAAACTCCACCCCTAACCCCCTTCCCCAGAAAAAAAAACACTAATGGCACTTGCTCTTCTAAAATTGTACTTCCATGAAGAACTAGGTTTCTTATACTCTATCAAAAGAACTAGATTTCTTATATACTTCATTCATTCTCTTTTTCTCTCATGATCTAATATCAGAAGATAAAAGTCAGAGAGACTTTCCTACTGAAGAATCCTCCACGTGTCCCTCTATTAGGACAAATTCACCTTTAAAGGCTAGCTCCTCCAAGACCTAAAATCATTGTTCAGGTAGTCTTATCTTCTCAGTGCACTCAAGAAACAAATTAAATAGTGTTCTAACATTATACAACTAAGCATAAAATTACATAGCAGCTATGGCAGTGAAGAAAGGTCAGTGACAATATTTCATGAGGCACAAAATGCAAGGTGCAGCACCCAAACATTAACCTATTGTCAAAAAATTACATTATTCACCAGTGCTAGTAAACAAACTTGCATCAGAGGTAAGATATACTTGTGATATGCTTCACTTATACTCAAGATACTTGTACTAGGCACCAAGAATAATGCAACAACCATGTAGCTAGAGTAGCTCTTTTGGAGTTGAGACCAGAAAGACTTGGGAGTTGTCTGCATCAGATCTCTCCCTTTTTGCTAAATGCCACTGTACCGCATCAGAAAGAAGGGGCATCAGACTAACAAGGTTGATTCAGTTACGACCTTTTATTTGTGTCACTTCCCGATTGCTTATTACCTCTTCTGCTGACTCACAATAGTTAAATCCGCACCACATTCAAGCAGAATTTCTAAGATGCACCTCCTTGTATCTAATTAAAACCAGGGTAATGCTACATAAGTTCCTATCATATCATGCGATTATTTCATATAACAGGGAAAGAAAAACAGAGAGGTTGGTACATAAAAGGATGAAGACATCACTAAAGGAGACATTACTGAAGGAGACATCACTAAAGGAGACATTACTGAAGGAGACATCACTAAAGGAGACATTACTGAAGGAAATATCACTAAAATATACAGCAAATGTTGTTTAAGGGTCATGAATGCCATTGTTCATCTATTACAGAATGGCAAAATAGTTGAATTCAAGTTAGCATCTTTTGCATCATAGATCTTAAATCAACAAAGTTGTTCTCCTTGTGAGCTTTAGATATGTGGACGGAACCTAATTAGATACAAATCCAACAATATAATACAACTCATGTTTATCATGTAGAAGAGTCTAAAATTAAATCTTGCGTCTTATTTGAACTTGTACAAAGCAAAAGATTTCAGTATAAACCAAACATCATTATGTAATCTACGCCACGCAGTAGACCATCACAAAACAATAAATATATATAAATATTTATTGTGAATCCATTTATTAAACTGTATATTGATTTTAAGTTGTTGTGGGAACCCATAATCATCAAATTCTAGACCCCTCCACCCCACATATGAAAAAGTAAGAGGTATACATTAGAATTTAGAAATGCACAACCGAGAAGCATTGCAAGAATGGAGTTCTAAGATAGCAACCTTACCAGAAAAAAACCATAAGCACCACCAATGTAGAGGTGATTGTACCGCCTAATCTTTTTAAGTAGTTCGACTACATCCTCTTCCTGTTGTATAAGTAATGATGCCTCCGGTACCAATTTATTTATGAGGCAACAGCATATAGGGCACTTGCATCGTCGTAGTGTTGATCTGTAGTACCACAGCTGCAATATGCAACTTGCTGCAAAGCAAGGGAAAAGCAGGGGCAAGGAAATCATACTCTACACAGGACTTACATACTTTACGTGTGAGAATTGTGCGTGCACACACAGAACTTTTACCAATCAATAGATGGTCATAGCATAACTAACTGAAATCTCATTTCTTGAGCCAATCTGGAGCAAGTTCTAAGTTAGGTTAGTTGCAATACAAAAGAAAAAGTGAGAGTAGTTAAAAATGTTTTCTCCAATAAGAATTTTTTCAAAAAAAACGGAAACACCCCGAAAATCGTAGCTGCTCTTTATCATTTTCTTTTATAAATCTCTCAACATTTACACTACATCACTTGTTTTAACCGTTAACCCCTAAACACTGAAATATTTAGGAAAGAAAATATAGTCAATTCGTCATACCCTGGATCTACTATTGTCAAACTCGTTATAACACCATTTCACTATAGTAAATTTCAAGTACGAATATCTAAAAGTAAAAGTTTGTATTTAAATAATGTCTATCAGTTACGGTCATAACTCACGAGGAAAGACTACTGGTGTTTTTTTTTTTTCTTTAAACCTTCATATCCTTTCTAATTTTTTGGTTACATTAGTTAACAAATACATTCCTTCTCCTTGATACACAAAATTATTAGATTAATTTTTTGCTAACTTTAATTTATACACGTCAAACACCAGTATACATATATAAAAGCACCTCACTACAACAACCATGAAAGTTTTCACCTTGCTCAACTAAAGACTGAGGCGAATATTTTCCCAACTACAACATCTACTCGAAAAATTTAAGTAGCAAAAAGCACGGTAAATATTCTGAGAAGAAAAGCAAAGAGGAGGTAGTAGTAGTAAGTAAAGGTAGAAAGATGAGTACCACAAAACCAGTGACCACAGTTGGTTTTGCAAGGAATGGTGAAATTGCCAAAGCAAATGGGACAACAGTCATCCTCTGGTGGCTTTTCGCTTTCATTTGTTCTCTTTACACCTTCTTCTTCTTCCTCCTTCATCGAGCTAGAAATGCTAGGGTTTTTCATGATCCTCATAGTTTTTTTCACACAATGAAATGTGCTACACTCAGCTCATCACATACACCCCCTTAACTTGAGTTTTTGCTCTTTAATTTCATCAACACTCGCAACCAAAAAAAAAAAAAAATTATTTATTTTTGGTTGAAAAAGCAGAGTGAGGTGGAGAAGGAGAGAGCAGTAATGAGAGTAGGTATATTGGAAAGAGAAAATGCAGAGGCCAGTCACCGTGATGATTTACTTACATGGCACGCAATGCTCTCGACACGTTGCTCCTTCCTTTTTTTCGATTGCCTGACAGAAAGTGGGACCCATGCTTTTTGTCTTATTCTTGCTTTTGGTTTCTCCTTGAAATTCCCTTTTTCTAAAAATAAAATATACTCCCTCCCTCCTTTTCACCTCTTCAAAAATTATCAAGATACACTAAAGCCCCATTTAGCCACAAAAGCATAATTTTCTCGACTTGGAAAAAGAGTTGAAGTTGAAATTGTATCTGACTATGAATATAAATTAAAGTTATTTTTAAAATTTTATGAGAGAAGTATAAATAAAAAATATAAAAATAAGTTTTTCTTATTTTTATTTTTTAAAATATAATTTTAAATTTTAAATTATATTTAAAATTTTCATGACCAAACACCATGATTTTCACTTTTTACACTAAATCGAAATAATTTTAAAAAAAAGGTAAAAAGAATACTATGACCAAACGGCTACTAAAGCTTTAATCATATGCGAAATCACGAGAAGAATCAGAACTTAAAAACCGAATCTATTATATATAACTTTATCTTATCATTTTATTATATTATTTTCACAAATTACATACATGACCTCTTGATTATATAATAACAATTTTATTAGTTACTTTAAATTTTTTTAATAACTATTTTTTTTATTAAATAACTATATAAATGAGTAATAATAGGATTAGAATTAAAAGTGTTTTAGGATGTTATTAGAAAAGAACCTTAATAAATACATTTGTTATTCTTAAAAGTTGTGTCAGTTTAATAAAGCTCAAAAATCAAAATGAAGTAGCAGGAATATAATACGTACGAATTTGCGTGCATATCTTCAAACACGTGCTCGCGAGCAATTCGCCCATTCAAAATATCAAACAAAGCTAATTCTGATTGAAAGGTATGGCCATGTTGGTTCCATCCCTACTGAATTACTACCATTTATTTCTCATGACCAACATTACAAAGATTGTGATTTCTATTCTTCTAATTTATTTTTAAAAAAAAAAAAAAATTAAAAAAATACTGTACACGAGCCAACTGGTCAACATTACATTACAGCTTTAGTTAAGGACAAAATATTAAGATTCAACGACATTTAAATGCAGCTAAGAGAAAAGCAGGATACAAAAAGCCCTGATGAATCCAACCAGTTAAGAGAAAAGAGAATTATTATATTTGCAGTGGGACGAGTGATGACGACATCACTTCACAACAGGATTAATTAAGCATATCACAGTAGATGGAACTTTAGTCTTGTTCCAGCAGCTTTGTTAACAAATGAACTTTTCACCCCAATTAATTGAAAACAGTGTGGTGATGATAAACTTTTCACCCATGGAAACTATGATGCTAACTCTGAACCATACTACCTGATATTGATCATGAAATTCTTCTTCCATTCTGATCAACTTTTGAAATAGGAAGTGTTCACTGAGGCATCATATTCTCATCGAAATCAATGTCACCGTCCATAAATTCATCAAAATATCTGGGATCGCTATAGTCAATAACCTCAGCATGTTTCTTCA
Source organism: Capsicum annuum (assembly GCF_002878395.1). Taxonomy (NCBI): domain Eukaryota; kingdom Viridiplantae; phylum Streptophyta; class Magnoliopsida; order Solanales; family Solanaceae; genus Capsicum; species Capsicum annuum. Next base: position 160,348,276 of record NC_061118.1, read on the forward strand.
ACACCCTTTTCTTAGTACATACAGTGTTCTCAGTGAAGTAGTCTTCATCTTTGGAGATCCCGTTTCGTACATTGATGGAATTTCTCCTCTTTTTACCTGAATCAGTAGTGTCATTGCCGCTGCTACTCATCTTAGCTGACTTATTGTGAGCCCTGATGGTAGCTTCAATGGTTTCCAACACTCTATCTCCATACTTGGTGATTTTTACCCTAAATTACACCATCAAGCTCATTAAACATGAGGAACTATGGATGAAAACATGCCTAACTTATTCTCTAACTTACTTGCCAATGCCATTGATGTCGAGTAGCTCATCAATAGTTCTAGGTACTTTCCGGCCAATCTCCTGCAGGCTAATATCTCTGAAAATTGACAAAAAGGAGAATCATTTTATCAGCTCCTGACAACATGAAAGAAGAGAAGTACAGAATGCAAGTCAAACAACTTAACTTTGTCTATGATAACGCATACATTTCTAAGCTATACAAAGTGTCAAATTTGTCTCCCTATGTATCTTTCAGAACAGAAAAATATTCAAATGAAGTATCATATAAGATGAGAATGGCAAACAAAAGGCTAACTTACTGAAAGCCCTCACAAAACCCAAATCTGAATCCAAAAATCTAAGAAATTTATTTTACACTAGAATGTTTAACTTTCCAAAAATCTAAGAAATTTATTTTACACTAGAATGTTTAACTTTATAGAGAAACAGAGTCCAGCATAACCTGCAAATAATTCATATATGTTGTAGGTTACTCTCCTCTTTTGATTAGTTAGAATAAGTTGTGCAAATATGCAACAAAGACCACCCGAATACAAAGCGCTCTAGCACAGAAGGCATATACACCAACTTTAAGAATACAGAACGTCTTCTACCAGATTTTATTCTATACCACAATATGCCAATCAAAAGCAATCCTTTTGAATGAGTTCTGAATTTTCTGTGCTTCTTTTATCAACTTTCTATACAATCCCATGGTTTAAGAGAACCAGATTGTAAGGCAGCGAAACAACAAGCTCACTTGTAGATCACATCTTTTAAAAGCCGGGAGGAATGCAAAAATTTGGCTTAAGTTCAACACTACTGCCCAAGTACTAGCAACAAGAAGATGCTTAATATCCTTTAAGATAAAAAATAAAAGAGAAGAAAATAAAAGAAATTTTAAAAGCCACTTACCCATATATATGGTGAGCCATGACACCCTCTCCAGCTTCCTTAATGATAACAGCCCGAAGTTTCCGAAGAGCTGTATACAGTTTCGCTGAAAGGACCTAAAATAAACAAAAAGAATAAGGTGTGGCACAAAAACTTATTGATAAAGAAAACACACCTACATCAAGGTGCTTGGATAGTCATATGAAGTCTGAACGTACTGGATCAAATGGAGGTTGAGGTACACTGGAAGGGTCTGCCCTTGGAGGACTCTGCTTTCCAGATGTTAGTGAACCTTTTGCTGGAGTGGCTTCAGATTTACCCAGTTTAGATGCCTTCACCGATGAAGGGAACCTGTAATAACATCAAGTAGATCATACTCCCTTGTGTTACATGTGACAATTTGAATAGGAACAGATGAAGATATTTGGTTTAGTTGCTTAGTATACAAGTAATCATAGGAAGCAGCACCCTTTGGAGACGGATTGTTCTATTTAATGTTTAGATTATTTGATGTGTTATCTAATGATTTCTCTTTTCAAACTTGTAGTGGTACAAAAAAAGTATAATTAGTAGTATAATTAGTAGTAACATGCTTGCCAAAATTTAGCAACTTCATCAAACCCGGGACTACACGTAGCACGTGGAAGAAGATAGAAAAAGACAATTTTCCCACCATCTAGCAGTCATTGTACATAGATTAACTGGACTCATGATAGTCAATCACCAAAAGACCAAATTACATCACAGACCGGGAAAAAGAGCAACCAAAATGGACGTGAATAAATTAGTCTTGATTGTAATAAATTATGATAAACCAGAATGACTTCACTAACCAGAACCCATCTTCATTATGGCACTAACTAGATATTTGGTTTGCACTACAACAACAAACCTAGTATATTCCCACAAAGTGGGGTCTGGGGAGGGTAAGATGTACGCAGTCCATACCACTACCCCCAAAGAAGTTGAGAGGTTGTTTCCGATAGACCCCCGACTCAAGACAGTGGACCATAGACCAAAAAAAAATAAAATAGCATGGACATTGATATGTAAAAGAGTAAAGACCCATTGATTGGCCTTATTCTACACTTAAGGAAAGCTCTTGGCCTCTGATGGTGAGGGCACCGACACACAGTGGGATGCAATACATTTTAAGCCCTTCAAATATACCCTCCCCTTCCATTGTATATGACACCATCTATACAGAGTTTAATATATTAATTAACTTGTGGTTGAAAAGTTAATTCACAGAAAACATCATATTGAAGTTTAAAAGTCGAATTGTTAAAATGAATTAGAATGTTGAATGCTGTGGAAATCTGACATCCCCAAGTTGAATCATAGTATGTTTTAGGACCGAACAACTACATGGAAAAATAAGATTGGAACACCGTGAGGACGTTATTATTCCTGGCCACAGTTTAACCAAATTTGGAAATCGGGGAAAAAGCCAAAAAAATTCAAGCTCAAAACTTTGATCATTCTGATAACCCATGTTTCTAATTACTCAATTACTTCAAATAGCACTCCCTCTATTTCAATCTGTTTGTCTTTACCTTTTAGTCCGTTTCAAAAATGTCTCTTTGATTTTTTGTCGACTCTTTAAATTTCAACTTTCCACATCCCATGTTTAGTATAAGATTAAAGAAAATTTTGATATATTCTACATATCTTTAGTTGAAGACCACAAAATCCAAAAGTCTTATTTACTTTCTTAAACTCCATGGCAAGTCAAAACCAGACAAACTGAAACAAGAGAGTAATAACTTTAACGTAATAGTAAGAAATGTGAAGAGAATTTGGTCACATCCAGTAACAAGGAAACAGATCACAAGCTAAATGTGAGCAACGAGAACGGAAGTGAACCTTAATCTCACAGTCTGACCACCAGCAAATAGATTGTAGGCCTTTGATTCATTCACCTGAATAAAGATAACATTTTCAGTTTCTTAGGAAACCCTGAAATGGTAGAGATTCAAAAGATGAACATCAGAGAAAAAGTAAAGACTAATTTTTTCACATATGATATCTGAAAGACTGTTTTTCTCTATTCTATCTTCAGTAAATTACCTTTAGGACTGATGAAACGGATCCATAAAGGTCACTCTTTTTAACATCCTCCACAAGAATATCTTCAGTAACAAGATGACGTAGTACGCGGGATGCTTCACCCTTGGCTAGATGCTTTCCAGCTCCATGCAGACGCAAGGACTCATGCCTGTGTTTCTTCACCTATATTTACATATAATAGAAAGGAGACCATATTAGCCAACGAGAAAAAAAGATAAGAAATGAGAAGTTAAATGTTAGGACATACATATTGACTCAAAGAACCCCTGTAGACTTCCAAAACATGCGCTGAAGAGAACTTTTGTCCTGTCATCTTCACCAATTCAACCTGAGATGGCAGGCAAGATATCAATGTTTACTAAAACCAGCAACAATCTAGTGTGTTTCAAGAAAGTGAATGTTTTTTGTCAAACACAGAATTGAAGAAAGAAACTAATTTTTCCTTACTAATTGCTTTGCAACTTCAGTGACGTCTTTCTCAATACAGCTGTGAGTTTTGCAGCAATTATCACATGTTTTTCTGCAGTTGGTAGATTCAAATTTCTCTCCAAAGTGAATAAGTTGAAGGAGACGACGACAATCAACATCATTCTCACAGTAACTGACCTGAAAAAAGTGTTGAAAGACTTGAGCAAACTAACATTACAACAGTGAAGATCTCAGTGACTTATGAACAATCACATGCCATTCTTAACAGATTTTCCATGTTTGTCTCAAGGATCCTCCCTGAAGCTGCCACATTTGAACGACCATATCCAGACCCAAAGGGACTCTGCTCTACGGTGCCTTGACTGATCATATGCTTGACACGTATCTATTGAAATTTAAAAAGAAATAGAAGATGTGTAATAGGAAATAGAGAAGTAGAGAAGGTCAACACTCATATAATACTTTGCTGACAGAAACAAGAAACATATTGAGACAGAGGCTCACATAATCACTATAACTGTAGTACAAAACACAAGAGGAAGGCAGACCATCTCTACCAGCACGACCACACTCCTATTGAACAATAACTGCAAAGTCAGTTCCATACTCCATTGAACTGAATTTAACAAACTAGCTGTTGGGAGAAGCAAATAAAGAACAAGAATTAAAGTTTTAGCAAATACCTGATGGTACCCTTCAATAGATTTTGGCAAAGAATGATGAATGACAAAACGAACATCTGGCTTGTTGATACCTGCATTCATCATGTTAACACTGATTTGTTAACAGCACATCAGCTGGAAAAAGCCACTTCAGTCTCAATCATACCCATTCCAAACGCAACAGTTGCACATATAATATTGATCTCATCCTTGCTCCACTGCTTCTGGATGTTAGCTCGTTGAGCACCATCCATGCTGCCATGATAAAATGCTGCTTTGTGTCCATATTCCTGCAATTGAACATTCCCATTAGACAATTATAAACTCCAAAAAAGAATTATCTGGATTAGACAAGAAAAGAGAAAGTGAAAAGGATCTTTTTTAGTCATCATCTATCTAGCTTTTAGAAAAAACAGTAGTGAATTTTACATGTAATTAAATCAAACAACCATAAGTTCCTTGAACATACTGTTCCATATGGAATAAAGGTTGAACTAAGTATTTGAGAAAGCACTGTCTGTTTATGTAAAAATGAAATAGATACTGTAAAAGATAAATTACTCCAGACAGCCCTAACTTATCACTAGAAGTTTAAAGTACCTGAAAATTAGAGCCACAGTCACAGTTTTCTAATTTATACAACAACAGCAACAACAACAATCCCAGTGTAATCCCACACAGTGGGGTCTGGGGAGGGTAAAATGTACGCAGTCCATACTACTACCTCCGGAGAGGTAGAAAGGTTGTTTCCGATTGACCCCCGGCTCAAGAAGTTTTCTAATTTATGATCATCATAATAAAATCAATGCAAGAATAAACAAAAACATTTCATCAATTGTAGATGCAAATCAATGAACTACCATTATGAAAGAAGAAGCTTTTAAAGGAAGAAGAGATTCCATAAGTTGATATCTAGATATTAACAAGTAACAACTCAAACTAGTTCATACTTATTCCCACATCACAAGAGAAGCGAATATAAACATCTTGTTTACGAAACCAACAATAAAGCAAGCAAGAAAGAAATAGAGTGACTTTATAAAGGTGAAAAACCTGCAGCTTTTCTGCGACTTTCTCACAATCCATTCTAGAAAGACAATAAATTATCCCACATTGATCAAAATGATTATCCTGTATAAAATTGCCAATGTCTTCCAAACACTTCTTTGTCTTTGGGACAATGGTATATCTGCAACATTGACAAATTTCCACAATGTATTTGTAAGGCCAAAAGTGTTAAGAGTACCACTACACTTTCAGAGTAATTTATTCACCTTAAATTTGGACGATTAAAGCTTTGTCGGAAAATAACGCAGTTGGCAAGACCAAGAGCCTGAACAACATCTTCCTTGACACTTAATGTAGCAGTAGCAGTCAAGGCCAGAACAGGCACAGTTGGAAACTTTTGCTTCAGGATACCTAGACCCTGAATGACAACTGAGAAGTTTAGCGTCCATCAAAATTACCCCAACATATATGACAGCACAAAAAATGCTTGCAAATACATTACCTGATAATCAGGCCTGAAATCATGTCCCCATTGGCTTACACAATGTGCTTCATCAATAACAATTCTAGCAAGTGATTCACGAGCATGTAGACTTTCCAAGTGTCTCAACAGAACATCACTTCTGCACTACCATACCAGTAATCTTTGAGTACTTCAAAATGTAGTTTGGTATTAAGGATAAATTTTGTACAGTAAAAAACACACTTTATGTTCCCTAGGACCATACAGAACAATTATGACTCTAGAAGGGTTTTTTTTTTTTTTTGAGTCAAGGTTAACTTTTGTATTCACAAAAAGCTCATCATCCAAAAAATGATGAGAGTAACTTTTACAATCCACATACTATGTGGGACATCCTCAAAGGGGACTGCAAAAACATAAAAGACTTAACAAGTTACCTATGAAATCAACTAGTGCTATTGTATCCTCCCCCAATTCTTGTTTACACCAAAAATACAATAAACTAAGGCAATTACTTCTGATCTTTTGCATACTGCTGCTTCTACCTACAAAGCATCTTGCGTTCCTCTCTTTCCATTAAGTCCACCAAACACATGCTGGGATGCTCATCCACCAGTCTTCATCAGATCCTCTCTTGCCAATTCCTTTCCAGCTGTTAAGGAACTCAAGGGTGGAACCTGGCATTACCCAACAAACCCGAACATGTTCCACAGGTTTACGGCTGTTCTACAGTGTAAGAATAGATTAGATGGCTATTGACCTCTACGTCTTGATCACACAAAAAACATCTTGAGCAGATCTCCAAACCTTTTCCCTGTAACATTTCATGGGTAAGACAAACTCTTCTAACCACCAACCAACTAAGGCAAACAACTTTTCATGGACTTCTGACTTTCCATATTTGCTCCAAAGGCCATTTAATTGTAGGAGAGAGGTTATTGTTTCTTCCTAAGTAGCATGATTTAACAGTGAAATTTCCTTTGCTAGGTAACCGCCAGACTAGTTTGTCCCCTCCACTAGTAATCCCTGGATACAGATTTAATATTTGCAAAAGACTAGCAATATCAACCACTTCCCAATCATTCATGTCTCTCCTGAATGCTAGATTCCATCTTTGAGGACTCCACACTTGTGACACTGAAAAATTTCTTTGTGAACTTAGGATATACAGATGGGGAAACAGATTTCTTCAATTATCCTCACCTATCCAATGTTCATTCCAGAAATTAGTTTTTGCTCCATCTCCCACTTTGAAAGAGATATTGATAAAGAGGTGATTCCATAACCTTCTGATGGATTTCCAAACACTACAACCAAAAGTACCCGTGACCTCCACTGTTGTCCATTGAGTTAGTAATTCATATTTCTCTGCAATAAATATTCTCCATAGGGCCAGATCCTCTGTACAGAATCTCCAGAGTCATTTTTGCAATAGACAATCATTCTGAATGCTAAGATTTTTAATACCCAGGCCCCTTTGGCTCCTGTTAAGCGTCAGGATGTCCCATTTCACCAAGTTATAACCCTTTTTCTTCTTGTTTCCTTGCCATAAGAAAGTCCTTCTAATCCTGTCGATCTTCTGCTCAATACTCTTAGGTATTGGGAACAAACTCATCATATAAGTAGGGAGGGCATCCATCACAGACTTTATAAGTGTCAACCTGCCCCCCAAAGATAGATACTGACTTTTCCACCTAGCTAACTTCTTGTCACATCTCGCTAACACTTCACTCCAAATTTGAAGCTCTTTGTTTTTTTACACCCAGAGGCATTCCTAAATACGTAGTAGGCAAAGAGGCTGTTTGGCAGCCTAGATTCTCAGCTAATAGATGCAAGTTGTCCACCTGGTCAACCAGAAGGATAGAGCTCTTAAGCCAATTAACATGTAGTCCCAAGATGCCTTCAAAGATGGTTAGAATGGCTCGTAAATGTCTAAATTGAGCTACATCTGCATCACAAAAAACTAATGAGTCGTTAGCATATAGTAGATGTTGATTTCCGTGGAACTTCCCCTGTTTGTTTGGGCACAGAAGCCCCTAATCCAACATTTGCTTTAGCTTTTCTGATCATGTGATCTAAACCCTTCATGTCTAAAAGAAAAAGAAAAGGTGATATGGGATAACCCTGTCTCAAGCCCCTCTGTGATAGGAAAAACCCTTCAGTATTGCCATTGATGATGAGGGAAAATTTTATATTGGATATGCGAAATCCTATCCACTTTATCCACTTAGTGCCAAATCCCATGTTAGTTATAGTTAGTACTTTGAGAAGAAAGGACCAGTTGACATGGTCATAAGCCTTCTCGATATCCAATTTGCATAGAATTCACGGGGTCTTCTGTCTCACTCTAGAATCCATCAACTCATTGGCCAACAGAGATGCATCTAGAATTTGCCTGGCTTTTAGGAAGGCCATCTGATGTTCATCAACCAGTTTATCCATAACAGTCTTCATCCTCTCAGTAAGAAGTTAAGAGATGATCTTCTACAATCCTCCTATCAAGCTGATTGGCCTGAAATCTTTGATTTCTTCCGCTCCTGGCTTCTTTGGAATTAATGCTATAAAGGTAGCGTTGAATGATTTTTCAAAGATTTCATTTTGATGGAAGTTCTGGATAGTAAGCATCAAATCATTCTTCAATTTACTCCAATATTCCTTGAAGAATTGCATAGTAAAACCATCTGGTCCCGGTGCTTTGTCACCGTCGCATTCGTTGACAATTTGGAGCACCTCTAGTTCAAAAAAAGGACTCTGTAGCTATTCTTGCTCCTCCTGAGTGACTTTAGGACAGTCCAGCAACTCAAAAGATAGTCTCCAATCTTCTGGCTCTGTATAAATCTTGTTATAGAACTCTATCATAGCCATTTTTATCCCTTCGGGATCTTTGATTTCCTCTCCTTGCACCACCAATCTATCGATTGAGTTATATCTTCTATGTGTTGAGGCCATTCTCTAGAGAATCTTGTGTCGTTATCCCCTTCTTTCAACCAAAGCACTCTAGATTTCTACCTCCATGTTGACTCTTCACTTTTAGCAAGGTCCTCCAACTCCACTAAAATTGTAGCTCTGATTATCATCTCATCTTCTGATTCTGCTATCTTGGATTAAGTCAAGCTCGGCCAATTCATTCAATGTTCTTTCTATTAATCAACTCCCCAAAAGTAGTTTTGCTCCATACTTTTTAAGTTTTTGCTTCAACATTTTTAATTTGAAGCTAAACTTGTAGTCTGGACATCCCTCTACCACAACTTCATTCCACCAACCCCTTACCAAATCACTAAAACCTTCCACCTTGAGCCGCTAGTTTTCGAATTTAAAGTTGGATCTTTTCTTCTCCCAGTTACCACACTCGAGCATAATAAGGTTGTAGTCGGAGATCACCCTTGACCTTTTGATAGCCAAGGAAAACTTAAAGAACAATTCATTTTTACACCAAACGACTTATTTAGCTAGGTATTAAATCGTGTCATTGTCGCAACACCAAAATCCTAATTTCTTTGTTGAGGCTCTATGAAATACAAGAAGAATGAACCAAGGAACTAACAGGTCGGTTTTGAGGGCCTGAGGCAGTGGCCACTCTGCACAATGTTGCACTTAGTTTAGCGTAAAATATAGTCCCCACCATCCTGATGGTTCCCAAACAAGTAAATCTTGTGGGTACCGGGTAGTGCAATTAAATTGCTGGGGTATAAACTTGTTCAAACTTCAAAGCAGTAAGGCCAGGTTTCAAGAAGTAGCACTATCCAAGTCATAGTAATTACAGATTGAGCAAGCACAATTCATTCATAGTGGCTTGTCCATCACACCTTCAGAAAGGCTTCAAGTTCTTCCTAAGGCCACATGATGTGCCTCCGAGTAAGGAACTTACTTTTCCTACTAGCACCTCACTGTTTTATAGTCTACTCACTATCCAAATGAAAAACGATCGATTATCTACCCAAGAAAATAGAGAGTCCCACATACGAGAAAAGGTCACAAATAGAGTTGATCCAAGTAACATTGCAAAGGCATAATGATAACAGGGTCGGGATATCCTCGCCCTCCAAACCAAAATAAAGATCAGCAGAGCAAATGAAGCCAGCTACATGATCCAGAATCAATATTCCATGGAAATTGGATACTGCTTATTATTGCTAAAGAAGCTGAATCTTTTACTTATGGATTTCCTGAAGAACATTTAAATGAGATTAAAAAAGTATTATCTAGGCGACTTTGGTACTTGAGAGAAGAATAGCAGTAGGCTTTTGAAAACCCTAAGGATATCAGAATAGATAGACGACTGTACATATTATGCACCATCTTGCTGCTCTTCAATGAAAAATATTTTAGGGTAGAGGTAGGCCGAAGAAGTATTGGAGGGGGGTGATTTGACATGACATGGAGCAGTTACAGTTTATGGAGGACATATGAAGGTGTAGAGGGCGCGTATTAGGGTAGAGGGTTAGTGGGTAGGAGTACGTTTATGATAGTAGGGAAGAGTGCTTTGTTTGCATTTGTGCCTGTAGTCTCTTGTTTGTGGTGTTTTGGCAATATCTATATTTTTCGAATAGATATTGTCTAGTATTATCTTATGGGTGTCTTGTTTTCTTTATTATCTAGCGGTGTGATATCCCTTGTTGTTTACTTTTATATTTTTTTGTTTGTTATATTACTATCTGTCCAGAGTCGGGGGTCTATCAGAAATAACCTCTCTACTTCATCTGACGTAGTGGTATGGACTGCGTACACTTTACCCTTCCCAAGCCCCACTTAATGGGAATACATTGGGTATGTTGTTGTTGTTGTATTAGAAAGAAAAAAGGTACAAAAATGAGCAGATACAACCTTTAGCAAGGAATTTCAAGATTTTTCTCGACTTCCTAAATATCAGACTCTTCATCAGAGAAGTTGACATAAATTTCAAATGTTACCAAATGAAATTACGAGCACGCACTTGGCAACTTTTTCTGGGGTAACAAATAAAAATTTGTATTTGCAACCATCTGAATTGAGCTCTCGAAGTATCTCCTGTTGCTCAGTCCACTCCATGTTGGAACTAAGATAAGCAGCTGGTATGTTAACCTGCAATGTAAACATACAAAACACAACATTAAGGTAGATTACTTAGAAGCAGATGAAGTTATTATGGTTTCAACCATCATTACCTGCAGCAAATGCATTATCTGATCTTGGATGAGCGAAACAAGAGGAGAAATAACCAAAGTAATCCCAGGACAAATAAGAGCAGGAAGCTGCAGGAAATAGGTCATGAATGTGAGAGTCCCCGCAGCGAAAAGTTCAAGTATAAATCCCAGTACACAATAGGTTGAATCTCCATATGACGAAACAAATTGTATGCTTACAGCATAGGCTAGTATAATAAGATATGTACAACAGTAAACTGGAGCTCCAAAAAACTATCTTTTGAAGTAGTTATATTGGAATAGCAGCAATAACAGAGTCCACATTTTGGGTAGAAATTGGCAAGAGAAAGAAGAATGTAGATATCAATAGTAGAGCCACCAGGACAATAAAACTTTCTAACAGAAGATAGCTAAATTCCATAATAATTGTGCACTTTTTCTACTTGATGCATTTAATAGGCATAACAGTTCATGAAAAAAGATCTACTCAAACACCGTTTTAGATAACTAAGCCAAGCTTGGCAAGAACACTTTTCACAAACATTTCTTAATTTCTTTGTATACACGCTTTACAACATGCAGAGGGGCATATCATCATCAAAAGGGGGAATTTCCCCTAATTTAACTCTCAAAAGCATGACTCCATGGCTTCACCTTTCTTTAACTCCACATAGGCAAGGACCCACCTACCCCTGTTGTGGATGGCTTCCACTAGACATTCTCTAGCCTCATCATGGTTGTATACTTCTCCCCTAGCAGTCACGAGGGTTTCAGGGAAGCAAAACACTGACGGAAACATCTTGCACCTTCCATCCTCATCAGGCTTCAATAATTCTCCTAGCCATCCCTCTTTCCATTGTAGGGCTAAATCCATTAAAGAGACTGAACAAATAATTTGTACTTTGTAAATATAGGACTATATGAGTTCTTCAGCTGTGAACTACATATGTGTGTGTTAGAATCTGTAAATTTTCTGATACTTCTCTAGGGAAATAGGTACAATTTCATTAGGAATAGTTTTACTAAAACACAGTAGGTTACAAACTTCAAAGAATGGTTGATTCCAAGTAGTGCGGAAAATTTTAGGGACGATTTTGATCAATGAAATTCAAGCAAGTGAGCTCCAGAACAGGCTGAGCTTGAACATCAAAACAAGGGTGAAGTTTTAGTTGTGAACAGCTCTAAACACATTCATACAAGCACTCATAGAGCTAGCGGAATAACAACTTTTGTAGGAAATATAGAATGAGCACCTCATGTGGTAGAAGAAATACTTTTGTCATTTGCAGTGACAATGGAAGAAAATTCAACAATTGATGCTATAATGTGATAACCTTTAAGCCCATTATCGACAACTGGTTAAGTGGTAGATATCAACAAGGAGTTTCTGTACAATCTGATAGCTTATTAGAAAAATGAACCCAGAAGTGACCATAGCTAAGAAGGGTTGATGATTCTTCTATTGTTTAATCACCTTCTGAAATTGGTACCAAGTAACCCTCTAAATTTATAATTGTACCAGATAATAGCATCTTAAACATATTACATTTGCTTCACGTTATAATCACCACTGGGAAAGGCCTCAAAATGCATAAAGTTGAATGTCTCACCTGATATGTCAAGCTCTTGCCTCCTCCTGTTGGCATCAAAACAAATACATCATGTCCGCTGATTGTTGCATTTATCACCTCTCTTTGATTAGGACGAAAAGAGTGATTTCCGAATACTTTTTTGTTATTGGCCTGACAATTGAAAATGTGTTCAAATTCAACTCCAGAAACATCTCATTCTTGCAAACATATTTAAATACACACCTCAAGCTTCTTTGTCCAAGGGAAATCTCGGCTACTCCACTTCTTGTCATTTGAACCATCAACATAGTTAACTTCAAGATACTTTGGGATGTATGGTTCTCTTTCCACTGGGGCTGTTGAAGGACCATATCCCCCAGTCACATCAAATGAAAGTGATGATGAATTCCAGTTGTCAAAGTGACTAGGCTCGTTATATCCACTAAACTGTGTGTCGAGTCTCGTAGGATTAATCCTGGAAGGGAATGAAGAAGGTGTTTCATACTGAAAGGCAGAAGGTGTTTCATGCTGAAAGGCAGATGTCAGTGTGGTAGCAGAACACTGTGACATCTTTCTTTCTTCATTGCCTGATACAGTTTGAAGAAATTTTTCAAGGTGCTGAATTTGCTGCTTCAGCTGTGACCTGAGGGTATGCAAACACAACTAGTTATAAGCTTCAATATTATCCAAAACATTTTTCAAGGAAGAACAAATTTGCAGCACATACAAGCCATAGTAAGAGAAATATCAAAGCAGAAACAGAAAAGAATACTACAGGAGAACATACCTTTCTTGGCGAAGCATTTCAACCTGTTCTGAACTCAGTTCTGAAACATTGTCAAGAAGATCATTTGAAATCTCAATTAACTTATCCTTCATCTCTTGTAAATGATCCAAGGCTCCAGGGCAATGTCCTAGCTGTATTAATTGCAAAAATCAAGCGTCAGAGTTAAGAAAAAATCAGCAACTTTGAAACAAACATGATTGAGGCACGGAAACATTTATTACCTTCAGCCCATGGTTGCAGTTTATGGACAATTCCGGTGGCAAATTTTTCTCCCCAGGTCCACGCAAACTTTGAGAATTTGTAACTGGAGTAGTTGGTGGAAATCTAGAGACAGAATGCCGTGGCGTGCAGTTGGTCTGATAGTGTTCTACTATTTGGTCAACATCAATATTCTGAAAAAGGAATATAGCATAAGTTCCTAACTGACTATAAATCCCAGATAGAGACAAATTATGAGGGAAAATGGTCGAAGTGACAAACATATATAAGTGATTAATATGAACATTTCATCCTTTACTGCATAAAACAGTAAATAATTGACAGTAGTAATTAGTGCGGACTATTGATTGTTTTTTCTCCTTTTATTTTCTTTTTCTATTTTAGGTATGGCATTACTTTAAAAGAAGCAAGGTAAAGATCACTTGTTTTGGTCTCTTACTCAAACGATCAGTATATTCAAACTGGATCAAGTCTGCAATTCCTAGTTTCAAAAGTCAACAACCAATAATGTGATATATCCTAGGGAAAGTGGGAAGTCTTTTCTGTAATATGCTTAAGCGAAACCAAAAATTACCAGAAGAATGTCATCTTCTTCAGTTCCTTCAGCACAAGTGGAATACGACTCCCGAGTCTTGCTTACACCAATTGCATGACTGCTGGATACATCCCCTATGCCTCGAGCATGAGAAATATTAGCCACTGAAGTGTCTACTCCACTCTGTCTGTTCACAAAATTCCCTGATTCTGCTGCACCACTTGAATTTGGTGGAAAACAATTTCCCGCAAACCTTGTCGAGTCAGTGTTTTCACCATTCTCACCAACACCTCGATGCACTGGCCTGCACCTTGCAGGAGCAGAGTTTCCATCAGATGCACGCTGGATCTGTGTGTGATGAGAGTGTTGTGAAAAAGTATTGGTATCTTTGGTTAGTGGTAGAGTTTTCCCTGGTTTAGTGTAACTCTTGGGAGACAACTTGAGGCTGGTTAAAAGCTTCCAAGCCTGCAAGAATTGGTGATCCAATATGAAAAGTGTTTCTTTTAGCTGACCAAACAAAGATGCACGACCCAAACACAATTAAAAATTTCCTTCAACTTTTTATGCAAGGATCCCTTGAAAATGAGATCATGAAGCTAGTGCCTACATAAATCCATTCTATAAGTTTTACCACAAATAAAAAGTAAAAATTAATATTAGTCTCTCAATTAGTAATGGTCTAACAGATGTATTAAGCGCTGTCATGAATGAAATGGTTGGAGGATCACAATATATTGCAGACCCAAATGCACCTTTTCGGCTTCCAATTTAGTTACACTTCTGATTTGACAAGCCATTGACCTACAAAAATGACAATAGGCAATAGAATAAGAATACAAGCATCCATTAACTGATAAAGAATCGTAGAACATAGATACAAAATTAGCTTTCGGGTAGGACCAAAAAATAATAATAAACAACAGTACCAAGAAAAGAAAAAAAAGGAGAAAATTCCCCAGGAATTTGCTGAGTGATAACCTGATGATGGATTTTAGTACGTTCAATAGAATGTGGCGATGCTTTACAGTTTCTGTCAACTACTCTCCGTGATTACTTATCTTGAGAATGAAACTTTTTTGTGAGCTAGCATTAAGAACATTCAGCACAGTAAACCTTACTTGCCCTAAAATTTTTGCATGTATAGTACAGGTGGAAATTTGGAAACACTGAAAGCAATATGACTATAGACTATAGTTGCATGATTACAATTTAAAGTTCAGCCACCCGATGGTTGACATGTCGTATGCATCAATCATGTACAGAAGTTATCTGCTTTGAAAGGTTTGAGTATAAAATATGTGCAATCCTAAAAGAAAACAAATCAGGTAATGATAGAGTGACACACCTGGCATTCATTTCTTCTCTGGCACAAGGTCTTTGTGTCGGTAGAGAGAAAAGAATGTTCGAACTCAAGAACTTATCTTGGCATGAAAAATTATCATGTGCAGCAGCATGCTGCGTCCAGTTGACTTTAGGAAGCTTATCTTTAGACATGGAACCTCCAGCTGAATTAACCGCCCTGCATAGAACATCCAATTTTTAAGCATGAATAAGCAGCTCCAGCAAACTTCAAGAAACAAAAAAGAAAAGAAGAAAGAAACACACATGAGCACATAAACTACAAGACAGTAGCCTTGTCTGTGCCTTGGGACATGAATTAACATAATCTATTTGTCTAATGATCTAGCTCACTGAAAACCAAAACCACATATAATATAATAACCTGTAAATGCCACCAAATTGTCGAGGAGAGGAACATGAAAAATGACTCTGTAACCAGCTGATTAAGGAAACAATTACTCCCTCCATTTCAATATGTTTGTCTTAATTTCCTTTACAGTCCGTTTCAAAAAGAATATTCATTTCCTTTTTTGACAACTCTTTAATTACAACTACATGAAAAGTTTAAGACCACAAAATTAAAGAATGTTTATGGTACATTCTAAACATTTTAGTTTAAGACCATCAAATTCAAAAGTATTCGTTACAACAACAACATACCCATCCCACGAGTGAGGTCCAGTGAGGGTAGAGTGTATGCAAACCTTAACACTATCAAAAGTATTCTTTATTTTCTTAAAATCCATGTCAAATCAAAACCATACAAAGGGATTGAAACTCTGTTTAAATTTGTTTGTCTTTCTTTCCTTTTTTGAACGGCTCTCTCTCTCTCACTAACGGCTCTCTCTCTCTCACTAGCCTCTCTCTCTCTCTCGCCTCGCCCCGGTCCACGGCCGTCGGCGCCGTCGCCGACCGTCGGCGCCGACCCGACCCGACCACCGGTCCCCGGCGTCGACCGCCGTCGCCGGCCGGAACGGATTTCTCTCTCTCCCGCGCCCCGGTCTCCGGCCCCATCGCCGTCGCCGACCTACGGCG
>NC_061118.1:160367677-160377493 GCF_002878395.1 Capsicum annuum
CGCTTTAAAAATAATAATAGGGTTATGAAATGTGAAGAATCGAACTGACCGTTCAATGCGAAAGCCACCTTCGTCGGCGAATTAGCCTCTGGCGAAAAAGAGTAGGCCTGTATAAGAAGCGATGCAGGGAATTTGGGGTGTAAAGAGGGGAAGGAAGAAATGAGTAGAGTGGAGCGAAAGCTTTGAATTTCGAGACGCGGGATTTGGCGAGATTGCTTGGCCCGATTATGATCATATCGCATTTGGGCCAAACAAATAGTAACAGTTCAATTTATATAGAGAGAGGAAAAAATACATAAAGTAGTATATTTAAATATTAAATTACAAAAAAAAAATAGCAACATTTTTATCAAATTACATTTTATAGCATATGTATTTGTATTTTTGTAGCAATAATTTGCTAAAATACAAAATACATATCGATTATAAAGACAGTAAAAATCATATGTATTTATATTTTTGTAGCAACAGTTTGCAAAAATACAAAGTACAACTTGGTATACTATATAATTATGAAACTGTTGCTATGAAACTCATAATTAAGGGAATAAGTATGTTATTTCTGAATTTTTCCCTAATTTATATACACTTTTCATACAACTTACATATATAACTTACCCAACTTGTGTATTTTACAATTTGTATAGAGTTATGTTGCATGTATTTTCTATGTGAGATATACAAGTGAATATATCTGAAATACAAAATACATACTATAATTATTTATTCATGGACATCTAGAAAAAATAAACAATATTGTTCTTTTTGTTTTCAACCAAAATCAATTATATTCTTCTTCAAACTCCCTTCAACTTGATATATAAACTTAACATTTGCACTAAGAACCAATTCAGTAAGTCAACATTTTCTTAAAACTCAATTTTAATTTAAAGTTTTAAAATGAACGCTCATAAAACTTTCAAACATAATTTATTGGTTCGTAATTGCTCATGTTGTCACCTGAATATATTAAGATGATTAATCACTTAATAGATAGAGATTTTTCGAAAATTACTTTGTGAATTCAATTATATTAATCATGTCCATGTATAGTCAACTATTTTGATCTTGTTTTCAATTCGAAAGACTCAAGATCGAAAATATTTTCTTGCCAATCAATAATTTGAATATTAAAAATTATTAGTAATATATAGTTTTGTTTTTAATGTGTTTGGTGAGTAAATGAAGAATATTGAAACTTACTCGCTTATTTTGTGTGCAATTTATAAATATTTTAAGTAAATAAATATGAATTTCCTCGATACTGATAACTAAATTTATTTATTTTGTATATACAGATAAAAATCTTTATATTAAATTTGATTTACTGAGATTATGTTTTTATAATTGCAATAATCACAATTTATCATTCATTATAGTAGTATGTGGCAACCAAACAAGATTATTGATCAGTCCTTTTAATTTCATTTTTAAAATGATTAATTTTTAAAAAACTATTTTTGACCATTTTTTCAAGTCACTGGCTTACTTTAAAAAAAAAGTTGAGAAAAGGGTTCAAAAAAAAAAAAAAACCCTACTTTAAAAAATTGACCAAATTTATTCACAGTCATACTTAGAGGTTATATATGCCCCGCTGTTATTAATTTTACATATGTACCCCTCAACTAACAGAATAACCCAATTCATTTAAAATGATCCGTTTTAAAAATTTTAAAATCAAACCCAACCCGACCCATATTAAAAGACCAAACAAATACCTATAATAGGCATTTTCTCACATAACCATTCCCCTTTCCGAACAAAATTTTGTAGGATGAATTTTAACAGGAATGAGAATAGATTTTTAACAGGATAACTGGAAAGAGATGGCTCTCGTCTTTTTGGCAGAAGGAAAATGACCCCTCACCGGAAATTTTTCTGTTGGAATCTCGGAGCAACTTTCTCCTCATTTTTTCATATGGAACAAATTTACTCCCTACTATAGAACCGGGAAGTGGAATAGATTGAAGTTCATTGGATTGCCCTTAATAGATGCAGCGTCCTGTGTAATTCAGTTTGTTTTTCAGCAAGACTTTCAAGAGGGAACCACATATTTCACCTTTCTTTCAAATAATTCATTCCTAACTTTCGGGGAGCTTCAGTTTACAAGATCTGTTCAAGTTGTGCAGTGGACCGATGGAGCTCCAGCTTGGGAAGTTTATTCTAAAATGGTACATCCACCATGTGGACCTTCAACAATCTGCAGCAAGAATAAGTCCCCAATTTACAGCTGCTTAACAGGGTTTGTGCCACAGTCTAGAGACAAATGGAGCAAAGGAAACTGGACAGGTGGTTGTGTGAGGCGAACTGAATTACTGTGTCAGCAAAAGGGAAATATATCGTCTCATGGAGTTGGACTGCAGGACGGATTTTTGAAGTTTAGTGGACTAAAACTGCCTGATCTTGCTGCTATTTTTTGCCTTGACAGTGCAAGTGAATATGAAAAGATTGTGTTTAAACAATTGTTCTTGCACTGCTTATGCTTATGTGGCGGGAATTAGGTGTATGGTGTGCTCTGGTGATCTTTTAGATATGCAGGATTATTCGTATTCTGGGGAAGATCTTTTCCTTCGGCTTGCCTACTTAGAGTTGGGTAACTACTGTATTAATTTGGTTTACAATAACTTCACCATGTAATTCATACTCAAAATTCATCCTACAGAATTTTTTTGGGGAAGAGGAGCAATTTTGTTGGGAACATTCATCATACAGAAGTCAGGATGGAAGCCTTAGGTATGTGAAAAAATGCCTATTGTGGCTATTTATTTGGTCTTTTAATATGGGTCAGGTCGGGTTTGATTTTAAAATTAAAAAATGGGTCATTAAATTGTGGCTGTTAGTGCAGGGTTATATCTCAATTTTAAAAAATAGAGAGGGTATTTTTGAGTTTACCCAAAAAAGTTCAATGCAGAAATCTAAAAAAAAATAAAAAAATATTTGCCACATATCCCGTGAAGAGTCACATAGTCTCACGGATAAAAAGTGACCCGTACCCGTGGACTCCCCCCACTTTCCAAAAAGCTTCCATCTCTCACATGGCGTATTTGTGTTCTCACCTTCTATCCACTTGCTCCTTCACTCCTAAACCTCAGGTAAAAATTCTCATTCCTTCTCTTCATACTCGAACATATTTAGCGTTCGTTATGCGGGATAACTTGGAATATCCGGAATTAAATACTGCATTTGTTTGAAGGTATAAATTCATTCAACTTGAGACTATAATCCCAGCAGGTCTGCGCACCTGCTATGAAAAAGCTACATTTGATCCTTATACGGATTTCAATTATTTAGATTCCAGTTCAGCTGAGTCCCAGCGCAGCTTGTATCAGAAGTTTTCATCAATATAGGCTTTTGCATATCAAGGCGATGCAAGACGATAAAGTTTCCACGTCAACGCCGTGCGATGAGTCCAAAGTTAGAGTTCCTCACGTTCTGACGGTTGCCGGCTCCGATTCCGGCGCCGGCGCAGGTGTTCAAGCGGATATCAAGGCGTGTGCTGCTAGGGGAGTGTATTGCTCCACTGTCATCACTGCTGTTACTGCTCAAAACACCGTAGGGGTTCAGGTATTAATTAATACTCTCCGTGAGGTTACAGTCTGTTACTCTTTCCGTCCCAATTTATGCGGCACAATTGGAATTTGGAGAGTCAATCAAGTCTTTCTTTGACTGAAATTTTCTTATATGCCTTTTAAACGTTTTAAGTTGCGGCACAATTGGAATTTCGAGAGTCCATATATGCATTTTAATGCTTTTAAGTTATTAACCATTGTGATTTATTGTATCATTTTTTGTAGTTTTCACATATATAATTTCTATTTCAAAAGACTTAAAGCTTCTATGTCCAAGTTCAGGTTCAAAGTTTCAAAGACAATGTCACATAAATTGGGACAGAGGGATTACTAATATTTTGTTATTGTGTTCGCCGTTGTGAATTCTGTTGTGGTTTATTCTAGGGTGTGAATATTGTGCCAGTGGATTTTGTGGCGGAGCAGTTGAGGTCGGTCCTTTCCGATATGCCTCCCAATGTTGTAAGTATATCATGTTAATGTCATAATGTTCACATCCATTTGATAATGTTATTTTCTGTAAGGTATACATTGATTCGATCAATTGAAGAGTGTAAAAGTCCCGATCATTGATTGTATTTTCAATAGTTTTAGCCACATAAGAGTCATGTATGATGCTGCACAGACAGGAATATGAGTATATTCTTTTTTGGAGTATTCATGTATTGCTAATTTTATACTCTTAAGATTTTCCAGCACAGGTTCACTCGTGCTTAACTTTTATAATAGGATTATATTCCCTGTTTGCTTCAAACTCTTTGCTTTTATGTGTTTTTCAGTGTTCTCGTTCAACAATAACAACAACACACCCAGTGTATTCAGTTCTCATTGAAAGTTGAATTAATCACTTTCTATCTAGTTGTATAAAACTTACATTTTAAGTGATCTAGGGACACTCCAAAGACCAATGTCGCTTGCCACTAGCCCACAACATATGACATGAAATGACATATTAAGAAATTCATAGCCGCCTAGCAAGAATTTTTATGGATAATTTTAGGAAGAAAGGTTGGATGGCTGAAAGTAATTTAGATAGAACATCCCTTTAAAGGAAATCATTGGCTAATTTACTGGTTTTCTGAATTATCAGGACCATTTTCTTCAGTGATGCATATTGGTTAAATATCATGCTGTTATTCTTTTCCAATTTTCTCTTTAGAAATCCAAATGTCGCCATATATGTGAAATTAATGTAAAGAATTAATTGGCTATTTGGTTCCTGGATACTAAGGGGATAAAAGAGAGTCCCATGCTTGGTTAGCTTTGAGGATACTAGGGTCTGATCGTGAAGGGGATTATAATCTTCTTATATTGGGTATTTTTATACCATGTGAGAGGTGGAAAAGAATGGTTATTTTAACAACATTAAGCCACCTCCATACCTGACTCAAATGCTTTATTCATGTCTTCTAGATTGTATATGTTGCACAACTACTTATACAACTTGATCCAATATTCAAGCTATACACGGAAAGAGTATAACAACATTATCAGGACTAAGCAATCTCAATTTCCATTACTGTCTCAATGTTCTATGTTGAGTTACAGCACTAAGATTGTCTTAGGTGAAAACAGGCATGCTTCCGTCAACTGGCATAGTGAAAACCCTCTGCCAAAGTCTGAAGGAATTCCCCGTACAAGGTACTCAATATTTCTATTTTGTTTTTGAAATTCCAACAACACTGACTACGCTGCTATCAAATGCTTGAAGACAGCCTTGGTGGTTGACCCTGTCATGGTATCCACAAGTGGACATATGTTAGCTGGTCCCTCTATTTTGGATAGCTTTAGGTAGGTCACCTGAGAGTAATGGTCTCTTTTCATGTTCTCCATGTAAACTCAAATGTGGATTTATCAAAAAAATGTTTAATTGCTAAATCTTCTGCTACCTTATTCATGAAATATACAACAAGCTCTAAACTTCCTGTATGGACATGTTATCTATTGGTTTATTATCGCATGTTTGGATTAAGCATGACTATCATTATGTCTATTCACATTTGTATGCTGTAAAATGTAAACGCAAACCCCTTTGTTGTTTGTTTTTATGTTTTTGCCTGTTATACTGTTATTTGTCCTGGGCCAGAGATCTATCGGAAACAACCTCTCTACTTCATCTGAGGTAATGGTGTGGACTGGGTATGTTGTTGTTGTTGTTGTTGTTGTTGTTGTTGTATGCTGTAAAATCACGAACCATCGTCTAAGTTTATTATTTGTGTTTCAACTTCTTGGATAATCATGTCTGACCACAGCCTTTCATTTTCTGATAACAGAGAGGAACTTCTTCCCATGGCTGATATAGTGACCCCAAATTTGAAAGAGGCGTCTGCTTTACTAGGCGGTGTGCCATTGGAAACAATTGCTGACATGCGTTTTGCTGCAAAAGCAATACATGACATTGGTCCAAGGTTAGTTTTGAGATTTTTTCTTTCAAATAGTGAAATTGATACCTTGACCTTGTACAACATATGGCCAAAACTATTTTATCATGAATAGCTTTCACATAAAAGAGAGAACTAAATGCCTTTTTTTGTTGTTTGATAACCGTGGTGTCCGTGCCAGCTTGAGCGCACCTGAACTAATTCCACAGGATACCTGCCACCTCCCACCAGCAACATGTATCATATAGCTTTGTCCACCAAGGCTAGGACAGATGGGAAGAAAATCAACTAATGTTTTTGTCTTTGTCGGGATTCAATCAAATGCCTTTTAAATCACTCTAACCATCATTTGCTGTACAACACCACCACATGCATTTCCTCTAAACAAATTCAACAAGCCCCTCATGCTCAATCTAGTATTCTTGCTGATATTTTATGCAGAGGTCCACAATAGACCTTGTCTTCTAATGTGTTTAAATCTCTTAATTCTTGAATAGAAATGTACTTGTAAAAGGAGGCGATCTCCCTGCTTCACTTGATGCTGTGGATGTGTTTTATGATGGTATGTCTAGTAATTTCTTGAGATTTTTGGGTATTAACTGCGTGCTTGTTTTTGTTCATATGTGAAAGCTTGCATGGTTCTTGAATGGCTACATGGACTCATATATTTATGGTCTTTTCAATTGATCCTATAGGGAATGATTTCTATGAGCTTCGATCCTCACGCATAATGACACCAAATACTCATGGAACTGGCTGCACTTTGGCTTCTACTGTTGCAGCTGAACTAGCAAAGGGTTCTCAAATGCTTTCTGCTGTTAAGGTAATTGACTTAGTATGCCAGCTGGATGTATGCAAATCTATCCACTGCTGCAAAACTGATTGTACATTGGCACAAGGTCAGGATTTTATAATGAACTTGTTGAAAGCTTTGGGATTTATCAGGTCTGTTATGAGGTGGCCATAGACTAGACACTATCTCTGCATAACTAATACAATTTTAACCTCTGGTATAAAATTCTGTGTAATAGATGCAGCTTTTGGTTTGCGATATTAAGCTCTGTATTATTGTTAATTCCTGCATAACTTGTGTGGGATTCTATGTAGAATAAAAGGTGAAATAAGAATGTGTATCTAAACACTAATATTCTTAATATAGACGATCCGTATATAAACAATATAGAAACCTCCACTATTATTCGCCTTATGGAAACCTTAAATATTTTGTCATGTCATAACAATCCTTGCACTGTAATCCCTAGATAACTAGTCCTTACGATCCAAAAAACCCCTTAAGGTGCAAGCACAAACAACATTCTGTTGTTTTTTGTTTGCCCTTCTCATGCTTGTATCTTTAATGAGGCAGTGGGAGGAGGGGTCAGAGTACATTCAAAAACTCTTGACATCAGGTAGTCAATTCACCCTCCAACCAACTTCCTTTCTTTTAAATAATTGTGGGTCCGTGACAATCAAAAAGACTGTTGTTGGATTCTCTGTTGATTATAGAATTTGCTCATTGCTTCATTTGATTCAACTTATTTGCCAAATGATGCATCTTTTATTTTATATATTTTCGGGTGTTGGCAGGTAGCTAAACGTTATGTCGAAGCAGCCTTGTCGTATAGTAAGAACATTACTATTGGGGGTGGTTGTCAAGGTCCTATGGATCATCTTTTGAAGCTTAAGAGTACTGTTCAGCGACGACCTTTTGATCCTTCTGATCTCTTTCTCTATGCTGTCACCGACTCCAGGATGAACAAAAAGTGGGGTCGTTCAATAGTTGATGCGGTAAAGGCTGCCATAGAAGGAGGTGCCACCATTATTCAGCTGAGGTTTGGTGCTTCTTTGAAATTGGTTCACTTTCTTTCCGTCTCTGATTCTTCCTTTTGATTCCTCAGAGTAAGAAAGAACTGAGGACTGTATTTTACTAAACCTAGGGTGGAGAGATCAATAAGTATTAGGACTATCACAAGTTCTACCTATCAATCCTCCTCAAAGTAAGGAGTTCATGCTTAGGTTGCAGTAGCTTAGGTAATCTTTGGTCACATTCACTAAAGCCTCATCCTATTTTGTTGGACCGAAAGGGAGAGCTTTTAACAGAGGTGAGAGTATTGACATCGTAACAGTGTTATATAGCATATAATCTGGTCCTCCATTAAATCTTCATGCATGAAAAAAGAGAGGGAATCATGCATTTTCGAGCTCATAGAAATTAATAAGAATATTGCTTAGAAGAAAATTTTCAGAAATTAGACTTATGGATGTTATAAGCTAGTCCCTCCATTTCAGTTTATATGGCGTAGTTTAACTGTACACGGAGTTTTTGATAGAAAAGGCGACTTTTGAAATAAGAATTATACTCTTTCTACATCTTTGCCCCCACTAGAGCATTTTATTCTTAGATATCTTACCACCATTTTCATCAAATCATATATTGATGTGGACTTTCTTGTTTAAAACTGCAGGGAAAAGGAGGTTGAAACTAGTGATTTTCTGGAATCAGCAAAAGCCTGTTTAAAAATATGCCGAGTTCACGGCGTCCCTCTGCTGATTAATGACAGGATTGATGTAGCTCTTGCTAGTGATGCTGATGGTGTTCATATTGGGCAGTCTGACATGCCTGCTCAAGTTGCACGGGCTCTTCTTGGGCCTGACAAAATCATTGGTGTATCATGCAAAACACCAGAGCAAGCTAAGCAAGCATGGAGAAATGGCGCTGATTACATTGGCTCTGGTGGTGTATATCCAACCAATACGAAAGAGAACAATAAGACGATTGGTTTGGATGGCCTAAAAACTGTTTGTCTGTCTTCCAAATTACCAGTTGTAGCCATTGGCGGCATAGGCATCTCTAATGCTCAGGCTGTAATGGGACTAGGGGTCCCAAACCTGAAAGGTGTTGCTGTTGTATCTACTTTGTTTGATAGGGAATGTGTTTCGACTGAAACCAGAAAGTTACTTGAAGTGCTCAAGGAGTCAACCAAAATAGCAAATTGAATGCTTGAGATCACCACATATTCTCTTACAGGCAAAGCAACCCTGGTTTTTGTTACCAAAATATTTCTTCATCAAATTTTTGAACTAAACTGTGTCTAGAGAAGTAAATGCAAGCATCAGAGTTATGATATCCTTTCGTAGCTGCTGTCATAGAGAGGTTTATGTTTCATCCTACTTCTACAGTAGGAAGTTGAACTTTGTCACACGCTTTTTACGTACTCCAAAAGATTTATATTTTAAGTTCGAAAGGATTTTATTATTTAAGTGACAAGAAATGAAAATTCGTTTCGGAAAAGGATTATTTACATTTTTTATTCAGATTCGCCACTTGGCATAATCTAGTGTGCCAAGTCACCATCGGAAAATCCTTTTCAAAACCATTTGACTCTTTAAACTGGTTTGCAAATAGAGACTCCGGCTAAGGAATTCTGTTGACCGAGGGGAAGGTGTTAGGCACCCCTCGATCCCGTGGCTCAACCACGGTCGCTTGGTAGAGTGTATCGACTGTTTGGCACTAAGAAATGTATGGACCACACAAGAAGCACGCAAAATAATCAAAACAAAACACCCCGAAATGTAAAGTCCAGTCCAATTATTACAACCCGAAATAAAAAGGGACTGAAAGTAAACCTACGCTAATCCTGAACTAATGCTCTACCCGACGCCTCGGGCCTTCACCACGAATGTCCTCCGGGTACATGATACCTCGGGGCATTCCCCGGTGAATAAATATATACAGATACTTCGGGGCATTCCCCGGTCAAATTATACAATTGAATTAAATACGATAAACTAGAAAGAAACATTCACACGCACATTCCAACATCCAACCAAAACATCAATCTTAAATTCTTGCCTACCCAAACCTATAT
>NC_061118.1:160377593-160454857 GCF_002878395.1 Capsicum annuum
CTAGCTGAAATGAATTAATTAAATTTTAAATGAATATTGATTGGTGATAAGCAAAAGAATAAAATAATAATAAAAAAAACTAATTGTTGAAGAGATGAATTGAATTCAAGTGACCTTTGGACCACTACTATTGAGTTAGATCTAAAATCTCTGACCTTTTAAAAAGTGGAGTAAACTTTTTTACCCTCTATTTGAGCCCACCAACCAGACAGTTGATTTTAGAAAAGAAACTTGTCTTTTCTTTGACTCTTATCTAATTAGTTTGGCAAAAATCCTCAATACATAAATTTAGAACCACAAGAAGATTATTTCTATCGCGGCTCGAAGATAATAATATCTGTTTCTTTATTTATCTTTCAGTCGGTATTTGATATTTGTATTAAAACTATTGATTAAAACTTACACATTATTAAAGGACGAGAGTTCATTTCTGAAGGCGATGAAAAAATTTTCAATCCTAAAGGCTTGAAAAAGAAACCTCTGGATGACCCAAACCATTTCTAAGAAACAAGCACATCATAGTTTTTAAACAAGGAGCATTGAAATGTCGAAGCTTTAGGCTTTAGCATGATATTATTTAGCTTTTATTATTTACTTTGAATTATTAATCTTTGCTTGCAATTGGTCCCACAACAAAGCCCGTCTAGCTCAGTTGGTAGAGCGCAAGGCTCTTAACCTTGTGGTCGTGGGTTCGAGCCCCACGGTGGGCGGGGGTAACCTTTTATAATTATCTTCGTATTTTTTAAGCAGTCTGTTTTATGTATAACTTTATTGGGTTAATTTTTTTATTTTTTTTAAATTCATCATATAATTTTTTCCCCTCTCTTTACTGATAAACATAAGATGATTATAAAAGAAACCCATTGAAGTAAATACTATGTAACAATTCCAACTAATCCTCTTTTTTAACCCAATCAAAATAAATGCATGAAAAATTAGAAATTTGCAGTTTAATACGTATAATAGTTCAACTATCAAGCAAAGGGTGCTCCAAAAATACAAGAAAAAAATAGTGTTGGTATCATCGACTACTCCTTAGCTCTTCCTTAATGAGACGAACTGCTTCTGATACTCCATCCTGGATATTTACCAAAACCAAAGAAGATATTAGCAATCTCACATTTTACTCCCACTGCTAAACTGAAGTGAAAAATGGTGCCTATTACTCTTCTTAATGGAAGCAGCAGTTAGACTGCTAATGATATTATAATGAAGCTTAAACAGTATTGGTAATAGCAGCAGCCAGATGTAGATATAGAGCGAGTTTAAATATATAATAGGTCATTAAAATGTAGTTATATAAGGTTATTCGTAGTCAGGAATTAATCTTACCTCATTAGACAGTTTATTAGATATCTGCAAAGCACGGGTTTTGACTTCAGAAGACTGCGAATAAGCCAGGACTCTCACAAGCATGTTTGCAGCTTCCTTTATGTAGAAATCCTCGTCTTTATCTGGCAACAAATGTTCTCTTCGCAATGGCTCAGGGGCAACACCAAGCCAATACATCCTCTCTGCCCAGTAGAATTGATCCAGCATAAATGGGCATATCACCTGTCATTACATAATGCAGACATCATGTACGAGAGTTCGCACCAATTTCTGACCTTTTACCTTTACTGAACTAAAATCTTAACGCCAAACATCAACCACATTTCACCACATTGACTGAAACATTCTGTGACATTTTCTTGACAGTCTATCAAAATGTACATCCGACTTTTAATGCAATTATAGGTTGAGCGCATATACATGGTGGTACCAAATTTCAACTTAGACAATCTTACTCTCTGTAAGCATCCTTTCTCAGTGTAATCAATATATTACAACAACTACACTTCAATTGCAAACTAATTTAGGCTGTTGCATCAATCTTCTTCATTATCCATTTTCATTTAGATCCGTCTCATTCCAATATTCAATTATTTAAGTTCTCCACATTTTCAACTGACATATAAATCTATTTAGACAGCATATGATAAGGTCGCTGAAAAGCAATGATGCAATCTTTCTGTGCTTAATGAAATCTTATTCCCCACAGAAAGTCAATCATTGATCAGAGGCACTAGAAAAACTTGAATTGATCTTTCTCATATTTCAGCTCCAGCAAGAACAACTTACTTCTAAAATTATAAATTCCGCAGATCTGAAAATTTATAAAGAAAAAGAGGAATCGAGATTCTTCCTAAATATACCAATTTTTCAGACAATGAATTGCTTTTAAATTTTCAATTTCTTCAAATTAGTAACTCGTTTAAGGTTCAGATGGCACTGTCTCACCCTGACCTGTCCATCACATAAACTAAAATCATACAAGTCTTCCTGACCAAAAAAGTTTCAAAACTAATAACAGGTGGACAGGCTGCAGAGATTGCAATAAGTTGCAGAAACTCAATGGTGAAACAAACCTGAGGAACTCCAGCCTGTAAAGCAGCAGCAGTGGATCCACTGGGGATATCAACACCCAAACGGCAGCAAATACATTAATAACATGAAAGGTGCACAATGGTTAACAGCATAATTCCTCACACAGAGGGAGGATGATAGAGAGAGAAAGAGTAACTGGAGGTAGCCAAACAGTAAGGGAGGATGGAAAAAGAAACACGGAACATATCCAACCTTCCACCGTGATGAATTGCAGCAGCACACCTTGGAAACAGCCAGTTGTATGGGATGGAACTTGGAGAATAAACAACCAGACATCAATTACCAGAACAGCTGTATATGATGTTTCTAATAGCTTCCTAACTATTAGATTGAATCCTAAACATGGAGATTAAAGATAAAAGTATTGCAATAACCTACAATCATTTATTACAAGAAAGTGAAACACTATGGTCCTTTGTGCATCTTCTAGACCAAAAACACATTCCAAAGCATAACCATATACCTAATATTGCCTCTATTAGAATTATCAAAGACTCAAGTGGGTCCAGTGTAACGAACTTACCCAGAGAAACAAAAGAGTCGGCCTCCAAAAAGAGAAACTCCTCCATTACTCTGTTCTATTTGTTCCGAACAAGCGGATACTTCTTTGGTATAAGAGTCAATTGCTGCTTCTAAAGGTTCATAGCCAGCTGAGAACAAAATAAATCTGCTATCTGATATGTCTAATGCAGTTCCAAGCACCCGAAGGAATGCATGAGGGTTCTTCAAGAAACCCATGCTGCAGAGCCAAACAAAGAGTTCATGATAAGAAGGTATTCACTGATAGAAGTAGCACAAAGAGTAATTAAACAAAATTCGACTAAATTTGTCTTGCAGAATACATTTTAAAAACATAAAATTAAGGAATGAAATAAAAAGTTCACGAATCAAGTTGTAAAAATTTAGAGCCAACATTATCTCGATCTTGAGATTTTGTTTATGAAAGAAATTAATTTACTGATTTTATGGGGACAGATCTAATTTACAAGAGGTATACCAAAAAGTAGAAAGCCTAAAGAAAATTATGGTTTTCTATGAAAGACATTCAACCATCTATGGCTATGGGAACTTCGTGAGCGCTCCACAAGTTAAAGCAAATAAAAGACAAGCCCTAAATTTTACAAAGTCATGTTTTTCCTTTCAAAAGCTCTCTTCCTCCATAGTATCCACATGAGAGTCGGGGAACATCTCATGCACTGCTTGTCCTCCCGCTGCATGGCCAATTGTGCATCATTCCTTTTCACTGTTTCCCACTTTGTTTTATAAACACCACATTTGGTTTGCGATCTTGCAGTGCACCATTAAGTGGCTCATATATTCCCCGACTCTTGTACATGATACACCGACATTTATTGTTTCCTTTTTCCTCAATTTGCCTGCCGTCAGGATCCCACCTCTCATCACTATCCAAGTGAACAAGCAAACTTTGGGGATCTTTTGTAGAAAGCAATCTTACTTTGTAGGTTTACTACTTTTTTTGGTGTACCTCTCTTTTAATAAAATTGATTTACCTTGTCAAAGGAAAAATAAAGAGCCCATAATTTTAAATCTTCAAAAAAACATAGAACATGATGGGACAGTTTTTTTTCTAAGAAATCAAACTCAAAACCTAACAACAAAAGCAAAATAAACCTCTCATTTCCAAATTGGGTCTAATGCTAGAATTACTTTGTTCTATTTAAGAAGAAACAGAGAGAACATTTAAACTAAATACAACAGTTTGCACAAACTAACTTCCAGACAGGAAAAGAGTTCTCATTAGTCCCTCAAAACTTATATACTGAGAGAAGAACAAAGCTTTGCATGAAATAAAATCGTCAAAATGAGACTTCACCTTCCAACTGAACTCAGACCTATGAAAATAGGCAGATTTGTAGCAGGAAGTTCAATGAAAAACTGTAAGCTGAGGTGGATAGAACACAATTTGTTTTGTTTATTTGAACTCCCTGAAGAAACTGATGCAGAGATTTCTGCACAGTTATTGCATGAAAACTGCCATTCCGGGGGAGGAAACCAAAAGCCACAAACCCGCACTTTTGATGGCCAATAACCTAATATATAGGTTCTCACTGATCAGCTTAATAACAATAATAGCTTTACAAATACAGTTTCGTCAATAGTAACTTTTTGCATTAGCAAAACTATCTAAAGCAGGCAGCTTCACAATATTTTTGTTCTCACTATTTAACAAAGAATATAGTAAGGTTATCCTGCATAGCCAAAGTTCAGAAAACTTGTAGCCTTAAACTCAATAGAGTAGCTGAATTTGTAACATAGTGTAACGCCCCTCCTAGTCATTTCGTGAATTTTACGGGTCTTTTGCATTTTTGTTCTCCCCATAGTTGGTGTACGTGAATTTATGATCCACGGGATGAGTAGTATCAATTTTTGAGATGTACGAAAGTTATTTGAGTCATTAGTTGGATTATTTTCTCGAGGTCCCAATTAATTTCGATGATC
The DNA here is from genome assembly GCF_002878395.1 of Capsicum annuum. Lineage (NCBI taxonomy): Eukaryota > Viridiplantae > Streptophyta > Magnoliopsida > Solanales > Solanaceae > Capsicum > Capsicum annuum. The sequence goes on from NC_061118.1 coordinate 160,382,481, forward strand.
TATTCAAAGTCTTGGGTATTTTAAATAATGAATTAAATTAGGGATTTAATGGGTCAAATTTTTAATTTATTAACTTATGTGGTCAATATAAGAATAAAATTAAGTGGTCAGGGTTTACCATTTATAATAATAATAGAGTCAGAAGTTGAAAGTAAGAGGGGCATGCCAGTTACAACCCTATTTTTACTTCACCGCTTCCGAGGAGATCTTCTACGGCTTCAGGTTAGCAAATTCTAGTTAATTATTCCTACCACTGTGTTGTAATACTGTTAAGAAAATTCGTGGCGGTGAATTCTGTATAGAGCGGTTGTTAGGCAGAATTGTTGAATTGAAATTTTCTTAACAATAACATAGTAGAATTCTTAATAAGGACAAGTTTAGGTTTCTAATTATTAAAGTAGTCATTTGATAGTCAGTGGATAAGGAAAAAAAGAAGTTAATTAATTGAATATATTCGGTAATGATTGCCAATCATTGGCACTTTTATTTATTCCATAAATGTTATGTTTAAGTGGAGTTCGAGGGAATCAAAGCTGTAGCTTCTCTTCTTTTTCGTACTGCTTCCAAATTTGAGTATTAAAGAAACTGAAGTTTCAGTATAGATTTTTTAGAGTAAGATTTATAAACGGGTGTTATTAGATTCGTACTCCTATAAGGATTTTATATATCGGGACAGATTCAAAAACGTTTCGAAACTTTGAGGAAGGCCAAAGCGCTTGTGGACTAACAACATTTGGATTCCTTGGTTGAGGTAGGTTACGGTTTAATTGGAGTTTAAACTCGACTTAATTGTGTGTATGCTCCTAAATTGAATACTTGTTGATTTGGTATTAGGACATGCTTGAAATTGTTGATGTTTGGATTGTTGTTGCGTGTATAAATGTTGTTTCTTTTTAATTTTTATAAAGAAAAACCTCTATAGACTTTTCATCTCTTAACAGAGTATTATAGTTCCAGTACCATATATCAAGTACTCCATCTCGCGGTGTAGTATAGTGATTGGTCTCCTAGTTTTGTTTTGCATTTCTTCTTTTCGATACGTAGGGATACAGCTTTGCCTCTGAAATTTCTATGCAGTTCTTTGACTTTTGGATTTGAGAGTGCTGTTTTACAGTTCCTGTTGTGTATATCAGGAAACATTTGGAGGTTTCAAGGGAATTGTTAATGAGTGACTATTTTGTTTCTATTATTTGAAAACCTGTCATTTTCTAGTTTTAATAACAAGGTTACGTTTTAAGAAGCAGAAGGCACTTGAATTAATGGTTTGGTCCTGAGCCGGCGGTCTATCGGAAACAGCCTCTCTACCTCCGTCGGGGGTAGTGGTATGGATTGCGTACATTTTACCCTCCCCAGACCCCACTATGTGGGAATATACTGGGTATGTTGTTGTTGTTGTGAAAATTTACGATGGAATTGTCTTATAACTTTAAGTGTACTCGTAAACTTGGTACATTGTGTTGTATGCTGTGAGGTTGTTTAAATTGATATTGATAATACTTGTGTATGTTGGATCAGGTACCACGCCGGTACGAACGTGTGTATATGTTGGATCGGGTACCACGCCGGTACGGATATGTATATGTTGGATCGGGCAAAAATAAGTCCCATAGCATGTAAGTACATAATTGTGTTGATTTTTGTGGATGTTTACAGTATGGTTGATACTCTTGATGATTATGTGGCTTGTTTGTGAGCACTGTTTGATCTGTTATTGTTGTATTATTGATTCATTGAGTATTTATTATGTGATAAGCCTGTCTACTTGTTATTTGATTTATGTTGTGTACATGCTATTAAATTGAGTTGGCCTATGATACCTACCAGTACATAGTGGTTTGTACTGATACTACCCTGTACTCTTTTGTTGAGTGCAGAAAGTGTTCTAGAGGCTCAGACATGTACTCACCTCTAGAGTTTGATAGGGGATCTTGATCCAAGGGTGAGCGCTCTGTCTCCAAGCTGTCATGGGTCATCTTATTTGTTCTTGTCCATTTTTTGGGCAATGAGATATTCTTTATTTACTTTAATTTTGGATATCACCTTAGACATGATCTTTGTTAGTAGTTCTTGCACGATGACTTTCGGGTCTTTGAAATTTTAGTAAGTAGTTTGTTTGAAGAGGGAGAGTTTCAAGTATCTGGGGTCTATAATTCAAGGTAATGGTAAGATTGACGAGGATGTCACTCATCGTATTGGGGCAGAGTGGTTGAAGTGGAGGCTCCCTTCGGGAGTCCTTTGTGATAAGAAAGTGCCCCCGAAGCTTAAAGGTAAGTTCTACAGAGTGGTAGTCCGGACGGCTATGCTGTATGGAGCGGAGTGTTGGCCAGTTAAGAACTCCCACATCCAAAAGGTGAAGGTGGCGGAGATGCGAATATTGCGATGGATGTGTGGGCATATCAGGAAAGATAGGGTGAGGAATGAGATTATTCGGGAGAAGGTGGGAGTTGCCTCGGTGGAGGATAAGTTGCGAGAAGTGAGGCTACGTTGGTTCGGGCATGTGATGAGGAGGGGCCTTGGTGCTCCAGTGCGGAGGTGTGAGACTGGCTATGGATGGTTTTAGGCGGGCTAGAGGTAGACCGAAGAAATATTGGAGGGAGGTGATTAGGCATGATACGGAGCAATTACAGCTTACAGAGGACATGACCCTTGATGGAAGGTGTGGAGGACGCGGATGAGGGTAGATGGTTAGGGGGTGGAAGTGCGGCGATACTAATAGGGGAGTGCTCCTTTGGGTCTAGAGCTTCTGGTTCGTAGTGTTGGGGCTGTAGTTTTTGGGGTTAGTGGTATTGACTTTTTTGCATCCCGTACTAGTTTATTATGCACTTATCTTTTGTGTTTGTTATACTGTTAGTTTGTTTTGTGTACCATACTAGTTTGTATCCGTTTACTTTTTGTATTTGTTATACTGTTATTGGTCCTAAGCCGGGGGGTCTATCGGAAATAGCCTCTCTACTTCTCCTGAGGTAGTGGTATGATCTGCGTACACTCTACCCTCCCCAGACCCCACTAGGTGGGAATACACTGGGTATATTGTTGGTGTTGTAGTAGTTTGTTTGACTTCCTCATTAATAATGATTAGTCCTGGATTATTGCTATTATGTTGATTTTATAATAATATCATCTTAATATTGACTAAGTGATTGGGTAATGGTTCGGTTTAGATGGTTCTCCCACAGGAATATTAGTGTGGGTGCCACTTATGGCCATTTGGGTCGTGACAAAGTTAATTCTGTCACGATCCGAGCCTAAGCCCTGGCCGCGACAGAATGGTATCAAAGCCGCTCCTGTGTCAGCCTTGTCAATGTGGGCCAGAGTTCAAACTGAGTGTAGGCGAATCCCGGTAAGGTGGGGCAAACCTCAGTCCTGAGTGTAGGCAAATCCCATTCAGTGGGGTTCGGGATGCCCGTCGCGGCCAGGGCCTCGGCTCAGGTTGTGACACATAGCTGGCTTTACCCTAAAATAGAAAAGAAAAGTGGCTTTCAACTAATATGTACTATACAACTTAGAAAAAGGCAGAGACATATTCTCAGAATCATCAATGTGATTCCTTATAACACCATTATTGCAACTCCGTATTAAGAATTTAATTGTAATCATGCAGTTCTGCAGATTCCAAGTAGTCATGTTACAAAAGGTCAAAGATCACCAAAATGGGGAAATATATACTTATATTACCAGAAGACTGCAACTAGTGAAACTTCATTAAGCGCTATATATTCAGGGCCAAGTCAGTTTCAATTTAGAGACGACTACTAAGTATTATTTACGCCAACAACTACTAAACCAAGTCTTGATTCTTGAAAAACACCAAGCTATATCAAAATAAACACCACACGACTGAGCAATTAAATATGACGGTATCCAATTTTAGCAGCCCAGTGACCCAGGCAGTTAAATCTTTAGCATTTTATCCTTGTGCCAGGGAAATTTCTACATGGAACTAAGAAGAGGTATCTATAGATATTTCATCATAAGCCATACCAGGGCATTCAACAACTTCTTTGCTAAATCCATACCTGTGATCAAGTCAGATTATGTCAGAAAGTGCAATAACAATCATCCTGTTACAATAAATAGACACATGGAAACATACACATTAAGATGACAACAACCTATACGTCACGATAAAATACCAACCTGTTCTATTTGGAGATACTTCAAAAAATACATCTTTACACAATCTGAAAACACTTTTTAAAGAAATTATAGAAAAAGTAAAGGCCACATTAATTCTTTTCTACATCTTTAAGATTTATCCTACTCTTATCTTCTAGAACTTTATAGATTTAAATAGTTCTGTAGATGCTTTTTAGCTGGTACAATTATCTTACAATAGTAGAGGAGACGGAAGCCTCTCATGGAATGCTGGAAGACCTGTTACAGGGTCCTGCATCCAAATGAAAGACCAGCAAATACAATGAAGCAACAAAATTAACAGAGATTCAATAGGAGAGGGAGCACTACTCGCCTTTAACCAAAAAATCAGTGACCCAAATAATTCAGTTTATGGGTTCAGTTCTGCTAGTTCGAAAAGGCTAGTGGTTTTGATTTTACAAAATATATGTTCACACGGTTTTCAGTTACCAAAAGCCGAATTACCTGATCGCTTTATCATAAAATAAACCGAAAAATGAACCGTGTGGTTTGGTGATCGTTTTGCTCCTTAAAGATGAATATCTAAACTGAGCAAATTCCAGTCTCAAACTTCAACGCTCTGATTAGAAGGGAAAATTTAGGAAAATTGTTATTGGATGGAGTAAATAACAAACCGTAAAAGGAAGTGAACTCAGATTCAGGTCCAGACTTCTCCACGAGCCCCACTCCTCAGTGAAAAGTGGCCACATCCAATGGATGACATCTTTCCAGCCAACCTACTATCAGCAAGAATGCAAAAGACTCAACTCGTGCAATTGCTGTCTTTAGTCAAAGTATATAAGACTAAAATTCAGGGGAAGGACTTATATAACATTAAAAACCTTAAAGGATTGAAACAAAGTTGACGATCAACCAGCAGGTATTAGTACTGCAGGAGCTTATACCACAGGCACAGGATATGACATGTAGTAGGAATATTTTACCAGAATCACAGGCATAAGTCTGTGTATTAACTCACTTGTAGATTTTAAAAGAAAATTGGAACTGATTTTTTTAAAATGAAAGTCGGTAAAAGAATATACCGAGTGGCTACAGAATTCATCAAGTACCTTGTCAATGGGAGCTTCCTGGAGATGGTTATATAAATTGGGATGTTCTTTCCTGAATTGCCGTTCAAATGATGAAGGAGCACTACATCGCATGAGAAGAGCTAAAATTCAGGCAAACAAGCAGTACAGCTTCTGCATTAATTCCAACCTAAGCGTCCAGACACTAGAGTAATTTCAAATGCCCAAGATGCTTCGGAATGAACAGATGAAAGATGAGCATATTTTACACACAAGTAAGGTATTCATGAGTTTAAATGCTTGGCCTCCATATTCTTAAACAGGTCTACCTTACTAGTTAAAAGTAAGTGTCTCTCCAGAACAAGAAGTTCATGGAGAGATGTTCATCAAGTTCATTTCCATATAAAGCAAGTTCATGGTATCCAATTAACAAATTGAAGGAGCCACAAATTGTAGTAACTTGTAATACATACTTGAAGATAAGACGTGAGGATAGTAAGATTGTTATGGAAAGAAGGGAATTAAGAAAGTTTCTCTTGCTACCTATAAGGAACAACATAAGGAGCAACCACAATGCAACGGACCTGAAAAAGCTCTGCAAGACTCCAACCTTCCTGGAACCCAAGTTATAGGGTGACAAAAACAAAGCGCTGTGACTATACTATAACTGACAATGACTTTACTACTCATACATATAATTGAAAGCAATTCACACCCTCATCCCATCCCTCCACATCCACCTCCCCCAAACTGTCTACCTTTCTAAGGGGATAGACTCTCCAAGCTCATCTTGCTGAAACGAAAACTCCTCTCCTAAAATTATAATTAAAAGGGAGACAGAATAATTAAGTGACAGATTAATTTACCAGAGCAAAGAAATTAATAGCAATAGCATCGCCCTCCACTGAGTCATCTCCAAAGATATCCTCAATGATCGAAGTACACTCGTACCTATGCTTCTGGATAATTTCCCTTTTGTGGGCAGAAAAAGACAACTCCATCTTACCTGATCAACAAGCATTACTTGAGTCAGGGATATTACGATAAGCATAAATATAATCAAGCTGTCAAACAGTGACGTACCATAATGTTCAAGAGGGGAAACAACAGGTGGTGATGAAACTGGTATATACGTAACTTTATTCAGTCTCAAGTGCACCCTCAAGTTCTGTCAGGAAATAGAAGAAAATTCTGAAGCATTCGGCGTCAACTTTCTGAAATTTCCCACTCTTATACTAAAAGAGAAAAGGAATTTGGCTGCCTTATCCAGCCTAAAGGTTAAATATATCTGGGTTTCTTTCAAGGGCTTGCTGAAATCAAACTAGACCACTTCATTTAAACATAAACAACATGCAAGAAAAATACTAACATTTCAAAAAATAAAATAGCGAGAACAAGCAACAGATAAGAATTGTTCAGGTTTTGCTAACCTCGTGAGCTGAATGAGTTACAAAAAACACTTGATATTGCTCCTGATCACAAGCAAACGCTGCTGCAATAGCCTATTCATCAAGCCATTAATTAATATACATGGAACTACAAATTTATTTAGTGCAATAACTTATTCGAGGGTGATCGGAGGAGAGTTACGGCAAGAGGATACACATCGCCTTTAGTTCCAAAAGCCATGAAAACTGCCGCCGCTTTGCTTCTCATCTTCTTCTCAAATTCAACCATACAATGGCAATTCTCCTTTTCTTTTTCCACAATGTGCATTTTCGCTGCAAAATTTCTTTTTCGTATTCCAAAATTCTTATTTGGCCATAAAAATATCAAATATACATCTCTTAGGATTTTGGAAAAGAGGTGTTTTCATTTTTTAATTCTTTAAATTATTTATTTTCATAAAATAACCCTATTTAAATTATATTACATGTTCAATTTTTTCCTATATTTGTTTAAAAGTTATATTTATATTCTAATATGAACTCCAAATAATATGATCAAACACAATTTCAACTTCAAATTCAAAATAAAGTGAATATATTTTTTATTTTTATGGTCAAATACTTATTAAGAAATGAATTAATTATTTTTTTATTTTATAAAAGTCTTAACATAATTATTTATATTCTTATTATGAAGTGCGTTTATTTATATAATTTGGCAATTACTTAGAGCCCGTTTGGATAGGATTAAAATCTGGTCAAATCAGCTTTTAATTTCTTTTTTAGCTTTTTAAGGTATTTGGTAAAATTAAAAAGTGCTTAAAAAAAGTTAAAAATTGATTAAAAAAATAAAAAATTGATAAGCTAGTACCCAACTTTTTTTTTTTTTTTTCTAGAATTAAATTCTTTTAGATTTGATCAAAATATTTACCTTTTTATTCCTTATATTTTCCTCCAATTTCAACAATATCCTAAACTTGTAGCCCTTAAATATATAGTTTTTTTTTCTCTTTACTACTTCGCTTCATCTCTTCCGTCTAATTTCCTCTTCATCTTTCTTCTTTGTTTTCATCGAATCCATCATTACATCGAAGGTTTGTTCAAAAAATTTATTTTAGAATTAAAAATTATAAATAATTCATCTTATTTATGGTGTTTAACAACTTTAAGGACATTTAAGTCATTTTAACAACAGAAAAGGCTTAAAAATATCCCTGAACTATTTGAAATAACTCAAAACTGCTCCTCGTTAGATTTTTGGCTCAAAAATACCCCTTTATTAAATATTTGGCTAAAAAATATCCTTCCCTCTAACAGAATTTAAAAAAGGATCAAAAATACCCCTGAACTATCTAAAATGGCTCAAAAATACCCCTTTGTTAAATGTTTGACTCAAAAATACCCCCCTCTTAACGAAATTGCACCAAGCATACCACATAGATAAAAAAAAACTACGTGACTATGTCACATTATCATCCACATATAAAATGTTAGTATTTTTTAATTATATGACATTACTTTTTTCTTTATTTTTATTTTTATTTAAAAACGCCAGTGAAATGAACAAAATTTACACGGCTTTTTCATTTTTAATCAAAGTAAACAAATGGTGGTTACATAATGTTTTTTTTGAAAAATTTTATTAAATGTAACATCACTATTATCAAATTCTTTTGATCATCTAAAAAATAAGTTTTTTCCTGTTAATAGATTTAAAAGTGTGAAACCCAATAAAAGAGTCTTATTAAACTGATAAACCCATTAATTATTAGACCAGTATAAAAGTTAAAATTAAGATTTACTCATAAAAGTAACAAATTTCAAACTAAACTTCAAATTAGTTACTCAAAAGATGTGCTTGGCTTTGCTAACTTTTACTCAAAATGCTTATGTTAAAATGATTTAATAAATACCTCCTCTAATCTAAAATTAACGAATCTTTGAATGTGACACACATCTTCAAAAAGTTAATGAATGACATAATTAAATAATAATTTATCAATATTAAGTATCATTTTACTTCTTTTCAAACTTGTCCTAAAAATAATAAGATTATTCATCAAAACTGAATTTAGAAAAATAAATTCATTTCAAATGATTAAACAAGTGTTAAAAAGAATTCATTTATTTTGAAAAAGAATTTGCATGTAGTAAATTCAACTCAATTATCAGTAAATCAACATTTGCTAGCTTAAAAGTTAAAATTTTAACTCCTCCTCCGAGTCAACATCAGATCAAAATCAAGCTATCCCTCATCCCAAACGACAATAACAAGATAGAAATTTAGAACTTTTAAAACACTAATGCCATTGTGATCATTAAATTGGTCATAAAAGAGGATTTTGTCGAGCTGAAAAAACCAAATAAGCTTTGTTGGGTGACTAATGGGTATGCACTTTGTTTTTGAGGCGGACCATTAGATTTTTGAGAGTGTCCATCTAGTTAAATCATCACAAAGAGGCAGAGGCTAAGCCAGAACGTCTGTGTTGAACCTGCATCCGAAGACAGATAAAGAAGTTTACCATTTAGTCATTAATAAGCTTCAACATCCTCACAGTAGCAGATGACAAACATGATGATGAGTGTGTGTGTGAAAACCTTAAAAGCAGCAAGACCAACGATGCACTACCTAGAACAAGTTTGACATATGAACTGAAAACATCGCAAGTGCAGTAAATAATGTTTTCACTAGATTAAGCTGATTGAATCCAGATTGATTTTCACAAGAGATAGGAACAGTGAAAAAAAACCAACATAAGCTTAAAGCAACGCACTGAGACATCATTGACTGGTACAACTTATACATCCATGTACTCAGGCCGAAGGACTCCCTCCTGTTTCTTATATACTGAAAATATTGTGCCCACTTCACATTCAAGTAAACCAGGAGGCAAACACCACTATTACTAGTTTCAATTTGTCAAACACATCCATATCAAGTACATGCAAACGTTTCCAAGTATGCCGGATAGGAAGCTAGAAAGAGAGATCTGGCAAGGACACACCTGATATGGCACAGAGCTGGAAGACCAAGTAGTTGATAGAGCTAAAAATCAAGATGAACCAAGCATATGCTCCCTAAAATTGATCATCTTTGATTTGAATTTTTCCCAATAACTTACTAACAAACAAGAACAAACTCATAGCTGCTGATAAGAAAGAGCCACTGAAATTCTTTGATACAACACTTCAGAATTTTTAGATTAAACCCTAGCTTTGCTAAACCATTAAGAGTCATATAAAGAAAGTCTCTCAGGCACCAAGCGTTAGATTTCCTCTTAGCAGTAGTAAAGTTTATAACCAAATTTTGTATCCAATTAATTATGCAAGAGTGTCATAACCAAAAAAAAGAAAACCAACAGCATCATGCCACTCAATGGATACAAGAAGAATATACACACAACTAAGATCAGCATTCTTTCCCTCTTCCCATATCAAAACACATTTTCTGGCATCACGGAGAAGTAGATTATTACATAAAGCCAGTGATATTCTATTATATTATGCATGTGTAACATGTGTTAGTAATCTTGACATTGAAAATTTTAACATCACAAAGCATGATGAGATGAGCTTAAATGAAGCAAGATAATGAAGATCCATAGAATCGCCCCAACTAGCTTGAAGTGAGGCATAACAGTGGTGGTTAATTGGAAGTCGGTAAGCACGACATAAAGAAAAATCCATATGCATAAATACACGAATTCTGTCAATGGCGACAGACAAATGGGCAAGCATCTGAATACCAGGAACTCTCACCTGAAAAAGAAAATATTCATAACAAAGTCCATTAAACAATAAAATGGTTGCTAAGACCATAATAGATTATCTGCATTACAGGAACAAGGAAATCTTGTTTAATGAGTCAATATCATCTTACTGAAAAATTGCAAGTCCAGTCTTCAGAACTAACGTTGAGATAAGGACCTCTTAATTGATGATAAAAGTGCCAACCAAAAAAATGAGAACATTCATGATTTGGCAACTCACTAAGGTGTGTTCAAACAGTCGATTGGAAAGTTTTCGGATACTGATTTTCTTTTCATTTTGTTATTTGGCAACTCTTTTATTTGCTCCCTCTAAGATATTTCAATTATCCCATTGAAATTATTTAACACTCCTTTGGCTTAAGATGTGTTGCTTAACATGCGTTGACCACTAGACTAACATCCCAAAATTATGAAGATTCACCAAATCCAGCTTTCAACTCACCCACCTCGCTCCCAAATCCCCACCCCTTTTACTTTTGATAGAGGATCTAAGACTTCTCTCATTTGGAGTTATAGTGTAAAGAAAAATTACAGTAATAAAAGTTGATGAGCTGTCATAAGGGAAAGAATAGTTCAGAATAGGTCAAAGTAAATGACAACTCTTTCATGATTCATCTATTACCATATAAATACGCTGTTGTATCTGTCTATATATCTTATGATTCGCCGCCTCACTCAGACATTTTAGATTTTGAGAGCAAATCGAACTCTAATGGTTAGCAGCAGAACATTCAACCTGATTTGAAGTGGAATCATTCAGAACCAAATTCTATGGGTAAACAAGGGCCATGTTTTCATTGTGGCATCGAGCGTAAGTTCTATTGACCACCTATACCCTACCTTTTTATGTTTATAAAAAATCTCATGCTTAACAGGATACTTGATTCAGTGATGCTTAGAACTTATGTGCCTGATGTTCAGCGAATTAACTTTAAATACTGACATGCATGAAACACCAAGGGCTCATTTGGTATGAGGAATAAGGGATAACTAATCCCGAGATAAATTAGGATGAATCTATCACATGTTTGATTGGGATAAAATTGCGGGATAACTTATCCAGGGATTGTAGCGTTATTTTTTTCCCACATTGAGGTTGGGATAACAATCCTGGGATAACTTGTTCCCCAACCAAAACAGCCCTAACTATCCAAATTTCCCTAAATTGCCTATCTGTTAAACATAAAATAGAGTACTTCAATTTTCTCACCTCTCGAGCCAAATGTTAATTGATTTCCAGCACAGCTGCCATTAGTCTAACAGGAACTGAGGTCATCTAGGATAAATTGTAGGTTTGGTCCCCAATCCCTGGCATAGATGCACATTTAATCCCCATTTATTTAATCTTTTGGCAACCATGGTCCTTAAGTTCTAGACGATGTATATTCTGAACTTTTCTCTGAGCAGAAGTTGTTCATAGACAGCTGGATTAAGAATGGCAAGTAACATGGAGGGGAATCTAGATAAAAATTCTTTACACAGTTGTCCCCAGTCGACACTTTCTAGAAACTTAAAGACCATAAACGTAGGAGTTTATACTTGCTGACCGAGTGCTCAAAGACTAGAATAGTCATTAGCAATCTATCCAATCATTGATGTTGACACCATGTAATAACTCTTCAACTGCATACTTGTCGTGGCTATGTCCAGTCACTTTTGATACTATGATACAACATGAATCCGGTCAGCCCTTTTCCTTAAAGATGGGAGTGATGAAACCAAAATAAAAGATAATGATATCGTTAACATATTTCTATCTATAGTCTTCTAGTAATAAGATATCCTTTAAGATCCAGCGGGTCCTAAAACCATTACCAGTACTGAATAAACTAAAGTGAATATGCTTGACAGTATTATCTATAACTAACAAGAAACTCCTGAAAATATACAACCACAACAACATAACCAATGTAATTCCACAGGTGAGATCTGGTAAGGTAGGATGTACCGTGTACGTAGAGCTTATCCCTACCTTTGTGGAGTAGACAGGTTGTCTCTGATAGACCCTTGGCTCAAAATAGGAGTACCCGAAACAGGGTTGCAAGAAAATATGACAACAAAAAAGCAAGATGCAAAGTAAATGAAGTATTATCCGATAATATGCATTGGAGAATAAGAAATTACGCGGTTACTACATACTACTAATAAGGATGAGAGGAACATTCGGCTACCTACTAACCTTGTACCCTAGTCCTCAATTTCCATGTCTTCCTATCTAGGATTTTACTTGTCCTATCCCAGTTAGGATATAACCTTCTGGCATTTTACTCGTCCTATCCCAGTTAGCACACACCATACCTGTATCGCTTGGATTCTTGAAAAATCCACCAAAATCCCGCCTAGCTCGATCGCTCTTCCCCTCTTCAACTTATAAATAACCCCCTTAACCTTTTGGCACCTTTATGCTCCTATAATACTAAAATCTCTACCAGTATCAGAATGCTCGAGCTCCCAAACACGATGTCCCTATCACCTATCTTCATTCAAGAGCTTATAAATACGTTTGTTATCTCCGTCTATTGTATGCCTTTTCTACCAACATTTCATCATTCTCATCCTTGATACACTTCACTTGGTCATACACGTGCTCAAAAGTTGTTGTAGCTGCCACGATCGCTAGCTTTGTCTTTCTTTGTCATCTCGTACCTCTCCTTATTCCTTCGCTTGTCCTCCTCGTCTAAGCTTTCCACTAACGTTGTGTCTTGGATTCCTTATCCTTGGACCTCTTTATTCCACCACCAATCCCATTTATGCCCGTCGGAGTAACCCCTTAGATCCCCAACACCTCTCTTGTTGCATCCCTGATGCAGACAACTGTGTTAGCCCACATACTATTTGTGTTCCCCTTACTCTCCCAAGTCCTTCTCCATCTCCGGAGCTTTGGATTCAGTCGGGCCTCCTTATCTAATCCTTAGTTGGTCATATGCAGTCCTTCTCTACTTCTTCCTCTCGATATCTAAATTCATAACCACGAACTTATGTTGGGTTGTAATATTCTAGCTCGGGATAACCTTGCAATCCTTGAATAAACCTCTATCACCTTTCCTAAGGAGTAGATAATAATTGTCTTGGCCACCATACTACGGTAGGTCACCAAGTGCTCTTCCCTCTTCTGCAAGCTCGAATTAGCTATGACCAAGTCAAAAGCTTTCCCAATGTCTATAGTTAAACCCCCCTTCCATTTCTATATCTTAAAGTCGAAACCGCCATGTATACCAATCATATCCTCTCAAAGTGGTCCACGTGTGACCATTAAAATTCCCTCCTAAAATTAGTTTCTCAGTATGCGTGAAACCTCTCACAACCTTATCCAACTCCTACCAGAAGCGTTTTTTGACCTTGTCCATACCCATTTGTGGCTCATATTCACTAATTACGTTAACATTAAGCCCTCCCAAAACTAGCTTAATGGTTATTATCCTATCATTCACCCCCAACCTCTACCACTTTCTCTTAAGTTCCATGACTACTAAAATACACACTTCATTCCTACTCCTCAAGCTTCCTTAGTACCTTAACTTGAACCCATCTACATCCCTAGCCTTAATTCCTACCTATTTAGTTTCCTGAATACAAGCTATATTGATCTTCCTTTTTATAAGAATCTTCACCAACTCCATCAACTTCCTCCAAGACAAAAATCTCAACCTAGAAGTTCTCTTTGTACCTTTACCACCTCTGCCCTCACCCCCAATCGATGACAGGACCTTAAACTACCATCAAACCTCGAAGCCACTAACACTAATTGTAGAATAGTCAAGTGTACAAGAAACAACACAAAAAATGGTAATCCGTAACGGCAAAAATCCTAAATTTAAAAAGTGACAATCACGCAATACAATGAAGATTAAAAAGAAGCAATAAATTATAGCAAAGATACCAGTTCAAAGTAGGAATCTAAAACACAGTAATATTCACAAGGGCGCAATAATAAATTCATAAACACAATATCAGATTTAAGTCTTGAGCCGGGGGTCTATCGGAAACAGCCTTTCTACTTCTTCAGAGGTAGAGGTATGGACTGCGTACATCCTACCCCCCCAGATCCCACCAGGTGGGAATACACTGGGTTTGTTGTTGTTGTTGAATATCAGATTTAAGGAAATCAGTTAACAATCAAGCAACAATAAGAGGCTGCATAATCTATAAAGGAAAAATCAGGTTTAGATAAGACAAGAATTAAAAAAAGAGGGTGGCGGATCGGACCTTGCAGTTGATGGGAATAAAAAACCGACTATGGACAGATCCAACAAGGTCTGATGTACTCCTTGGTCTACCAACAGTCGGAGTTGGTGGATCATTGGTCGAAGGTCATCGGGATGGGGTCGCTGGCTTCTTGCTGACCGGTGGCAGCAATGCAACGAAAAAAACAGAGTGATTGAGAGAGTGAGAAAGGAAGAGGGGCTGGAGAAAATCGTACCTGGTCACCGGTAGTGGTGGGGGTCAGGCCAGTGGAGAGTGGTGGGTGGGTGAGTGGGAATTATTTTCCTGTTTAGCGCTAGAGAAAGAGATGGTGCCTGCTCAATATTATACAGTTATAACTGTCAGATTAGATGGTTACTTTCCTCCTCAAAATATCATGTAAATAACTGCCGTCTAGGATAACTATTTTTTATGGTTCCTTGGAACATCAAGCAAATGCTTTTCAATCTTTCCACCATCAGCTCATAGTTCAACTATTATTTTGCATGTTTCCTTAACATGGTGATGAAAATGTGAGTACAAAAAAAGTTGATACATCCTACAAGTCTATGCATGTTTGATATTTCCTTTTGTTTTGCCAAAGAAATTCCCCACTATAAATACAATAGTTTTATGACACTTCAGTTCTAGTGCAGTACATCCTATACCTTTTTACATAAAATTTTAATTGTCAATGATCATTGTGCTTTAGTTTCTAAGATAAGTTTCTGACCTGTAACAATTTCTTCATATTTTGTCTCAGTTTAAACATTAATTAATTGTGAACTCAAACAGGAACTCCCCTTTGGAGACCTGGGCCACCTAAAAAACCAGTGCTCTGCAATGCATGTGGATCAAGATGGTGGACTAAGGGGACACTAGATGACTATGTTCCCAAACATGGAAATAGGAAAACCCAGAGCAATCAGTTACCTTCTGAGATGAAAACACATCTTTTAGCTCATGAAGATCAAAAGCTAGAAGTTGGATTAGAGGTTTCTGGACAGGAAGACTCTTTAGCTAGTCTTGAAGAGGAAATGAATAACATATCAAGCTTAGGTTCAGCAGGATTACCCTCAGATAACTGCATGCAGATGGAAGAAACAAATGGTAAAATAATTTTTACTTGTATATAGAGAACTTAACTTGTCTCAGCAAATATGATGCACGTTCTAAATCAAATCCTTTCTAGAGCGTAAGGACCTAATATATCTTTAATCATATAACGTAATAACTTAACACCTCCAATCCTTCTCCCCCCCTCCCCCCTACACACACAAAAAAAAGGACATACTATATTAATACCTTCTTGTTTTCTCTGCACTAATCACCTTTTGTTTGGACAAGCAGACAAAGATCCTCTCTGGAATCCTGAGAGTGTCCCAAGAAGAAAGAGATCAAAGCTTAGACAACTCATCTTGTCACCTGTTGAAAGACTCCAGAGGCAACTCAATAACAATCTACAGGAACTAAACTTTGAAGATATAGCTCTTGATGATGAAACCGTTACTCTAATCTATGCACAGAACAAATACATTCCTCCAAATGAGATTGGTCTTGGAGCTATGTTGCTCGTATAACCAACTACTACTAGAGAACGCTCGACATCTCCAACTCCAATGGAAGAAGATGATGCCTCTTTCTCAATGAATGTTCCTGTAGAGAAGTCGCTCATATCACCAACTACTACAGAACGCTCGATGTCTTCATCTCCAATGGAAGAAGATAATGATGATTGCACAATGAATGTTCCTGAAACTCGTATCATTAAGTGAATTTTGAGATGCATGCATAAGGTTCAAGCTGGTATGTGAAGCCAACTCTTATTGTTTGGCTAGTGTAACGTCAGTTAAAAACAATTTGGGTTGTTCCAACTATACTGGATGTACCCAACCCCAATGCACAACAACTTGGGTGTTTGAGACAATATAGTTAGCCAGTTGGGCATTTATTTTGGATTTTTTTTTAAAACTGGTAAAATTTATACTGGATATTTATAGTTCTTTCATTTTATGAATGAAATTTCAATGAATTAGATATGTTAATTCTACTTTTTGGTTTCATTTTGTTAAGTCCCACATTGGAAAAGGGATGGACAATTGGTCTCTTTATATGGACTTGGGCAATCCTCCCCTCATGAGCTAGTTTTTGGGGAGTTCGGCCCAAGATCCATTCTTTACATGGTATTAGAGCTAGGCCCATCCCATTTCTTTGTTCACCGATGTTGGACCCTCCATTTAAAAAGATTTGGGCGTGTGGGGGAGTGTTCAGAATATCACATTGGGAAAGCGATGGCCAATTGATCTCATTATATGGACTTGGACAATCTTTCCCTTATGAGTTAGCTTCTGAGGTTGAGTAAGGCGCAAGATTCATTCTTTACACATTTAATATGTCAATTCCGATGTTTGTCATTGCGTGCTTACCTACGAGTTTGTTAGTTTGTGTGGTCTCCACGGTGGACTTACATTGTAACATCTCAAAGGGCAATCGACTTACATATGCTTGTCATTACAACTGCAATGTCTTGCATTATACTTTGTTTAGGATAAACATTAACGTACTAGATCATGTGGCTATGCGCACTATTAAAAATGAGGGTTGAAGAACAAATGAATGTGAAAATAGACCCACCCCATACACTACATCAAGCGTATGTCAATAAATTGTTTGCTAAGATGTTGCTGCTATTGAATCTTCTCGAAAAGTCTCTTTGATCTCCTTACAAGTTATAACGACAAGCCGACAAGCCACTACACCTCCAATAATATCTAAACTAAAGAAAAGCTAGAGAGCCATTAATACATAATCCAGGAGCAATTAAAATGGAATAATTTAGTACTAAGTTTCAAAAATGCCCCAAAGTAACAACATAGCGCTCTTCAGAATAGATTTATACTTTTATAGTACTTAGTAAACTATGAAGTAATAAGAAGTAGACATAGTAAAAGTAAAACGACAACACTCCTTTGTGACATTCCACAACTTACTCTGCTACTCTATCAACAAACGTTGCAGGAACCAAAAAAAATGGATCGACAATTCACAACCGTAAAACTTCTTAGAAGGCCAGGAAGTACTAAAACAAAAGAAAGGGGCAAAGAGAGTAAAATATAATACTCCCTAGAAAAGGAAAACAGGATGTGGAAAGAAATGTGAACGTTGAAATCTGTCATTCCTTTGATCAGTAGCAGAGCAATGTAAATGATGATACAGACGAAAAGGGAAACAATGGGAGTGATTCATGGGACTGGATAAGCATATCTTAGGCTCCGGAGCATCATAAAACTGAAAAAGGTTACTTACAGGTTGTACCTTCATATTCTTAGTTTTATTTGAAACTTAAGATGCTTAATCTATAAAATTAATTATTTCGCCAAAAGGAAGTAGAATTGGTGAGTAATATAATTTTATGCCAAAAAGGAAAACAAAAGTGGTGGAGCAAAATTTTCTACTATATACTTAAATACAAGAATGAATCTTGATGGAAGGAACATAACATGATAACTTAACACAAAACTTGCTACTGAGGATTTCAAAGTCAAAAAGTACACCCGATAATTAAATTTCAACTTTTCGACTGTTGTCATTCAGATAACACACAACATGAATCTTGATGTCCCAATTGTTGTCTTTCGGATTAACTTTCCTTCTTTACTGGCGAGCCTATTTTTGTGTTTTTGCTTCAGGGCATGCTTGTGACATTACATCTATGTCCAGAGTAGACGATATAGAAAATAGCTAATGGGTATGTAATTTCACTAATATTGTTGTTCCACACACCATATAAAATTCCTTTCTTGTCAAAATAATCATTCTCAGCATCAACAACAAAAGGTATGATTTTGAAAACATAGTACGAGCAAAACTTCAAGAGGTCAAGGCAGAATTTAGTATTGAAGTGTCTTACCTAGTGTGCTCCCTAATCCTAAAAGCAGTCCCCTTCTATATTTAATAATCTGTTCACAATATTAGTCTAGTATTAAAAAATCAATATCAGAAGTCCCTCTTAGCCGAAAAAGATTGGGACATTAGACATTTATATACTACTACCTTAAATCCTATTTAAATGTCATTTAAGCTTTTGGGGCAAACATTAAGAAAACCAATTAATAGCATTAATTGTAAGGGTGATTTGAAAAAAGTTACCCTTTATATTTCTTGAAATTACTCCTTATCTCTCCATAAACTTTTTAAGATCATTTATTGGAGCAAGGTTAAATTCGGAAAAGAACAATCAGGCCATCTTGGTTTCCTAAAATGACACTTATTTCGTACCAACATTGAAAGGCTAAAACAACATTTAAAATGGACCGGAGGTAGTACTATTTATTATCTTTTTGCTTCATAGTACTATTTCTTTGATACGGTAAACTTACCATCACCACCACCCCAACTGAACCCCATACCCAAGAACCCAATAGTGTCTCTTTTTCTCACATTGCACCATTGGTTACTCAAACATTTATATACTACTTATATAAAGAGCTTTTAGGAGTTATACGTTACGTGTAGTAGTCGGGTTCCGTGCTCCAATGTTGCTCTTTTCCAATCACACCTCATCTCCAACATTGAAAAGTTTCCCAGATGTATGAGTTCACATGCACGCCTCCTTTCTATCATGAAAAATGTAAACACAATTGACAGGATTAACATAAGGGTAGATCTACTAATTATTGTTGAAGTGTTTGACCATCTAATCTAAAGGCTTAATTAGTTAGAGATAGCACAATTTTGTTAACTTAAATTAAGTCTTCTACAGAGCCGGGGGTCTATCGGAAACAGCCTCTCTACTCGTAGTGGTATGGACTGCGTACATTTTACCCTCCCCAGACCCCACTATGTGGGAATATACTGGGTTTGTTGTTGTTGTAAATTAAGTCTTCTACACCTTCGCATGTAGGCTCCTAGCACATGGAACTTCTTTTTAATTATGGGTGACAGCAAGATTCGAATCTCGAATCTCTGTCCACTCTAATACCATATTGAAGTGTGTGACCAACTCACCTAACGCTTAAACTGTTAGAGAAAGCCCACTTCTATTTGTTTAAACTGTATCTTCAACAATTATGATATTGTTAAATCATGAACATCAACATAATAGGCTTAAATTTTCTAAAAAAACTCACCCGACAAAATATTAGGAACACAAGAATAAAAGATTGCAGATCATTGAGAAAACTTTCCTCCGAGTGACATTAAATTCACTTTGTCCGATTTTATCACATTAGTCATCATGTATGTGCTACAACTCGATGCAATAAAGTCTAGCTAAAACAAACTTAGCATCAAAAGTACATGTTACGGTTAAACCTTACCATATAAATTACTTATCAAAAGAAACTTACCATCGTCTTGTCATCACTACCCATATCTACAAATTAATTACTTCTTGAGGTGACAAAATATGTTCTCTTTAGCTTATAATATTTTCTATCCCTTTGATTCCTGTATTTTAGCTGTATTATTTTAACATGTTCACTCATAATGTACAGCTTGACATTACAAGTTTTAGTATGATTGCAAGTATCTCCATGAGTCATGATAACCATGCTTGTTCAACCTGATAAAAGACGATGGTTATCAGTTAATCCAGAGTCAAAATAGTGCTGACATGTAGTCTTGAATTTAGTGCTAGAAAGTAATCCTAAATAATATTCCATGAACAACTTCACCCTCACAGCCACTCCTCACCTCTCACAAAACACCATACCACTGCTTGTTTTTGTATCTTCTCATGCATACACCACCATTTTTCTTTCGTCCTCCCCTATCCTTCCTATTAGAAACAACCTCTCTACTTCACCCGAGGTAGTGGTATGGACTGCGTATACTCTACCCTCCCTAGACCCCACTAGATGGGAATACATTGGGTATGTTGTTGTTGTTGTTGCCTCCCCTATCCTTCCCCAAACTCCTTTCCCTCCCCCTCCCCCTTCATTCATACCCTCTCTTTTCCCTATCTTCTTTTGCCTCTAGTTCAATGTCTAAAAGCAATTCTAACACCCGACCCTCCTTTCCCTCAAATAACACTCCCAAAATTCCCCAAATCTGAGGAATTTATCTCCCACCTACCTAGTAAAGTTTCTTCCATCTTCGAGGCTAACTAAAGGCATTAAATCAGCTCCCTGAACTTCTGTAGCGCCACTGTCCGCGCCAAAAACTAGATTTGAAAAGTCTGGTTGTAAGAAAGCAGCCCCATTTCCAAAAGAACCACTTAATTTAGAGCTGTTCAGAGTCCCCCAAGCCTTACCCATACTGGTTCTTCTTGGATACGGGACAAAAGACACCATCTAACGGTTTCCAGTATGAGCAGCTCCCTTTTCCAGCAACAGACCAGCTGCAGCTCCTGTATCACTTTAGCCTGCATCACCCAGCTTCAAGTATGGCTCCAGGGCCTTCAGCTGGCCTGTCCGACTCCCACATACCCCTGCAATGGGGTTCGCGATGTTGCCGGAGCTAGGGATCCGGCAGCCTGACCCTCCTAAAGGCTAAAACTGTAGATCTAGCGTTCTGCAGCTTCCCTGGCTCCGAGAGAGAGGTGAGAGGACCTGCGCTAGTCTTGCAACACATTTCCGAGCTTCTGTTTCTTTGCAATCTGACCCTCATCCAACATCGCTTTCCAGATGGGTTGACCCTTATAGAACTGGCATCAGTCAGGTCTTCCTCTCCTTGTCCGATCAACCCAGAACTCGGGCAAGTAAATATCTTGGCATTTATTCTCGTGCCAAGGAAATTTCCACATGGAACTAACAAGAGATGTCTATATTTCATCATAAGCCATACTAGGGTTTTCAACAACTTCTTTGCTAAATCTGTATGGATCAAGCAACAAGATGTTAGAAAGTGCAACAACAATTACCCTGTTACAAAATAAACACATGGAACCAAGATTCCAATAACCTATAGGACAAGATAAAATAACAACTTCCAGAACTCTATAGTGTTCCTTTGTTCTATAGATGTTTGTAGCTGGTACAATTATCTTACAATAGTAGAGGAGACGGAACTTTTAACTGCTTTGATGTGCGTTACTCGAGCCAATGATCTTTTGGAAACAGCCTCTCTACCTCAACACGGCAGGAGTAAGGTCTGATACACTTACCCCCCCCTCCCGCTTATGGGACTACACTGGGTTTGTTGTTGTTAGTAGAGGAGAGGGAAGCCTCTGATAGAATGTCGGAAGACCTGTTACAGGGTCCTGCATACAAATGCAAGAACAGTAAATACAAGAAAACAATAAAATTAACAGAGATTCAATGGGGAAGGGAGCACTACTCACCTTTACCAAATACCAGCGATCCAAAACAGTTCATCTTATGGGTTAAGTTTCCGTTAATTTGAATTCACTACTGGTTTTTTATTTTGCAAAAATCTAGGTTCCACACAGCTTTTAGTTACCAAAATTTGCGGAATTGTTGAATTTTCGTGGAGGATTAAATCCTGCAACTGGGGGTCTGTGCCTGACTCATATTGCCAACCTGATCCTCGTTTCATAAAATAAACTGAAAAATTGAAACGTGTAGCTCAGTGATCGCTTTGCCCCTTAGATCAAAAGATCTAAACTGAGTGAATTGCCACCTCAAAATTCATCTCTCTGATTAGAAGGGAAAATTTTAGGAAATTGTTGTTGGACTTCAAAGCTAACCCCAGAAAATCGCAGCAGTAGACTCTTCTTTTTTTACATTTAAAATTGACCCTAAATATAAAATCAAAATGAAGCGACTCTTTTGTTTATTTAAAATTGACCCTAAAAATAAAATCAACATGATGCGCTCGCATCTCACATAACCTTGTGATGCACCCTCTTCTGTATAGTTGGCTTGCATCAGGCACACGCAGCGAGATGGGTTCGCATCATTGCATTATGCGACAATGCGAGCGCATTCCTGAACATTGGTTGGCAGGAGTAAAGGACACACCATAAAAGGAACGGCACTCAGCTGCAGGTCCAGACTTTTCCACAAGCCCCAGTCCTCACTGAAAAGTGGCCACATCCAATGGATGACATCTTTCCAGCTAACCTACTATCAGCAAGTGTGCAAACGCCTCAACTCATGCAATTTTTGTCTGTAGTCAACAAAGATAATTCCACAGGAAGGACTTATGTAATATTACAACCTTGTAGGGTCGAAACAAAGTTACAAGACCAATCAGCAGGTATTAGTACTGCAGAAGCTTATAGCATGGGCACAAGCTATGAAATGTAGTAAGGGGATTTTACTAAAATCACATAATAAGTCTGTGTGTTAACTCACATGTACATTTTAAATGAAAACTGGGAGTAATTTTGAAAACAAATGCCGGTAAAAGAATACACCGAGTGGCTACAGAATTCATCAAGTACCTTGTCATTGTGAGCTTCCTGGGGATGGTTATATAAATCTGGATGTTCTTTCCTAAAATGCCGTACAAATGATGAAGGAACACTATATTGCATGAGAGAAGAGCTAATAGTCAAAAAAATAAGCAGTACAGTTTCTGCATTAATGCCCAACCTATGTGTCCAGACACTAGAGAAATTTCAAATGCCCAAAATGCTTCAGAATGAACAGATGAAAGATGAGCCAGATGCGCAAATTTCATACATAAGTTTAAATGCTTGGATTCCCTCCATATTCCTAAAACAGGTCTACCTTACAAACTAGAAAGGAAGTATGTCCAGAACAAGAATTTCTTGGAGAAATGTTCATCAAGTTCATTGTCATATGAAGCAAGTCCATGGTCTACCAATTAACAAGTTGAAGGAGCCATAAGTTGTTGTAACTTGTGATGCATATTTGAAGAACAAAGGTGAAGACAATAAAATTGTTGCCAAAAGAAGGGAATCAAGAAAGTTTCTCTTGCTGCTTATAAGGAACACCATAAGGAGCAACCACAAAATTCTCACAAGGCTCTCACAGTTAATCGGCAGTTTTATATGTTTTCGAAAATTCGCTTGATTGTATACCATTTAAATCTGTTCGGCTTTGCTCCATTTTTCCTCCCACTTTTTTAACACCAGAGGCACTCATCTAGTTGACAACAACTTTACTTCCCATGTACATAATTGAAAGCAATCTCACAACCTCCCCCCCTCCACATCCACCTCAAACTGTCTACCCTTGTAAGGGGATATACTTTCCAATCTCATGTTGATGAAAGGAAATATCCTCTCCTAAAACAAAAATTGAAAGGATATAGAAGAGCTAAATGCCCAGAGAACTTATCGCCAAGGAAATTAATAGCAATAACATCACCATCCACGGAGCCATCTCCGAAGATATCCTAAACGATCGAAGTACAGTAATACCTATGGTTCTGGGTAATTTTCCTTTTGTGAGCAGATAAAGACAACTCTGTCTTACCTGATCATAAGAATATCAATAAGAACTCGTCAACATACTGAAACTGGTTTTAATATTTGTATGAAAGTTGTTATAGCAAATGAAAATTGTGCTTGTATCCAAGGCATAGGCTGCATAACATGCAGTACTTGACTCGTGGAGATTAAGATAAGAATACACACAATCAAGCTGTCAAAAAAAGTCACATACAATAATGTTCAAGAGGGAAACAACGGGAGGCAATGAAAATGGTATATACAGAAACTTTATTTGCTCTCAAGTGCACCCTCAAGTTCTCTCGGGCAAAAAACTGAAGTAAAAGAAATCTGAAGCATTTGAGTTAAAAAAAGAAATTCATCTGCTTATCCAGCCTAATGGAATATATAAGGCCTGTCATGAAATTCAGCATAAGAATATGATAAACTCGTATCTGTTGGTGGTGCGAGGTGGTAGATACCTCCTGGATTTAATCGAGGTGAGCGAAAGCTGGTCCGAACACCATGGTTATAAAAAACCTCTATAAGGTGATTTATGCAAACATTTCTAATTAAAATCCAACGAATAACGACAATGGAGAGGGGAATATACAAGGCCTGTCATGAAATTCAGCACAAGAATACGACAAACTTGTATTTGTTGTTGGTGGGAGGTGGCAGATACCTCCTAGGCTAGCCTGTACAATTTCTAATCCCAGCTTTTGTCCTCTAATTGCACATACAAACTTCCAAAGCTGCAATGATATTCTATATATCATGTAATGTGCATGTGTAATACGTTAGTAATCTTATATACGAAATAAGTATTTTTACATCACTAAGCATGATGAGATGAGCTTAAATGAAGCAAGATAATGAAGATTCATAGAGTCACCTCAAATTGCTTGGAATGAGACATAATAGTGATTGTTATTTGGAAGTCGGTAAGAATTACATAAAGTAAACTCCTTATGCCTAGATACATGAAATCTGTCAATGGCGACAAATAAATGTGCAAGCATGGTAAAATGGAAAAATTAAGTGTGTCGTTGCTGCATCCCAATAGAATGGAAGCTCTCGCCTTAAAAATGTAACATTCATAACTGAGTCCACATCTGCATTTCAAGAAGGAAATCTTGTTTAGACGAGTCAATATCATCTTACCAAAATATTGCAAGCCGAATTTTCAGGACTAATGTTGAGATAAGGACCTATTAAATTGATAATAAAATTGATAATAAAATTGACAAGAAAAAAATGAGAACGTCCATGAGTTGGCAACTCACTAAGGTGTGTTCCAACAGTCTATTGGGAAGCGTTAGGAAACTGATTTGCTTTGCACTTTCTTTCTGGAAAAGAGGGTGATTAAAAAGTAAATTAACTTAAAAGAAGAGGGTCAAAGTGATAATATTTATAATTTGGGGGGAGGGGGATAATGTGGAAGTTGGTTCATTTTTTTGTTTGAGTAAAACAAAACCAACAAAAGGTTGGTTTTTATTTTGGTTTTCTTTTGAAAAATGTCTGTTCTTCTAGAAACCAATTTTGTCCTAATATGCAAACAAACGTGATTTCTTCATTTAGAAATCCTTTTTTACAGGTCCAACATTGCTTAACACGCTTGAGCTTTTGCAAACCACACGGCACTATGGTTTTCGGATGCACCAGAATATCAGGATCAAGGAGACAAAGATTTAAAGAAAATTTCAAGGAAATAGCCAGCTCTATGTTAATATCTGTATCTTCTCAATTTAATATCCAAGTTGAGGCATGCTTACCAAATAAAAATTTATTCAGTTATCAGCCACAGAGCCACCTGTATGGACTTCAACTCTCACCTGCAGAGCATTAAAGAGACCATCTTATATTTAGGCATAACCGTTTATTTGATTATTGTACCATTGCAAGGGGAAATTTATGTAAAGAAGCATTATTGCCTAAGTTGTGCGGACTCTTCACTTTGATTCCGCATCCGTGTCGGATTCTCCAAAAATACACTACTTTTAAAGAATCTGACATGCACCTGCCGACATTTTTTGAAGATTCCGAGCAACATAGATTATTGCAAAGAAATTGAATGTAGTAATGTAACTGAGGGCCTTCCTTGGATTTTTCAATATTAAATTTTATTCCATAATTGCAAGCATTTACTACATTATACATCCTTATTATTTGGTAACTCTTTTATTTGCTCATGCTTAGATATTTGAAATATCATTTTGAAACTATTCAACACACCCTTGCCTTAGATATATTGCTTAAAAAGCCTTGACCACTAGATTAAAGGAAAATTATGAAGATTCACCAAATACAGCTTTCACCCCACCCACTCCACCCCCCAAATCTCCACCCCCTTATCTTTGGTCAGAGAATCTAAGACTTCTATCACTGGAGTTATATGGTAAATAGTTGAGAAATTACGGTATCAAAGTTGATGAGCTGTCATAAGGGGAAACAGAATGGACCGAAGTTAATGACAACTCTATCATGATTCATCTATTACTATAAAAAAGACCAGCTGTAGTCTACCGATTTCTCATCTGTCTTTATATCTTGTGATCCATCACCTCACTCGAGCATTTTAGATTTTGAGAGCAAATCGAACTCTAGGTACGCAGCAGCACATTCAACCTGATTTGAATTGGAATCATTCAGAACCAGATTTTATGGATAGACAAGGGCCATGTTTCCATTGTGGCACCCAGGGTATGTTCTATTGACCACCTATATCCGACCTTTTATGCTTATCAATAATCTCATGCTTTACAGGATGCTTGATTCAGTGATGCTTAGGATTTATGTGCCTGATGTTCAGCAACCCTAAATCGTGCATCTGTTAAACACAAAACATAGAGTACTCGAGCCAAATGTTGATTGATTTTCAGCATAGCTGCTATTAGTCTAACAGGAACTGAGATCATTTAGGATAAATTGTAGATTTGGTCCCCAATCCCTGGTATCCATGCCCATTTAGTCCCCATCCTCATATCACATCCAAAAGATGAAGGTGGTGGAAATGAGGATGCTACCATGGAAGTGTAGGTTTACTAGGAGAGATAGGATTCAGTTATTGATGTTCACACCATGTAATAAGTCTTCAACTGCACAGTTGTCATGGCTATGGTCCAGCCACTTTTGATACTATGATGAGGCATGAATCTGGTCATCTCTTTTCCTTCAAGATGGGAGTGATGAAACCAAAATAAAGATATCATC
The DNA here is from genome assembly GCF_002878395.1 of Capsicum annuum. Classification (NCBI taxonomy): domain Eukaryota; kingdom Viridiplantae; phylum Streptophyta; class Magnoliopsida; order Solanales; family Solanaceae; genus Capsicum; species Capsicum annuum. The sequence continues at coordinate 160,409,497 of NC_061118.1, forward strand.
GTTAACATATTTCTACTTGGGTCTTCTAGTAATAAGATAAACCCTTTAAGATCCTGCAGGTTCTCAAACAATTACCAGACTTGCAGTACTGAAATTAAGATTTGAGAGAGAAATGCAAGAGAGTGCTACACAGCTAGAGGACATATGAATAAACTGAAGTGAATATGCATGAGAGGGTGTACATAGACCTTACCTACCTCTATGGGGTAGGGAGGCTGTTTTGATATACCCTCAGCTCAAAAGAGGAGTATTTGATGCAGGGCTGCAAGAAAATATGACAGTACAGTAGCAAGATACAAAGTAAATGAAGCATCAGACAGTAATACACATTGGAGAATAAGAAGCTACGTGGTTACTAAATACTACTACTAATAAAGAGAAGACGGGATGAGGCTACCCCTGCCTCCCACATAAAGTGCGACAACTTTCAGTTACATACTAACCTTCTATCCTAATCTCGACCTCCACAACTTCATTATTTTTGATAAGGTAAATACGTTTACAGACAATGTGGAAATTCATTGTACAAGCCATATGCCAAAAGAAGAGACCCTACACCAAAACAACGGTTCTCGACAAAAGATATCCAACCCTCTATATGGTTAAGGACCTCATAAGTACACCAAAAAGAAACTAAAGACAACATACTACTATGAATTTTACAAAATCTTCCATCCCTTCAAAAGCCCTCCTATTTCTCTATATCCAAATAACTCACTTGATTGCTAAGGGCGAAACACTCCAAGTTCTTGGTCTTCTCTTCGCCCTCCTGCTGATCCAACTTGGTAAAGCCTCCTTCCAACTTTGTAGAGCCAAAAAGACGGAACAAGGAAAAGAAAACAAAAAACGAAAAGAAGAAAACAGAGAACGGAATCTCCTGAGTTTCTTAAATGTAAGCAAAAAAAAACTATAAAAGTCGTGCAAGCAAGAGTCGATCCCGCGCCCTAAGGGCGGAAGATTCAACCATCAGCCAGTGGAACCAAACGACCTTTTGGTAATTCGGGAGCCACTTTACACATTTATTACATTTCTCTGTCTACAATACATACATATACACGATTTTGATCGAGGTTACAAGAATTAACAAAATTTAAAAAGTCAATAACATAAAGAGACAACAACAAATAAAGAAAAAAGAAAGAAAGGACGGAACAAGGAAAAGAAAACAGAACAAGAAAAGAAAAAATATAAGGAGACGGGATCTCCTAAGCTTCTTAAATGTAAGCAAAATAATTTTACAAAAGTGGTGCAAGCAAGAGTCGATCCTGTACCCTAAGGCAGATGATTCAACCATCAACCAGTAGCACCAAATGACCTTTTGATAGTTCAGGTTCTAATTTATATATTTAGTACATATGCTATGTATATGATACATACATATACATTATTATGGTAGAGGTTACAAGATACATAGCGTCCATCCGAATTGTCTCAATTATAGCTAACTCCACCTTTCCTGGCTCCTTCCCTATCTAAAAACCAGTCATGCCTATTTTCTACCATTGAAGAAAATAGAGAAAACTGCTAATCCAACCCACATGGTAAATGGATGAAAACCTGCTCTATTTCAAATAGAGCCAAAGGTCTTCGAGCCTTGCTATGGACTAAAGTCCTGAAGAAAAGCGACCCCAATCCCTCCCCAACCCAGGTCAAAGGTCTTCCCGCCCTTTTTTAGGGGCCTTGCTACGGACTAAAGTCCTAAAGAAAAGCAACCCGAATTCCTCCCAGCCCAAGTCAAAGGTCTTCCCACCCTTTTTTTCAGGTTCTGAGTCAGGTTCGTTATGGCCAGTAATCAGTCCCACATCACATAGATAGCGATTCAGATCACCTTCCCAAGCTTGCCTGACCTAGTTGTGTGTGAGTACTCAATTGTGACAAGTCAACTGATCCATAATGAAAGCACCAGTAGATAGAAGTTGTTTGTCGACCGGTGGACTTATCCTCAATGTCGTTTGGGCTCTCCGGTGAAGTCGGTTGTCCCCCGCCTTTCTTTCCCATAATCAAGGTTACAAGAATTAATTAAATTTTAAAAGTCAATAAGAACTCATAAAGAGTCAACAACAAATAAAGAAAAAACAATGAACACAGAGAACTAGAAAAAGAAAAGAAGAAAAAGGGAGAAGGGAATCTCCTAAGCTTCAGAAATGTAAACAAAATAATTCTATAAAAGTGGTGCAAGCAAGATTCGATCCCGTGTCCTAAGAGTGGAAGATTCAGCCATCAATCAGTGGCACCAAATGATCATTTGGTAGTTCAGATGCCACTTTATATATTAATTACATTTCCTTTGTATACAATATATATATACACGATTTATACACGATTTCGATCGAGGTTATAGGAATTGATAAAATTTAAAAAGTCAATAAGAACAACTAATAAAGAGTCAACAACATATAAAGAAAAAAGAAAGAAAAGACAGAACAAGGAAGAGAAAATAAAAAAAAGGGAGAAGTGGATCTCCTAAGCTTCCTAAATGTAAACAAAATAATTCTATAAACGAGGTGCAAGACACAGTTGATCCCACGCCCTAAGGCGAAAGATTCAGCTATCAGCCCGTGGCAACCAAATAACCGTTTGGTTGTCTGGGTACAACAAACCCAGTGTATTCCCACAAAGTAGGGTCTGGGGAGGGTAAGATGTACGCATTCCATACCGCTACCTCCGAAGAAGTAGAGAGGCTGTCTGGGTACGACTTTATATATTAATTACATTTCCTTTGCATACAATACCTATAAACACACGATTTTGATTGAGGTTACAAGAATTAATAAAATTTAAAATGTCAATAGGAACTCATAAAGAGTCAACAACAAATAAAGAAAAAGAAAGAAAAGGCGGAACAAGGAAAAAAAACATTAAAAAAAAGAAGAAAAAGGGAGAAGGGAATCTCCCAAGCTTCTTAAATGTAAATAAAATAATTCTATAAAAGTAGTGCAAGCAAGAGTCGATCCCGCGCCCTAAGGGCAGAGATTCAACCATCAGCCAGTGGCACCAAATGACCTTTTGGTAGTTTAAGTGACACTTTATATACTTATTACATATTCTCTGTATACAAAAACAACATATGCATACACGATTTTAGTTGAGGTGTGCCAGTGCCGTGGCACCCTCTCCCTCTTTAGTAGATCCGCCCCTAAGCAATAGAATGACAAAAACAAAAAGAAGCAGTGAACTATAGCAAGGATATAGTTCAAAGTAGGAAAGAAAAAATGCAGTAGTACTTATAAGGAAGCAGCAATAAATCCACAAACGCAATATCAGATTTAATCAGTTAACAATCAAGCAACAATAAGAGGCCGTGCAATCCATTAAGGAAAAATCAGGTTTAGATAAGACAAGAAAAGAAAAAAACGGGGTGGTGGATCATACCTTGAAGTTGATGAGAATAAAAAACTACTATGGGCAGATTTACCGAATTTCGGCAAGATCTGATATACTCCTTAGTCCGCCAGTTGGAGTTGGTGGATCGTCGGTCGGAGGTCATGGGGATAGGGTCGCCGGAATATTGCTGACAGATGGCGGCAATGCAATGAAAAAATAAAGAGAGAGAGATAGAGAGAGAAAGAGGGCCTAGGGAAATCGTACCTGCCGCTGGTGGTGGTGGTTGATCAGCCTGTGGGTTGGTGGGGAATAATTTAGCTAGAGAAAGAGATAGTCCCTGTTGAATATTATACAGTTAATCAGTGTCGGTTTACATGGTAACTTTCCTCCTTAAAATATCATGCAAATAAATGCAGTCTGCCAAGAGGTTAACTATTTTGCATGGTTCCTTAACATATAAAGCAATTCTTTTCAATCTTTCCTCCATCAAGCTCAAAGTTCAACTATTTTACATGGTTCCTTAACCTGGTGATGAAAATGTGAATACAAAAACAGTTGATGCATCCTAAAAGTGTAGGCATGTTTCACAGAAAGATAATTCTTCTTGTTTGAATGTTCTACATACTCTAGTTTCGTGACAATTTCATTCTCATGCAATACATTCTATACCTTTTTTATAGAAAATCATAACTGTCAATGATCGTCGTGCTTTAGTTTCTGACCTGCAGGAATTTACTCATATTTTGTCCCAGTTTAAACACTAATTAATTTTGAACTCGAACAGAAACCACCCTTTGGAGAACTGGGCCACCGGGAGAGCCAGTGCTCTGCAATGCATGTGGAACACGAAGGCGGACAAGGGGAACACTAGATAACTATATTCCCAACCATGGAAATAGAGAAATACAGGTTTCTGGACAGGACAACTGCATCCAGATAGAAGAAACAAATGGTAAAATAATTTCACTTATATATATAGCACTTAACTTGTCTCAGCAAATATGACGCACATTTTGAATCAAATCCTTTCTTAAGCTTAAAGTCTATAAGCAAGTGGGAGACTAATATCCTCCTATTCAATTTCTGGCCAATTTCTTTCTTCTGTTTTGCATGATAGTAAGCCCTTGTAACGTCATTCCTAGTGACCCAGCATAGGCATCTAGTGATGAACTTGGATATCAAGAAGGGCAAGAAAAGGAGGGGCGTGGAGGGTCGGACCAGAATTAAGTGGGGTAGCTTGACTCCAGTTAGTGCTCTAGAGATAGGAGAGAAGTTGGCGGTGATAGGATGTGGGAGAATAGTGGAATATGGCTTGCATCAAGGAGATAGCTAGAGAGGTGTTGGGTGTCTCAAGGGGCCGGCTTGACCAGCACTGGGGGACTGGTGGTGGAATGAAGAAGTTAAAAGGAAGGTGGAGACTAAGAAGGTGGCTTATGCTAAGTTGGTTGAGAGTAAAGATGAAGTAGAGAAGCAGACAAACGGGGAGGAGTACAAGTTACCTACGAAGGAGGCTAAGTTAGCAGTTACGACAGCTAAAATAGCAGCATTTGAAAGGTTGTATACGGGATTAAAGGAGAAAGGCGGGGAAAAAAAGTTGTATAGGCTCGTCAAGGCTAGGGAGCAAAAGGCCCGTGACCTTGACCAAGTAAAGTGCATCAAATGAGAGAAAGACAGAGTATTGGTGGAGGACGTCCTCATTAAGAGGAGGTGGCAGTCGTATCTCCATAGACTCTTGAATGACGAGGGGGACAAAGACATTGTGATAGGGGATTTAGAGCACTCAGAGGCTAAGTTGCTCGGACTCTCCAAGAACGTTACCGCACCCGTGTCGGATCCTTTAAAAATACAGTATTTTTGGAGGACCCGACACGCACCCATAGACATTTTTGAAGAGTCTGAGCAACTTAGCTTTAAGGGGTGTCACAATTACAGTTATTGTAGACGTATATAGGTTGAGAAGGTCAAAGAGGCTATTCGTATGATACGTAGGGGTAGGGCGACGGGGCCTAACAAGATCCCGATGGATTTTTGGAAGTACACCGGCGGGGTAGGTTCAGAGTGGTTGACTGAATTGTTTAACAACATTTTCGAGACTGCGAAGATACTTGAGACTCGGAGATGGAGTACGATAATTCCTTTATACAAGAACAAGGGTGACATTTAGAGTTGCAACAACAACATAGGTATTAAGTTATTGAGTCACACTATAAAGATAGTGAAGAGGGTGGTTGAGCGGAGGTTGAGGAGGATCGCGTCTATTTCTAAGAATCACTTTGGATTATGCCAGATCACTCAATGATAGAGGCAATTCACCTTGTGTGGAGATTAGTGGAGTAGTTCTTGTGGAGGCAATTCACCTGGAGAAAGCGTAGTTCTTGTGGAGGCAATTCACCAGGAGAAAGCGTACGACAAAGTCCCTAGGGAGGTTCTTCGAAGGTGCTTGGAGGCTAGAGGTGTCCTTGTGGCGTACATTAGATTGAGTAAGGACATGTAAGATAGAGCGAAGACTCGGGTGAGGAAGGTGGGAGAAGATTCAGAGCATTTTCCTGTTTTGACTGGATTGGGTTGCACCAGGGATCAACTCTTAGCCCATTTTTATTCATCTTGGTGATGTATGTTTTGACACGGCGTATTCAAAAAGAGATGCCTTGGTGTATGATATTTGCGGATGATAAGTTTTGATTGATGAAACTCGGGGAGGTATTAATGATAAATTAGAGGTTTATAGACAAAACCTGGAGTCTAAAGGGTTCAGGTTGAGCAAGACCAAGACGGGGTACTTGGAATGCAAGTTCAGTGATTTGATGCATGAGGATGGGGTGGTATGAATATGGATTCCCAAGTTATTCGTAAAAGGAATAGTTTTAAGTATCTTGAGTCTATGATTTAGGGGAATGGAGAGATTAACGAGGATGTTACTCACGGTATTTGGGCAGGGTGGATGAAATGGAGGCTCGCATTTGAAGTTTTATGTGATAAGAAAGTGTCTCCTAAGCTTAAAGGCAAATTCTATAGAGTGACAGTCCGTCTGACCATACAGTATGGAGCAGAATGTTAGCCAGTCAAGAACTCCATCTTCCAAAAGTTGAAGGCGGTGGAAATGAGGATTTTGTGTTGGATGTGAGGACTTACTAAAGGAGATAGGGTTAGGAATGACGCTATTGGGGAGAAGGTAGGAGTGACTTCGGTGGAAGACAAGATACGGGAAGTCAGGTTGAGATGGTTTGGGCATATGATGAAGAGGGGCACATATGCCCAGTTTATAGGTGTAAGAGGTTAGTTATGGATGGTTTCAGGCGGGGTAAAGGTAGGCCGAAGAAATACTGGAGGGGGGTGATTAAACATGACATGGAGCAGTTATAGCTTGCTGAGGACATGGCCCTAGATAGGAAAGTGTGAAGGACGCAAATAAGGTTAGAAGGCTAGTTCGTGGGAATGAGTCGTAGCTAGTAGATAGAATTGCTTTAGTGTAGCCATGCTAGTAGGCGTAGGGCTATGCACATACGTTGGAGTTTCTTGTTTAGAGAGTTTGGGTGAGGTGTGTGCTCTTGGTTAGTAAATGTATAATACTATGTTGTGAGTGTCGTATTTCTGTTATTTCATCTTGTTTAATGTGTTATTACGGCATTGTTTACTGTCTCTTTTGTCCTAAGTTGGGGGTCTATTAGAAACAAGCTCTTTACTTCTTCAGAGGTAGTGGTATGGACTACGTACATTTTATCCTCTCTTTGGACTTCACTAGGCAGGAGCACACTGGGTATGTTGTTGTTGTTGTTGCATGATAGTAAACCCAAAATTCTTAGTCACCAAAAAAATTATGAGATAGATGAACCAAATATTATAGATGCGCCTTCCTAAAACCTAATCCTACAGTGCGTAGTTTTCTTATTCAAAAGAAAAGGAAGAGACAGTTCTCCCTATGCTATTATTGATTCAAGTAATGAATCTCTAATTCTATTGATTTTTTTTTTTTGAGATGAAGGTAACTTATCTCTAATTCTATTGATTAAAAAAATGATGAATTTGATCCCACCCCTTAAAAAAAAGGCAGAGGAAGACAGGGGAAGAATATACAAATCCCATACACAACAAATTTAACCGTGGAACATAAATTTCCAACGGCATTCTCCCACTTTAGAAGTCGGTGTTCTATGTTAATATCTAATACTCAAAAGAATCACTTGCATCATGAGCTCTAAAATAACTTGATAAGCATATATCAAGATTAACCCCATTCGGATTTATTTTTACACAGGAAATTCCTTTCGTTTTCAATTTTTGTGATATGCTTGTCAAATTTTGCAATGTCAAATCACATTCAGGGTTTTACCAAATAAGCCGTAGGGAAGCACTCATTATATGATACTCTATAAACTAAATATTGAATTTCTTTCTTGCTCATTGACCATTAATTATAGTGTCTTCCCAAAGCTCCAAAAACTTACTTCCCTTTACACAATGAACTTGACATTGACAAACTTCAGGTAATTTGGATTTTCAATAAAGATATGAAATGAGCCGTCCAACTATACTTTAACCATACAAGATATATATGAGCTTAGCCACCCCTCCCGAAAAAAATTTATTATACTCTAATTGTTTTATGTGCACTAACGTTCACCTTTTGTTAGTAGAAGCAGACAAAGATCCTCTCTGGAACCCTGAGAGTGTCTCAAAAAGGGCGAGATTAGAGCTTAGACAAGGCATTTCGTCACCCGTAGAAAGAATCCAGAGGCAAATTTATATCAATCTACAGGGACCAGACTTCGAAGATATAGCTGTTGATGAAGAAATTGTCACTCTAATCTATGCACAGAACAAAAACATTCCGCCTAATGAGATTGGCCTTGGAGCGATGTTGCTCACATCACCAATTACTACAACTGAACATTCGACGCCTCTATCTCTAGTGGAAGAAAACAATGCTTATTTCTCAACAAATGTTCCTGTAGAGAAGCCACTTGATTCACCAACTACGACTACGGAACACTCGGCATCTCCATCTCCGGTGGCAGAAGATAATGCAACGCACTCAATGAATACTCCTATAGAGAGTTCACAACTGTAAGTGAAATTTAAGATGCATGCCTAAGGTTCAAGCTGCTACATGATGTCAAGTTTTATTGTTTAGCTAAGGCAATGTAGGTTAAAAACAATTTATTCTGCATTTATTCTGGGTATTTATCTTCCGTTTATTGGATGGAATTTCAATGAATTAGATATGTCATTCTGCTTTTTGAGTGCATTTAATATGTCTATTCCGCAGTCTGTCACCGCATGCTTACCTACAAGCTTTTTAGATTGTGTGGAGTCAGCTATGTTGCTTGGACCCTCCAAGATTGTTACCACTCCCGTGTCGGGTTCTCCAAAAGGCACTACTTTTGGAGTATCTGAGACGCACCCGTTGAAATTTTTGAAGAGTCCTAGCAACATAGCTCCACGGTACACTTGCATTGTAACATCTCAAAGGGCATCTGACTTTCATATGCTTGTCATTACATTGTAATCTCCTGCATTTGCTTTGTTTCAGGATAAACAACAATGCACAAGGTCATGTGGCCATGCAAGCTGAAACCACTGGAAATGAGAATGGAATACCTGATGAACTTGAAAATACACTCTCTCGGCCTCACATGGATACTACATCAAGGGTATGTCAATGAATTGTGATATTGTTAAATCATTTACATCGACATGATAGCCTTAATTTTCTAAGAAACTCACCCTACAGAATATTAGAAGCACAAGAATAAAAGATTGCAGATCCTTGAGACAACTTTCCTCCATGTGAATTTAAATTCACTGTCTTATTTTATCACATACAGTCATCATGTTTGTTCTACAACTCGATGCTATAAATTCTAGCCAAAACCAACTTATCATTGAAAAAAATGCATGTTATGGTTAGAACCTTATCATATAAATTACCTATAAAAAGAAAATTACAATTGTCTTTTTCATCAATACTCATACCTACAAATTAATTACTTCTTAAAGTGACCAAAGATGTTCTCTTTAGCTTATAATATTTTCTATCCGTTTGATTCCAGTATTTTAGTTGTTTCTGATTATTTTAACATGTTCATTCATAATGCAATATTAACCAAAGTATGTACAGCTTGAGATTAAAAGGTTTTGTATGATTGCAAGTATCTCTATGAGTCATGGCAGCCATGCTTGTTCAACCTGATAAAAGTAAACAGTAATCAGATAATCCCCACAGTAAAAATAGTGCTAACCTAGAGACTTGAAATTAGTGCTAACAAGGAATCCTAAAAAGTATTTCAAAGTTAAAGAGTAAATGAGGACAAATCAAAGCATCAGTACTTCCTAGTCTATTAGTAACCTAACCATTATGTCAACAAGAACTACAATCACAAGGAAAAATCCAACTATTTATCCATAACTCCTCCATGTTTATGTTGGTTCCACTTCATTTCTCTTTTTTTTCAAGTAGTTGAATCTACGTTTCCTTCCTTTGCATCGGTTGCAAATAACACTTCTTCTGTCCCTTTTCCTCTTAATCTCTTGGATAACTTATCCATCCACCAAAAAATATGTAATTAAAGAAGAGTATAGATATTGACAGCTGAAACTGCACAACTGAGAATTTCCATCGGAAAGATTATCATCTAAAATCCTAAATGAGAAAAATGTGTATTTTCACTTTATTAACAGACAGGAAACTAAAATAAGAAATCTTCTAGTTAAGAACTGCATTATTAATGATCCCTTTGTTAAGGCGTTTTCATCCATTCCAATAAACTGAAACAGAAAATGTGAAGAATACCGAAGTAATAAACTACTAATATCTGCATCACGGAGGTAGAGACACAATTTGATTTGTTGAAAACACAATTCAAAAATCAGTTCAATTATTTTCTACAGATTCAATACACCTCTTATTTTTAAGAAACTTCTTCCAAACATCACTTTGGCTTTTATCTAAGAATCGTCATGCCACCTCTTTCCAGTTTTTGGTATATACAAGAAATACAAATATAAAAACATTCCTCATTGATGATGTTCTTTGTAGACTGGAACTCAAATTATGAATTTCAAACTAATGTTAATGTATGGAATGTAGTCACAGCAAATTAGGTAATAGTATATGTTAAACCTCTTTTCCGATTTGGTACATCCTTACATATTTCATAACTACTTATGCTTCCTTATTTGATTACTGCTTGACATTTATTGCTGAAGGTCTCTGGCAATACACTAAATTCTCAAAGAGCTCGCGATGGAGGAAGAAGAGGACGCCCACCTACGAGGCCTAGAGGACGACCACGGCTCTCCAGAACCCAAGGTAAATAAATTTCCTTCTAGAAAGCTCTACAAATTTGAAACCACTGAACATCACATATTTGAAAGAAAAATGCTAGTATATCTACCGGCATCAACAGACATGCAGACATAAGACATCCCAATAGAGTTAATTTTTTTAATAATAAACTCCGAGGGCCAATTGAGCATGGTTTCAAACTCGGTGGATAATGGGCCCGATACTCTACCATCCCAATAAAGTTGTGTTAATTTATGATGGTGTCTTGAGCACAGGTTCCTCGACCCCCACCCTGAAAAAAAAGGTTGTGAATCATACTCCCATTGTGAAAATTCTACTGACTTAATTTTGCTATGCAGGGAGAGAAGTTGAAATCATGTTTGGTGTGTTTGGTATAAAGGAAAATGTTTTCCTGAAAATAATTAGTTCACTTTCTTATTTTTTTGATGTTCGGTGAATTTGCAAAAGATATTATCCTAAAAGCATTTGTATATAATCTAGGCAAACACTGTTGGGGTTGGCGTGGATAGCTTGGGGTATGGGGTGGTGGGGATAGGGATAAAGGATGGGGATTAGGCAATTAGTGTGGAATGACACTTAAGGAACTTGTTTTCCCTAATTCTATAAGGTAAGTCATTTTCCTCATTTTAAAGGGACTTATTTTCCTAGAGAAAATACAACAACAACAAATCCAGTGTAATCGCACAAGTGGGGTCCAAGGAGGGTAGAGTGTACAAAGAACTTATCCCTACCTCATCGTGATAGAGAGGTTGTTTCTGATAGACCTCGACTTAAAAATAAAGCATATCCAAGTAGTTAGGAAAATGAAATGCAGAAACGAGAACAATAGCAACAACGAAATAATGTGAAATAAAGAATAGTACACAACATACCGGGGAAAGAATAATTGAGGGGAGCACACACACCAAGCACATGTGATAACTGAAACTGAAGAAAAAGCAACTACGAGGATAGCGCTAATACCACTTGTAAGAAAGAAGGTCCAAGTACGACCACCAAGCCTATTCCGGAGGAAAGCGAAGGACTGCTCAACTACCAACTAACCTTTTACCTTAATTCACAACCTCCAAACCCTCTCATCCAAGTCATGTCCTCGATAAGCTTAAGATGGCGTTATGTCCTATCTAATCACCTCCCCCAAATACTTTTTCAGTCTGCCTCTACCAATCCTGATGTCAGCTATTGTCTACTTCTCACACCTCACTGGGACATATACATGTCTCTTCGCATACCTAAGTTATCTAAGTCTCGTTTCCCTCAACTTGTCCACTATAGAAACCACTCCTACCTTGACTCAGATATCTTTATTTTTAATCTTATCTATCCTAGTATGCCCACATCCACCTTAACATCCTCATTTTGCCACCTTTATCTTTTGACATGTGAGTTCTTTACATGCCAACACTCTACTCCACATAACATAACTGATCTAACCACCTCTCTACCTCTCTGTAGAACTTAACTTTAGGTCTTAGCGTTAACTTTTATCATACAAGATTTCAGAGGCAAAAGTCTCCATTTCGCCCATCCCGCACCAGTATGATGTGCAATGACATCATCGATCTCCCCATTACCTTAAAGACCCCAGATACTTGAAACATCCTCTCTTGGGGATAACTTGAGCGTCAAGCCTCACTTCGACGCCAACTTCATGCGTAATATCACAAAACTTATACTCCAAGTTGTCTTGGTCTTGCTCATCTTGAACCCTTTAGACTTAAGAGTTTGTCTCTAAACCTCCACTCTAGCATTAATTCCGCCGCGAGTCTCGTCAATCAGTGTTATTTCATAGGCGAATAACATACACATGACACTTCACCTTGAATATGTCGTGTCAGTACATCAATAACAACAGCATACCCAATATATTCCCACAAAAATGGGTCTAGGAGGGTAAGTGTATGTATTCCATACCACTGCCTCAAAGGTGAGATAGAGGTTGTTTCCGATAAACCTTGGGCTCAAGAAAAAAAGAGTCTAGAAAAGAAATATTAAGGAAACACGAAAATAATAAGTATTAGCACACCAAATAATAACATAAACAAGACTATCACCAAGTAATACGACAAAAGATAACACTCTGAAACAAGACTAGCATTATGATTACTAGTTCAGATAACAAAACAAAGTCATCCACCTACTAGCAAGGACACACTCCTTCCTACTATCCTTCTACCCTAATCCGCATCCTCCCCACCTTCCTATCTAGGGTCATGTCCTCGATAAGCTGAAGCTGCTCCATCTCATGTCTAATCACCTTCCTCCAATATTTCTTCGGTCTACCTCTACACGCCTGAATCTATTCCAAGCCAATCTCTCACACCTCCACACTGGGGCATCTGTGCACCTCCCCATCACATGTCCGAACCATCTCAACCTCGCTTCCCGCATCTTGACTTCCACTAAAGCCACTCCCACCTTAATCAGAGCTAATATAAACAATAATCAGAGCGAATGGGGGCTAAGAGTTCGATCCTTGGTGTAACCCCATCATGACTAAAAAGTATTGAGTCTCCTCCCACTGTCCGCACCCTAGTCTTGGCACTCTAGAGAAAATATTTTTCAAAAATTTTGACCAACATGAGAAGATTGAAAAACAGGAGAAATTGGACCCAAGCATTATGCTGAAGTCATTTTTCATTTTTTTCTCATAAGTTGAGATTGTAGAATAGATGATCTCCATATAACTTTGTTTTTAATCAAGGAGAGTTGTATTAACAAAGGCTCTACATATATGCTAACCTTATATCAATATTTTAATAGTGTAATTTTAAAAAGGTGAAGAAATGGAAAAGAAAGCAAGTTTTTGGTTTAAGGGTAAGCGAAGAGCATTGTGGAAACAAAAAGAGTAATAAAATCTTTTTGCAAAGATTCAAATTTAAGGAACAATACTTTCAATTCAGGAAAGCGGAAAGCATTTTACAGCAGACCTAAAAGGGAACAATACAATCTATAAGGAACAACGGGTAGGTTAAACAAGTTAATAGAGATGTTTCTCAACATTGTAGGCAAATCGTGATAATTAATCTAGCATGATCTTTGACATTTACTAAGAAGTTACCCAAACAAACAGATTCCTTGTAGGCACATGCATAACATGTAGTGGGTGTGGCATATAGAGTAAAAGAGGGAAGAGAATGCGTCGTTAGCCTTACAAGCACAAAGGAATCTAAGCAATCTGTGGTAAGAGAGAGTAGAGGGAACATATTACCTAAAACAGGTTGTCTGTGCATACATGATCAAAAAAAACTTGTATATGCATTTAAGTTTCAATAGCATGTTTTGAAATTTCATTTCTGTGTATCTTTTACCAATAATTCACATGAGTTCAGAAGGGACTCTTTAACCACCCAAGTAGAGAAGTTCTCACATAGAAAATTTCCACTTGTCATTCATGAATTTTGCAGGCAGGTAACCCAACAATGATGGAAGTTCTGGAATAGCAGATGGCGGTTCGTAGGCTTAGAGCTCCTCTCTAATAGATCAGACACACATTCAAAAGCTTGAACCACATATGGGAATCCCTTTTTCTAAAGTCATTCCAAACAATAATGTCTTCTCTGATACTTGATTATTTTGCAACATTTAAACATTGATTTTATATTGCAACATTCGCACATTGTGCAAAAACAACTGACTGAATCCATAAAAATGTTATTGGTTTATCATTATTGGGTTATTGGGTTAGGCTTTTTAATGATTTTATAAAAAAATTTATTGGGTTATTGGTTCGATTTATTTTTTCCTTATTGGGTAAATCGATAACTCAACAACAACAACAACATACCTAGTATATTCCCACCAAGTGGGGTCTAGAGAGGGTAAGTGTACGCAGTTCATATCACTACCTCAGATGTGAGACACAGAGGTTAATTCCGTTATACCCCTGGCTCAATAAGAATTACTCAATAAGGATAAACTATGTATGTATTAACCCGATAAAGTTAAGCCTTTTTTTAATTTCTTCTCTAGTAAGTGATAAATTGACGACAAGAATTTTCCACCATGATGACGAGGGTTGAGCTTGAAGATTCTTGTAAATTAAAATACATTAGGATTTTTTGGCTTTTGGCTGCAACTACGATTCAATTTCTTATTATGTTAGTTGTTACTATTTCTATTTTATGAGTCGGTTAAACTAAAAACAAAATCGTTAAGGACTAAAAACTGATAAATCAAAAAACGATAAAAGAATATCTTATTGATTTGGTTATTGGTTTAGCATATTTAAAAAATAAAACTGAATCAATAATACATAAAACCGACCGAACCTAGTAATGCACGTCCCTAGCTATTACCTGATACAATTAGTACTCCTGATACTGACATTATGCAGTCTGCTCTTCGTGGAAAAGCATCATTGATAGTTGAGTTTTCAAAGAGCTCTGAAATTTCTACTTTTGTCAAAAATCATTTATATTTCCTCCTATTGCTGGAAATCAAGTTCTTCGGAAAAGGCTTGTCAGCCGTTAAGGTTTGATAGCTTAAATAACTGTATAATGAACTAAGAGGGTATTTATCAAGAAGTATAGTTTTAATTTAAAACTAGAAAGAGGAGGGGGGGAGAAGCAACTAGCTTTGACTAATGTTTTTATTAGTATTGGCTATGCTTAATAATTTAAAACAAATACAGGACCACAGGTGCAATTCTTGCTACAAATATTAAGCCCCAAAACACTAGAAACCCAGGCAAGTCTAGGGCGTTGACTCGCACAAATTGACTAGGACTAATTAGCTTGTTTGGATTAAAAAAAAAACTTGTTTGATCAAACATATTTTTTGAAAATTTTTATTTTTAAAAAGTGAGTTGTTTGACCTTTTTTTTTACAGAAAATAATTGCTTTTAGCGTAGGGGTGTTCACGATTTGATCAAATCGAACTGTGAACCAAACCAAACTAACATTTGATTTGATTTGGTTAGGTTTACTTATAAATTTAAAAAGTCAATAAGATTTGGTTTGATTTTAATTATACTAAAATAATAATCGAATAAATAACTAAACCAACATCGACATTTGATTTGATTTGGTTAGATTTACTTATTAAATTTAAAAAGCCGACAATATTTGGTTTGTATTTTATTGTACTAAAATAATAACCGAATAAATAACTAAACCAATAATAAATTTTATAATTATTTGATATATGATATTAGTTTTTCAGAAATAATATAAATATTTTTATATCTTTTACTCATTAATTTGATTTTAATTTACTTTTTTCACATGCATCTATGTTATGTCATCTGCTTCTGTGCTGTACTATGTGTTTGTTTGATATCTCGTAACTTGAGCCGGGGGTCTTTCGGAAACAGCCTTTCTACTTCATCAGAGGTAGAGGTATGGACTGCGTACATCTTACCCCCCCCAGACCCCACAAAGTGGGAATACACTGGGTTTGTTGTTGTTGTTGTTGTTTTTTCACATGCACCACAATACTTTTAACTTAAAAAATCCAATTGTCTATATGTGGTATGGTATGTTGTTGATTTTAAATTTATTTGTTAAGACATTCATCTAGTCTTCAATGCCTTGACCCTTTGATTTTTAAAGGATTAATCATTCTATTTAAAGTTGCATCATAATTTTGTGATTGTTTAGATGGTGTAATAACATTGAAATAGTATTCACAAATATTTGAAGATTCTTATACATTCATCTTGTAATAGTAAAGGGAAACTTGTTGATTCCTAATGTTCGTTTAAAATAGTTGTCCCATGTCTCAATTATTTTACCATTATCAATTTATCATTAGCTAGTTACAAACTGAAAAACCAAACCAAAATTAATTATGGTGATTAGAATTAAAAAACAAAGAGTAAGAGTAAATTAGTAGTGGAATATCAAACTATGATGAATATCAAACAATTGGTAGTTGAGCTAAGCAAAACCCTAAAGGAAGGGGAAAGAATTGCAATACCAACATGACACCCTAACGGAATGAAAGGAAGGAGGAAAAGCGTCAACAGGTTAAGCTCCTGTTTATTATACTCAGAATTGTTTTGGTTACGAAACCCCAGTTTATATGGCCCAATTAATCTTTTTTGTTAATGAATTATGTAAAGCAAACGTATTTTCTGTAATTTCAAACGAAAGATCACAGAATGTAACTGGCATTTAATTGGCCTTCTAAAGTTGGCCATACAACCATATTCTAAGTTGTTCCCTGATAATGTTGGTTTATGTTGTAGCACCTGGGGTCATTTGGTTGGTAACAAATCATCACGGGATTTAGCTCGTTGCTTTTTCTTTCCCTATAATTTAATTGAAGCCGCAACCCTTAAGGTGGGATACAACATAACACTACAACGCGTTAACTAATCCCGCGGTGAGTTATCGCATGCATTTTATACCAACTAAACATAAGATAAGCTCATCTTAAAACTAATCCGGGATTAGTTATGTAACACCCTACAAATTCTAAGCTAAGGCCCGAACCGTTCTTCGAATGCGTATAGGCCCGAACTTGTAATACCCCGGGAAATTTTTCATTGAAATTTTGTGCGTAAACGTGTTGGGTTCTATCTTCTAGAACGAATTATAAATTTTCCGTGCGGAATGTCTTAGATTATGACCCACCATTGCGTAGAGTATCGAATAAGCTTTCCAACTATATGTGGATCATCCAAAACGGATACCCAAGCGACGAGTTATGAACATTCCGATCGAACCGTGAATAGTAGTGAACAGTAAAACGTGCAGGAAAAAGTACTGAGGCCTGGAGTATTTTTGCTCCAACTTTAAACGATCATAACTCCTTGTACATAATGATCTAGGTGATCTACTATATATCAACGGAAAGCTCCGCGAGTCCTCTTTCCAATGAAATTGGTTTCATCCAATTTGTCTATCGGAGCAAAAAGTTATGGTCCATCTACTTCAGCCTATCAAAAGAAAATTTTTGCGTCAACTTCAAACGAACATAACTCCTCGTACACAATGATCTGGGTGAGATACTATATATCAACGGAAAGATATGAGAGTCCTCTTTCTAATGAAATTGGTTTTATCCAATTTATTCAAGATTCCAAGTTCCTAATTCAAGAACTCCAAGAACCATCATTCAAAGGCACGATTAACATCTCAAAAACGAGTATCTAAAGTTCATCATTCAAGGTATGTGGGGTTTTTCAACAAGAACTCTCTTTCGTTCTTGTGCCCAAAAGTAATTTTCTTTATAAAGGCATGATTTTTATTTGATTTTTACGAATTTGAAGCATGAACCCATATCTTATGATGATTATTATGAAATCTTGATGTTTATGATTTCGAAAGATGAATTTACATGTGTGGAGATATAAAGCATGAATCTTGAACGATATTTATCATGATTTTGATATTTGGGTCGTGAATCCCCATTGAAAATTGTGTTTTTTTGAGAAAGTGTGTTATAAGCACGTTGATGTTGAATATTTGAGATATTTTGAATGATTTGACTTTTTGGTCTTAATGGAGTTGTTTTGAACTCGAGTGTGAAAGAAATCCACAACGTGGTTGATTTTGATAGATAGGAAGCATGATGACTCCCGATGTATATTTATATATATTACTGAAATTGTTTTATTGTGGATTTGAAATGATCTGAGCTAAGTCCAGGAGAAATCTTTAGCACCGAGTGGAAGGTATAAAGCGACCTTACTTTCCTAGAACTACGTGCCCCCGTAGGAGTGAGCCTGAGGCAGATTTATATAGTGATCACTAGTTTGTGTGAATTTGATATCGATAGTCCTAATCCGATGGCAAGGATAGGACGGCTCTCCCCAACGTGGGTTGTACGTTGGACTCCATGTAGCTCACATGGTTTAAGTCGGTTATAGGATCTCCCAGTATGTGTGTGTTTCCTTGTGTCTATGGTGAATGGTGAAGTGATTTGAAAGTGGAATTGTGAAAGTTATTCTTTCGAAAGATTTAAATGATATTTACATTATGAGAATTGATATTCTTGATGAACTAAAAGTGATTGATAAATTATATGATGACTCACATGTGTTATTGTACTTATTTCATCCTCTCATGATTATGATGATTTTCTTCGGGCTATGTGAGTCTTTCATACATCCTGCATATTTCTTATCAATATTTATGATGATGATGTTTATACAACTACATACACCCCCATATACTCGGTTCCTTTCCATGGTACTGACCCACATCTTCGGATGTGGGCTGCATTTTCTCGGAATGTAGGTTCAGGTGCTCAGTTCCAGGTTCGACAGTGATTCTTCGGGCACGCTGTTCTACATCCTCTGTTGTGGTGAGTCCTCATGTTCCGAGGACGTGATGTCTGATGTTGGTTTCACGAAATTGTTTACATTTGATAACTGAGTATGAGTCAGTTGGGGCATGTCTCAATGGCTCGCTGGTTTTATTGATTTTCTTAGAGGCTTGTCAGACTAGTATAGATGTTGGGAGTTGACTAATAATTCGTATTTTGTTATCTTTCTGAAATTCTTTTATTCTTGGATGATGATTACTCTGTTGATATTTGAGGGTTATTTATGGAAACTCCGTTGATTTGTGTTGAACTGAATGAAAATGGCTCAAAGGGTTAGCTTGGGGCTACTCGTAGCCTCAAGCACCGTGTGACACTCTGGGACCTGTTTTCCGGGGCGTTACAAACGTGGTATCAAAGCCTAAGGTTTTAAGGTGTCCTAGGGAGTCTGACAAGCCGCGTTAAGTAGAGTCTTGATCATCGGTGTGTAGCGCGCCACATCTATGAGCAAGAGGCTACAAGACGTTTTAGGAAAAAGTGTGATTCTTTCTTTCAGAAGTCTATCATGCTTAAAGTGTCTCTCTCTGCTATTGATTCGTGCTCTCCTCTTTCCGAAATATGCCTCCACGTCGACCGAGAAGAAATAATGATGGTCAGCAACCTCAACCCGCTGACCCATTGATCTTCATAGAGTCTTGCTGACTAATCTGATTGAGTTAGACATGGTAGATTTTGATGTGATTCTGGGTATGAACTGGCTGTATTCTTCTTATGCCTCTATTGATTGTCGGACCCGAGTAGTCAAGTTTCAGTTTTCGAGTGCATCCGTGTTTGAGTGGTCTGGGAATTCTGTATCACCCAAGAGTCATTTTATCTCTTACCTCAAAGCTAGAAAGCTTATTTCCAAGGGGTGTATTTACCATTTGGTTAAAGTCAGAGACACTAAGTCTGAGACTCCAACTCTCCAGTCTGTTAACGTCGTCAATGAGTTTTCTGATGTCTTTTCGGATGATCTCCCAAGGATACCTCCTGATAGAGAGATAGAGTTCGGATTGATCTTCTTCCCAATACTCAGCCCATTTCTATTCCTCCTTACCGTATAGCCCCTGCAGAACTTAAGGAGTTGAAAGAGCAACTCAAAAATCTACTAGATAAGGGTTTCATAAGGCCCAGTGTTTCTCCTTGGGGTGCTCATGTGTTGTTTGTGAGAAAGAAAGATGGTTGTTTGCGTATGTGCATTGATTACCGCCAACTGAATAAAGTCACCGTAAAAAATAAGTACCCTCTTCCGAGAATAGATGATTTGTTTGACCAATTGCAAGGTGCAAGTTATTTCTCAAAGATAGACCTTCGTTCCGGCTATCATCAACTCAAAGTTAGGGAGTGTGACATCCCGAAAACCGCTTTCCGAACTCGTTATGGCCATTTTGAGTTTCTTGTTATGTCTTTCGGGTTAACTAATGCCCCAGCAGCTTTCATGGACCTCATGAATCGAGTATTCAGACCATATCTGGATATGTTTGTCATAGTGTTCATCGATGATATATTGGTGTACTCCCGTAGTGAGGATGAACATTCTGATCATCTCCGAACTGTCTTGCAAACCCTTAGAGATCACAAGTTGTTTGCCAAGTTCAGTAAGTGTGAGTTTTGGCTAAGGTCAGTTGCTTTTCTGGGTCATATCATTTCTTCCGAGGGTATTAGAGTTGATTCCCAAAAGACCGAAGCTGTTAGAAATTGGCCTAGACAGTTTCTTGGGTTTAGCTGGCTATTACCGCCGTTTTGTTGAGGGTTTCTCCTCTATAGCGTCTCCTATGACTCGGTTGACCCAAAAGAAAGTGAAGTTCTTGTGGTCCGAATCTTGTGAGAAGAGTTTTCAGGAGTTGAAGACTCGACTCACTTCAGCCCCTGTTTTGACTTTGCCTGATGGTGTTGATGGTTTTGTGGTGTACTGTGATGCTTCGAGATTGGGTTGCGTATTGATGCAGAAGGGTAAGGTGATAGCTGATGCTTCTAGATAGTTGAAACCCCATGAGAAAAATTACCCCACCCGTGACCTTGAGTTGGCTGCTGTTGTGTTTGATTTGAAAATCTGGAGACACTATTTGTATGGTGTCCATGTTGATGTTTTCACTGATCATAAGAGTCTGCAGTATGTGTTTACCCAAAGAGAATTGAATCTTAGGCAGAGACGATGGTTAGAAATGTTAAAGGACTATGATATGAGTGTGTTGTACCATCCGGGCAAGGCCAATGTTGTGGCGGATGCCCTAAGTAGAGTGTCCATGGGTAGTGTTTCGCATGTGGTAGAAGGTGAGAAAGAGTTGGCTCGTGATGTACATCGTTTGGCTAGATTGGGGGTTAGGTTGTTTGACTCTGCTGAAGGTAGTATAGGGGTTCAGAGTAGTTCCGAGTCCTCCTTGGGTTTCGGAAGTGAAGGAAAAGCAATACTTAGATGCTAGTTTGGTCAGACTGAAGGAGTCAGTCAAGGATCAAAAAGTAGAGGTTTTCTCCCAAGGGGGAGATGGCGTGTTGAAATTGCAGGGCAGATTTTGTGTCCCGAAAGTTGATGATCTGAGACAGAGGATTATGGCTGAAGCACATGAGGCGCGATAGTCTATTCATCCTGGTGCTACCAAGATGTACCGAGACTCTGCGGGAAATCTATTGGTGGAGTGGCATGAAGAAAGATATAGCAGCGTTTGTAGCTAAGTGTGCAATATGCCAACAGGTTAAGGTTGAACACCAAAGACCTGGTGGTATGATGCAAGAGTTTAGTATTCCCACCTGGACGTGGGAAGAGATAAATATGGACTTCGTGATTGGTTTACCTCCTTCCCGACGCCATCATGATTCCATTTGGGTTGTGGTTGATAGGTTGACTAAGTCTGCTCATTTCTTGCCTGTTCATACTTTATATACTGCTGAGGATTACGCTAGATTGTATATCCGAGAGCTAGTCAGACTGCATGGAGTTCCCTTGTCTATTATTTCGAATAGGGGTACTCAGTTCACTTCGCAATTTTGAAAAGCTTTTCAGAAGGGTCTTGGTACCCAAGTGCTTTTGAGTTCTGCTTTTCATCCGCAGACCGATGGTCAGGCTGAGCGGACCATCCAGACCTTAGAGGCTATGTTGAGAGCTTGTGCACTTGACTTTAACGGAAGTTGGGATGATCACTTACCGTTGATAGAGTTTGCTTGCAATAACAGTTTCCACTCTAGTATTGGCATGGCTCCGTTTGAAACCTTATATGGGAGGAAGTGTAGATCACCCATAGGTTGGTTCGAGGTGGGTGAAGCGGCTGTGAGTGGTCCTGATTCGGTATTTGAGGCTATGGAAAAAGTTAAGTTGATTAGGGAAAGGTTGAAAACTGCGCAGAGTCGTCAGAAGTCATATGCGGATGTTAGAAGGAGAGACCTTGAGTTTGAAGTTGGTGACCTAGTGTATCTGAAAATTTCACCCATGAGGGGGTGAAGAGATTCGGAAAGAAGGGGAAGCTTAGTCCCCGTTATGTTGGTCCTTACAAAATTCTTAGTCGTGTTGGTAAGGTAGCTTATGAGGTCGAGTTGTCTTCCGAGTTGTTCTCTGTTCATCCAATATTCCATGTCTCCATGCTTAGAAAGCATATTAGCGATGTTGTGGTAGTGGATTCCTTTGTGAGTGCTGACATTCAAGAAAACCTTTCTTTTGATGAGATTCCTGTTGAGATTCTTGATTTCAGTGTCCGAAGACTAAGGAACAAAGAAGTTCCCTTGGTCAAGGTGTTGTGGCGAAACCAATCTGTTGAGGGTGCAACTTGGGAAGCTGAGGCGGATATGCGATCCAAGTACCCGCACCTATTTTCCGCGAACTCCGATCAAGTCGAAGGTACCGTTCTTTCCTAAATCATGCACTTTTGATAAAAGTTGCAGCAGTTCAGCTGTCATTTATAATGTGTTCAGCTGTAGTTTCTTGAATTTATGCATTCTATGTTGCATTCGGAGTGAGAAACGATGTGGTGATAAGTCTAACGAATGGTTTCAGCTGTATGCTCTATTCCCTATCTAATCTTGGCATGTCTAGCGTCATTCGAGGAGGAATGTTTCCAAGGGGGATGATGTAATACCCCGGGAAAT
This sequence comes from Capsicum annuum, assembly GCF_002878395.1. Classification (NCBI taxonomy): domain Eukaryota; kingdom Viridiplantae; phylum Streptophyta; class Magnoliopsida; order Solanales; family Solanaceae; genus Capsicum; species Capsicum annuum. Next base: position 160,432,454 of record NC_061118.1, read on the forward strand.
TTTTTGTTGAAATTTTGTGCGTAAACGTGTTGGGTTCTATCTTCTAAAATGAATTATAAATTTTCCGTGCGGAATGTCTTAGATTATGACCCACCATTGCGTAGAGTATCGAATAAGCTTTCCAACTATATGTGGATCATCCAAAACGGATACCCAAGCGACGAGTTATGAACATTCCGATCGAACCGTGAATAGTAGTGAACAGTAAAACGTGCAGGAAAAAGTACTGAGGCCTGGCGTATTTTTGCTCCAACTTTAAACGATCATAACTCCTTGTACATAATGATCTGGGTGATCTACTATATATCAACGGAAAGCTCTGCGAGTTCTCTTTCCAATGAAATTGATTTCATCCAATTTGTCTATTGGAGCAAAAAGTTATGGTCGATCTACTTCAGCCTATCAAAAGCAAATTTTTGGGTCAACTTCAAACGATCATAACTCCTCGTACACAATGATCTGGGTAAGATACTATATATTAACGGAAAGATATGAGAGTCCTCTTTCTAATGAAATTGGTTTTATCCAATTTGAATATCGGAGTAAAACGTTATGGTTGATCTACTTCAGACTATCAAAACAGTCCACCAAAGGACAGATTCGAGAATTTTTTTGACACTCTAGGACCCGTTTTCCGGGGCGTTACAGAACTCGATGATTTCTAATGGTGCATAGGTGCTGAGAACAATTCCTTAGTGTGGGAAAAGCTTTGGAGATGAATTAAGGTCATAAGGAACTTCTAGCTCAAAATTAAGTTGAAAGCTTCTTCATCAATTGAGTTTTCGTATAAAAAATAAGCATAACTCCTTGAATATGAAGAGTTTTGCAGCTCAAGACCCACCAAATTAAAGGTCTTTGAGTTTTCTTTTCAACACCGTCAATCGTTTGTCAATCCAATAACAGAGTAAAACGTTATGATCATTTTATCAGAGGGTGTCCGTCTTTCAACGACCGACGGACGAAGTTGATGGCTCGTCAACTGGATGACAGCCCGTCAAGTCTAACCGATGAACTCAAAAAGTGGTCAAAAGTTGACCATTTGGATAACAGTCCATTAGGGGATTGTCGGTCCGTCACCTTTGTCTAAAGGAATTTTTCGGCACTTTTAAAGCATTTTCTGAGGGATAGTTTTGTCTTTTCCTTACCCTAAAACCTCTCCCCACATCTTAAAACACACAATAAGGGTTACATTCTCAGTATAAACATTGCTAATCTTTTCCAATTCCTTTCTCCTCCAAAGAAACACAAGAACAGATAGAAAAGGAGGTTTTCAAGTTCAAAGCTCCAAAAGTTCCAAATTCAAGATTTCTCTCCACAAATCCATCTAATCCCAGGTATGTAGGACTTCAAATGAGTCAACAACAAATAAACAAAAAGGAAAGAAAAGACGGAATAAGGAAAAGAAAAGAAGAAAAAGGAAAAAGCGAGTCTAGTAAGCTTCTTAAATGTAAACGGCCTATAACAGTGGTGCAAGCACGAGTAGATCCTGCGCCATGTGGGCGGAAGATTCAGCCATCAGCCAGTGGCACCAAATGACCTTTTGGTAGTCTGAGTGCCATTTTATGTATTTATTACATTTCCTCTATCTATATATATATATATATATATGATGTCAATCGAGGTGTGCGGCAGACGTGGCACCCTCTCCCTCCTTGGTAGATCCGCCCTTGCACAAATATAGTGACGAAAATAACAAGAAGCAATAAACTATAGCAAAGATACAGTTTAAAGTAGGAACCAAAAAATGCAGTAGTATTTATAAGGAAGCAGCAATAAATTCACAAACGCTGTATCAGATTTAAGGAAATAAGTTAACAATCAAACAACAATTAAGGGCTGCGCAATCTCTTAAGGAAAAATCAGATTTAGACAAGAAAAGAAGAAAAAGGTTGCTGGATCGTACCTTGAAGTTGATGTGAATAAAAAAATTACTATGGGCAGATTTGCCGAAATCACTACTTTTTTGTGATTGAACTGGGTATGTTGTTGTTTTTGGGCAGATTTTCCGAGATCTGGCGAGGGCTGATGTTCTCCTGGGTCCGCCGGTTGTCGGAGTTGGTGGATCTGGATCGTCGGTCGCATCATTGGGATGGGGTTGCTGGATTGTTGCGGACAGGTGGCGGCAGTGCAATGAAAAAAACACAGGGAGGGAGAGAGGGGGGCAGGAGGTAGAGGGAGAGGGGAGAAAGCGAGGCGGTGGGGAAGGGGTGCTGGGGAAATTGTACCTGCTCACTGGTTGTGGTGGGTGGTCAGGGCAGCGGCATGCAGTGGAGAGTGGTGGGTGGTCTGCCAGTGCATGGGTGAGGGGGATTATTTTACTGTTGAGCACTCTATTGAATATTATACAGTTAATCACATTCAGTTTACATGGTAACTTCCTCCTTAAAATATTATGTAAATAAATGCAGTCTGCCAAGAGGTTAAGTATTTTGCATGGTTTTTTAACATATCAAGCAATTCTTTTCAATCTTTCCACCATCAAGCTCAAAGTTCAACTATTTTATATTGTTCCTTAACCTGGTGATGAAAATGAGAGTACAAAAACAGTTGATGCATCCTAAAAGTCTATTTTAGGATGTTTCACAGAAAGATACTTCTTCTTGTTTGAATGTTATGCATACTCTAGTTTTTCGTTCTCGTGCAATACATTCTATACCTTTTTACAGAAAATCTTAATTGTCAATGGTCATTGTGCTTTAGTTTCTGATCTTCAGGAATTTACTCATATTTTGTCCCAGTTTAAACACTAATTAATTTTGAACTCAAGCAGAAACCACCCTTTGGAGAACTGGGCCACCTAGAAGGCCAGTGCTCTGCAATGCATGTGGAACAAGATAGCGGACAAGGAGAGCACTAGATGACTATATTCCCAGAAATGGAAACAGAGAAATACAGGTTTCTGTACAGGATGGTTCTTCAGCTAGTCTTGAAGAGGAAATGCATAACATCTCAAGCTTAGGTTCAGCAAGATCATTCTCACTCAACTGCAACCAGATGGAAGATACAAATGGTAAAATAATTTCACTTATATATAAAGCACTTAGCTTGTCTCGGCAAACATGACGCACATTCTAAATAAAATCCTTTCTTAAGCGTAAAGGTTATAAGAAAGTGGAAAGCTAATATCCTCCTTTTCAATTTCTGGCCAATTTCTTTCTTCTGTTTTGCTTGATAGTAAGTCCAAAACTCTTAGGCTGCATTTATTTTTTTAAAGATTCAGACGTCTGAATCTGAATGATTAAGTTGTTGTCACTAGATCTGAAAACTGAATGATTAAGACTATTTGTTTTTCAACATCTGAATGTGCAAAAAAAATTTATTTATATATATAATAAATTAAAAAATACAATTCAAGTAAAAAACTAATTATATATCAAAAAAGTATGTAATTTAATACAACAAAATTATTATTTGATTGAAAAAAACACATTTATGTTTTTTTAGTGATAGTGGAGATGGTTTATAATGGTGGTTGCGGTAACAATGATTGATGTTAGTGATTAGTAATGTTGGTGGTAATAGTTGTGATGGTTGGTATTGTGGTAACTATTATGATGGTGGTTGTTGATAATGGTGGAGATGGTTGCTAGTAGAGATAAACTGTAGCGATGGTAGTGGTTGAAGTGGTGGTAGAGGTGGTGTTACTAGTGACAATGGTGGTAGTGGACGAAGAATGTGTAGAGGTTGTGATGTATTAGTGATAGTTAGCGGTGGTGCTAGATTAAGACCTATTCAGAGCTAAAATCTTAATAAAAAACAAATGAACTTAATGGTCTGAAGTCTGAACTATTCAGATTCAGACCTCAATTAAGTGCAAACAAATGAGCCCTTAGTCAGAAAGAAAATCATGAGATAGATGAAACAAATATTGTAGATGCACCTTCCTAAAACATAGTCCTGCAGTGCATAGTCTTCTGATTCAAAAGAAAAGGAAGAGACAGTTCATATGCTATTATTGATTCCAATTACGAATCTCCAATTCTATTGATTAAAATCGGATAAATTTGAACCCACTCCCCACCCCCTAAAAAAGGAGGAACCAAGGGAAGAGTGTACAGATCCCCCACACAACAAATTAACCATGAAACGGAAATTTCCATCAGCTGTCTCCCATTTTCCAAGTGGCTGTTATATGTTAATATCTAATACTCAAAAGAATCACTTACATCATGAGCTCTAAGACAACTTGATAAGTATGTATCAAGAATCACGATAGTGGAAGTTATTTTACGCAGGAAATTCCTTTCGTTTCCAATTATTGTGGCGTGCTTGTCAAATTTTGCAATGTCAAATCACGTTGAGGGTTTTACCAAATAAGTTGTAGGGAAGCAATCACGGGATGATACTCTATTATAAACTAAATGTTGGATTTCTTACTTGCTCATTGGCCATTAATCATAGTGTCTCCCCAAAGCTTCAAAAACTTACTTCCCTTTACACAATGAACTCGCATTGACAAACTTCAGGAAATTTAAATTTTCAATAAAGATATGAACTGACCATACAAGATATATAAGAGTTTAGCTACCAACCCCCCCAAAAAGATCTATTGTACTACTACTTTATTGGTTTGTGTGCACTAACGTTCACCTTTTGTTAGGCGAAGCAGGCAAAGATCCTCTCTGGAATCCTATCAGTGTCCCAAAAAGGATGAGAGCAAAGCTTAGACATTGCATTTTGTCACCTGTTGAAAGACTCCAGAGGCAACTTTATAACAATCAATAGGAGCTAGACTTCAAAGATATAGTTGTTGATGACGAAACTGTTACTCTAATCTATGCACCGAACAAATACACTCCTCCTAATGAGATTGGTTTCGGAGCTATGCTTCTCGTATCACCAACTACTACTACAGAACGCTCGGCATCTCCATCTCCAAAGGTAGACAATAATGCCTCTTTCTCAATGAATGCTCCTATAGAGAAACCGCTCGTGTCACCAACTACTAACTACAGAAATCTCGGTCTCCATCTCCAATGGCAGAAAATTATGCCTCTTTCTCAATGAATGTTCCGGTAGAGAGGTTGCTCGTATCACCAACTACTACAGAACTTCCGACATCTCTATCTCCAGTGGAAGACGATGATGCTTATTTCTCAATGAATGTTCCAGTAGAGAAGACGCTCGTATCAGTAACTACGACTATAGAACGCTCGATATCTCCATCTCCAGTGGCAGAAGATAATGCAACTCGCTCAATGAATGTTCTTGTAAAGAATTCATATCTGTAAGTGAAATTTGAGATGCATGCATAGGGTTCAAGCTTGTATGTGACGCCACGTCTTATTGTCTAGCTAGTGCAACGTTGGTTAAAAACAGTTTGGGGACATCCAGTAAAGTTGGAACTGCCCAAATTGTTTTTTAACTAACATTGCACTAGCTAGACAATAAGACGTCTCCTCACATACCAACTTGAACCTTCTGCATGCATCTCAAATTCCACTAGTAGATTTGAATTCTCCACAGGACCATTCATTGAGTGAGTTGCATTATCTTTTGCCACTGGAGATGGAAATGCCGAGCATTCTGTAGTCGTAGTTGGTGAACGAGCGGCTTCTCTACAGGAGCATTCCTTGAGAAATAAGCATTATCTTCTTCCACCGGAGATAGAGAAGTCGAAAGTTCTGTAGTAGTAGTTGGTGACACGAACAGCCCCTCTACAGGAACATTCATTGAGAAAGAGGCATAATCTTTTGCCACTGGAGATGGAGACCGAGCTTTCTGTAGTAGTAGTTAGTGATACGAGCGGCTTCTCTATAGGAACATTCATTGAGAATGACGTATTATCGTCTACCTTTGGATATGGAGATGTCGAGTGTTCTACGGTAGTAGTTGGTGATACGAGCAGCATAGCTCCAAGACCAATCTAATTAGGAGGAATATATTTGTTCGGTGCATAGATTAGAATAACAATTTCGTCATCAACAACTATATCTTCAAAGTCTGGTTCTTGTTGATTGTTATAAAGTTGCCTCTGGAGTCTTTCAACATGTGACAAATGCATTGTCTAAGCTCTGATCTCATCCTTTTTGGGACCCTACCAAGTTCTTATAAAACAGCGTATTTTTCGATTTACGCTTCGTGCAAGATGCTGGGTGGCGTGGAACTACTGGTACCTAATCCATCTGCTGATGGTATAAGCGGCACATACCCGACCTTCACCGGAAATGACATAAAAAAGACAGCTGAATTAAAAATCAAGATGTCGATGAAAGGATTCCACAAAGGATCTTTGCCTGCTCGCCTAACAAACAGTGAACGTTAGTGCACATAAACCAATAAGGTATTAATACAATAGATCTTTTTTGGGGGAGGGTAGCTAAGCTCTTATTATCATGTATAGTTAAAGTATAGTTGGACGCATCAGTTCACATTTTTATTGAAAATCCAAATTAGCTGAAGTTTGACAATGTCTGTTCATCGTGTAAAGGGAAGTATGGTTATGAAGCTTTGGGGAGACACTATTATTAATGGCTAATGCGCAAGAAAGAAATCCAATATTTAGTTTATAGAGTATTATATAGTGATTGCTTCCCTACGGCTTATTTGGTAAAACACTGAATGTGATTTGACATTGCAAAATTTGACAAGCACATCACATAATTGGTATCAAGATGGCTACTTTCCGCCTCAACTCAATATGCCGGTGGTCTCCTGATGTATTTGAACTCTACAGAGAAGGATTGGAAGAATCAGATATTGAATCCTCATACACTGCTCTCAAATGTCTCAAGCCAGACACATGTTTTACAAGATTAAAGTTTGGACATCCGGAGATAATTCTATAGCCTCTTGCTAGCTGTAGTTTTAAATGGAGTGATTTTTACTTGGTCTCAGAAATACCTCCTGACCAGTCGTCAGTTTTGGCAATAATAACTTTGGCATTTAGACCTCAGTATGTGTGTAAGGTGTTTAAATTATTTGACTGTTCATGTAACAGATTTTATGTAAAATCTTGTAACAAAGTATTTTGTGGCAACTTCATATTTGTTCTCAACGTTCTTTGATGGTTTACCTTATGTCAAAGATTTAATTGCTGGTTCAGTTGCTTGGTTTAAGATCTTTCATGATACATACCAATTTTAAGGCAATAAATCCAATTTGATGTCGTCCCAAGACCAAGTGATCTAAATGTATAAGATGTAAAGTAGTAACAGAGTCTTTTTGAAGAAGCAATGATAACTAATAGCATGAATTCAAGAAGCTGGTAATCAGTTCAGCTACATGCGTTTGTTCCTGAACTACATCCTCGAAAACTGAAGTGTTTTGTATGTACAATTATCCGGACAACACTTTTATTCCAATTTCAGCTTCAACGATTTTTTTGGGACTCCATCTTCAAATGGCCAATGCTCATGAAACATTCATGTCACAAGCCTAATAGTGGAAATGGTTTCATGAGCGTAATAGTGTAAATGGTGTTTCAACAACTAGTTCGGTTTTTAGAAATCAAAGACAAATCAGATCAGGCAGCAGGTAGGTCCTCAAGAATTGGAGTACTACCTGAAAATACCAGAAGTTAGATCCTAAGTTGTTTTGCCCTAGCTAGTGCACAAGGTATAAAAATACACAGAGTTCCATTAGCAAACTCCGGGCATCCCACCAGGCTACCGTAGCTTTAAACTATGCGTTTCTTCAGCCTAAAATTCACGATGCTTCCAATGCAGTCTTCGTCTAATAAGTTATTCCGCCACCAATACATTTTCCTCTTCATCCTTGATGCACTTCACTTAGTCTAGATCGCTAGTCGTTGTCATCCGTGTTGTATTTTATAATTTTCGCTCTTATTACAATCTGAAATATCCCAAGTTTGATTCTTATATGTTTTGATTTCAACATTTGTAGCTGTGCATTTCAAATACACTTATCTGAAACTAGAAAAATAGAGAAGCAAACTAAGAAGTGGATATGAAGAAGAGGAGGAGAAGCAACCAGGCTTTGGAATGAATTTTAAATTTTTATCAATATTGGCTATTAGTTAAATAATTAAAAAATACTGGATACAGCTTAAATGAAAAAGCCAAATTTGATTACAAATGCAATTGTTGCTGCAAATACTATGGCCCAAAACATTCTTTTACCCATTAACGAATTGAAACCCCGCCCGTCGAGCTCAAACTTCAAGGGACTGACTTAACTTTAATCTGGCACTGAACACAGTACTGCTAATTGCTACTAGAAACTAGTAATTATTAATTAGTATGACGATTAGAAATAAAACAAAATTAGAGTAAAGTGACCATATCAAAATATGATGAATTGATGAAATCAAACTAAATCAACAACAACAACAACCCACTATATTCCCACACAGTGAGGTCTAGGGAGGGTGAAATGTACGCAGTCCATACCGCTACCTCCGAAGAAGTAGAGAGGCTGTTTCCGATAGACCCCCGGCTCAAGAGAGAGAATAGTATAGCAAGGTCGTAATGCAACTCGAAACAGGATGTATAACACAACAAAAATAAGAGATAAAATAATGACAGTTAATATCAAGGAAATACAAAATAAGTAAAGTACAAGTAATACGAAATAAGAAATAGGAAAACGGATACTCTCCTAGTAGTAAACAAAACACTCACAGACCTAAGAGGACTACCACCCCCACACTCTCCTAACACCTAGCCACAACCCACACACTCACACTAGCCTTCAACCCTAATCCGCGACCTACACACCTTCCTGTCTAGGATCATGTCCTCAGTAAGCTGCAGTTGCTCCATGTCGTGCCTAATCACCTCCCTCCAGTATTTCTTTGGCCTACCTCTACCTCTCTTGAAGCCATCCAAAGCTAGTCTCTCACACCTCCGAACAGGGGCATCCGTGCTCCTCCTCATCACATGCCCAAACCATCTCAACCTGCCTTCTCTCATCTTGTCCTCCACCGAAGCCACTTCCACCTTCTTTCGGATAATCTCATTCCTGACTCTATCCCCTATAGTGAGACCACACATCCAACGCAATATCCTCATTTCCGCCACCTTCAATTTTTGGATATGGGAGTTCTTGACTGGCCAACATTCAGCTCCATACAGGCCGGACGGACTGCCACTCTGTAGAATTTGCCTTTAAGCTTAAGGGGCACCTTCCTATCACATAACACTCCCGAGGCGAGCCTCCACTTCATCCAACCTACTCCAATACACTTAGAGACATCCTCCTCAATCTTGTCATCCCCTGAATCATAGACCCAAGATACTTAAAACTATCCTTCTTACAAACATTCTGAGAGTCCAACCTCACCACCACACCGTCCTCCTAACTAGTCACCGAACTTGTAATCCAAATACTCCGTCTTGGACCTACTCAACCTGAACCCCTTAAATTCCAGGGTTTGCCTCCAAACCTCCAATTTCTCATTCACATTCATCAATCAGCACTACATCATCCGCAAATAACATACACCACGGCACCTCACCTTGAATACTCCACGTCAACTCGTTCATCACCAACGCAAAAAGGAAAAGGCTGAGAGTTGATCCCTGATCCCTGGTGCAAACCTGTCTCTACCGGAAAATGCCCTGAATCTCCTCCCGCCGTCCTCACCCGAGTCTTCCCTCCATCGTACATGTCCTTAATAGCATGTACGAAAAATAAATCAAACTAAATCACTTTATTTAAACATAAACAACATGCAAGAAAAATAACATTTCAAAAAATAGTACAAGAAGAAACAGATAAGAATTGTTCAGGTTTTGCTAACCTCGTGAGCTGAACGAGTTATAAAAATTACTTGATATTGCTCCTGATCACAAGCAAACGCTGCCGCAATAGCCTATTCATCAAGTTATTAATTAAAAAATACATGGAACAAGGAAAAGAAAACCTCTATACAGGTAATGTATAATTCATGCAAACATTAATCAAAATCACTTATACTTGTAATCAACTGAAGTAGAAATTCATTCGCTATAGTGCAATAACTTATTCACACACACACACAAAAGTAAAAGAGTTACGGCAAGAGGATAGACATCGCCTTTAGTTCCAAAAGCCATGAAAACTGCCGCCGCTTTGCTCCTCATCTTCTTCTCAAATTCAACCATACAATGGCAATTCTCTTTTTCTTTTCCCACAATGAGCATTTTTGCTGCAAAATTCCTCGGGTCTCAAAGAGTGTATATTCACTTCATTCGAAAATATCAAATACAACTTGAAGTTGTATCTAGGATTTTAAAAAAGAGGTGTTTTTACTTTTTAGTTATGTTTTTAAAGAAAATTTTAAATATTTTATTTTCATAAAATAATCTTATTTAAATTATATACATATTTATTTTTTTCTTAATTTTAAAAAAATATATATATTTAAATTTTAAATATGAACTTTAAATAATATAGTCAAACACAACTCCAACTTCAACTTTAAAAAATTCTAATAAAGTGAGTATGTTTTTTATTTTTATGATCAAATGCCTACTAAGAAATGAATTAATTATTTTTCCATTTAATAAAAGTCTTAATAATAATTATTTATATTGTAATTATGAAGTGCTCGTTTATACAATTTTGCAATTACTTAATGAGTTAAAATATAGTTTATCATTTTTTAAAAATTAAGAATTGAATTAATTATTAAGAAAAATTAAGAATTGAATTAATTATTTTCCTATTTAATAAAAGTATTAAATTTAATTATTTATTTTCTAATTATGAAGTGTGCTTATTTTTAGAATTTTAGCAAATTCTACAAATATGACATATTTCGTCACTAATCCATTCATTTTCACTATTACCATAGTTGGCGACTTGTTGACTCACTATTATCAATTATCTATTTGAAAACTAGGGGTGGGCGTTCGGTATTTAATTCGATATTTTCAAAAATTGAATTTGGTAATACGATAATCGGTATTTGAATGTAGATACCACATACCATACTTATAAACATCGATTCAGTAATTAATAAATTAAACTTTGATACGGTATTTGGTAATACCATATTAAAATTGGAGATGTGCAAATGTACGTTTAAACTTCAAAGAGTATATTTAATAGAAACCCTATTTAATATTTTTTTTGTTGCTTTTTACGAATTTATTACCAAGGTCCAACATATTCTTTGAGATAACTAATATCATTATCTATTGGGTTGGTTACACACACATATATGTAAATTGATATTCAGATACCAAATGGTACTAATATCTTGTACCAAACTCAATCCCAAATACCGAAATGTTGAAGTTATACTCCCAAATATCAAATTACCAAATACCAATTATAAAATTTTTCGATTCGATTCAGTAATTCAATTTTTTGTATTTTATGTCGAGTCCTATTGAAAACTGAATGTATTTGGTCAAACATTTCAATTGTGAAAATGGAAATTTTATAATCAAAAGCAATTTCTATCTTTGAAACAAAGCAAATACATAATTGCATTGGATGGTTAAGTAGTTGAGGAATATATTACTCGGCAAAAAATGGTTATTCTTAAAACATTGAGGAAAAGAACCATCATTGATTACTTATTGTGCTTATTAATGGTTCATTCAAGAATCAATATGCCATTATGTATTGATGATTGAATTGCTCATAAAAGATGATTTTATCGAGATGAAAAAAAAATATAAGTTTTCATGTAAAGATTCAACAAGGAACATGCAAGGCTCTTCCTTCTTTTTACATATTTGTGGTGGGGGCAAAACAAATCGGAGCATAACCCAACTCGCTCATATTTTATACGGGACAAAACGAGTTGGGTGACTAATGGGTATCGTCACTTTGTTTTTCAGGCTGACCATTAGATCTTTCAGAGTCCACTCAATTCAATCTTCACAAAAGAGGCAGAGGCTAAGCCAGAACATCTGTGTTGAGCCTGCATCCGAAGACAGACAAAGAAGTTTACCATTTAGTCATTGATGAGCTTCAACATCCTCACAGTAGCAGATGACAAACATGATGTGTGTGTGTGTGTGTGTGAAAACCTTAAAAGCAGCAAGACCAACGATGCACTACCTAGAACAAGTTTTGACATACGAACTGAAAACATCACAACTCAAAAGTGCAGTAGATAATGTTTTCACTAGATTAAGCTGATTGAATCCAGAATGATTTTAACAAGAGATAGGAACAGTGAAAAACAACCAACATAAGCTTAAAGCAACACACTGAGATATCATTCGACTGCTAGAACTTACCCATCCATGTACTCGGGGCAAAGGACTCCCTCCTGTTTCTTATATATACTGAAAATACTGTGCCTACTTCACATTCAAGTAAACCAGGAGGGAAACACCACTATTACTAGTTTCAATTTGTCAAATACATCCATATCAAGTATATGCAAACGTTTCCAAGTATGTTGGATTGGAAGCTAGAAAGAGAGATCTGGCAAGGAGACACCTGATATGTTACAGAGCTGGAAGACCAAGTAGTTGATAGAGCTAAAATCAAGACGAACCAAGCATATGCTCCCTAAAATGATCATCTTTAGATTTGGATTTTCCCAATAACTTACTAACAAACAAGAACAAACTCACAGCTGCTGATAAGAAAGAGCCACTGAAATTCTTTGATACAACACTTCATAAATTTTAGATTAAATCCTACCTTTGCTAAACCATTAAGAACCATATAAACAAAATCTCAGGCACCATGCGTTAGATTTCCTCTTAGCAGTAGTGACGTTTATAACCAAATTCTATATCCAATTATGCAGGAGTGTCATAACCAAAAAAAGAAAACCAACAGCATCATGCCACTAAATGAATACAAGAAGAATATACACACAACTAAGATCAACATTCTTTTCCTCTTCCCATGTCAAAACACATTTTCCGGCTACACAGAGAAGTAGATTATTACATAAAGCCAGTGATATTCTATATATCATGCATGTGTAACATGTTAGTAATCTTAACATCGAAAATTTTAACATCACAAAGCATGATGAGATGAGCTTAAATGAAGAAAAAATAATGAAGATTCATAGAATCGCCCCAACTAGCTTGAAGTGAGGCATAACAGCGGTTGTTAATTGGAAGTCAGGACGCATGACATAAAGAAAAATCCATATGCATAAACACCACGAAATTCCGTCAATGGCGTGAGATAAATGTGCAAGCATGGCAAGATGGAGTAAGTATCGTTGCTGCATCTTAATAGCAGGCAACTCTCACCTGCAAAAGGAAATATTCACAACTGAGTCCATTAAACAACAATTCAGTTGCTAAGACCATAATAGACTAGCTGTATTTCAAGAACAAGGAAATCTTGTTTAATGAGTCAATATCATCTTACGAAAAAATTGCTAGTCCAGTCTTCAGAACTAACATTGAGATAAGGACCTCTTAAATTGATGATAAAGTGTCAACAAAAAAAATGAGAACATTCATGATTTGGCAACTCACGAAGGTGTGTTCAAACAGTCAATTGGGAAGTTTTTGGAAACTGATTTTCTTCACGTTGTTATTTGGCAACTCTTTTATTTGCTCCCTCTTAGATATTTCAATTATCATCTTGAAACTATTTAACACTCCTTTGGCTTAAGATTCGCTGCTTAACATGTGTTGACCACTAGACTAACATCCTAAAATTATGAAGATTCACCAAATCCAGCTTTCACTCCACCCACCTCTCGCCCAAATCCCCACCCCCTTTACTTTTGATAGAGAATCTAAGACTCCTCTCATTTGGAGTTATAGTGTAAATAGTAAAGAAATTACAGTAATAATAATTGATGATAAGGAGGAAGAAGTGGAAAAAGTTTCAGAAGGAAACTGTAGCTGCAGCCTATGGAGCTATGATTCATAATATCTGGTTAGCCAAGAATGTGTTATGTACTTAGATAATGAAAGGGAAATTGGAATCGTGAAAGGGGAATTTTTATTGCTAATCCAAATTCAATAAACTAGCTATTACAATTGATAAAATGAATTGGACACTACGAGAGATAAGTCGCCATGGAAGCTTCAATCGTCACTTGTCAATGGCAATTAGGGATAGAATTAGTTGAGAGGAGGAAGAAGTGGTTAGGAAGAAGAGAGAGAAATGAGAGAATGAGAGGAAAAGATCATTGGGATTTTACCAAAATGAGTCCTTCCCTGCTTCACTTTATTGAAGTGGACTGTCCGTGCCTCTCACGTGACACTAACGTATATCTCTCACGTGACAACTAATGCAGGTCATGACAATCCTTCCCGCTTAAATTCGACCTTGTCCTCAAGGACATTGTTGAATACTTGACTAGCAGTTGAGGATCTGGATTGTGTCGTAGGGAGTATAGAGCACCCACAAAAATACCAATGCCAATAACCAACTTGCAGGTAAACGAGTTGCTCAATTGAAGCAATCACGAGCTGCATATTATCGTGGACAATTGCAGATAAAAGAAGTGAAGTCCGTTCCTTTAGAAAAAGTGCTAGCCAGTGTTCAACAACTGAAGCAACTTCAAACTGTCTGTATACCCTTTTTTTTTGAATTGAAGTTTTGAGACAGGAAGAGATTGCAATTTTCCGCTCCCAAAATATAAAAGCCCATGAATGTGTTTACACAAGCAAAACCTTCCTGAATTGCAATTTAGATTAAGCAACAAGACTATCACATACTTAATCACTCTTTCGCGGAAATTTTCTGAAGTAAGCTTTAGTAGAATAAGCAATATCCACTGAGCCAACCAATTTATCACAAAAATATGTCCATTTGCTTTGTTGTCACTTAACAGTCCTCTTAAGTTGTAATTAGTTATTTCCTCATAATGACTCTAACTTGATATTTTTGGTGTGCAAACAGCTGCAAATGAACCTCCGGATCCATGAAAAAGTCGACATTCACATCTAATTTGATCTTTATCTACCACAACACTCAAAATTGGCGAAGACAATCACTACATATCTGAATGCATCATACAAAAGATGTAAAGCATTCACATTCACAAGTGTACCAGTCATGCTTCCATATAGTTGGACTATCCTCAAAGGAGAAGCCCAGAGAAGAAGCACGCTACAAGTGTTTAAATGCGGCAAGAGTAACACAAGAAGTTCATTCCTCTCAATGAAGACTGCAAATTGATACTTCCTTTCTTCCTTTTGGACATAGACTACAGTAGCAGTAGATCCATCAAACAACTGATATGACCAAAACAACAAGGGAAGAACCTCCACTGTATCACAACTTAGTAGACGTAACCGAGCAATAGTGCGTAGTAATGACAACTTGAACTTAATAGGCTTCATATAATTGATATCAATCACATCCAAGATAGTACCTCCAGGGTCAAAAACTATAATAGTTCCATTATTTTCCTTCTCAAAACCATAAGAGAAGAAGTCAGCAGTAGGTTTATTAATCAGCCCGTCAGAATAAGCAATGAGCACATGTAGGAATGAAGACATACCTAACTCTACCCTATCAGGGAAAGTCCATAGAACCTGTCCAATATCAAACCAATTGCAAATGAGTAAGCCTAAGGTACATTCAAGCCATGAATTGACTCGGGTCATTTCATTCATTTTTCCGCACTTTCTCGGCTTATCAAGGAGTGTGCTCTGAATGGTAATGTGAAGCTGAAACTTTATCGCAACAAAAAATGGATGGCTTACAACACCAAATATGGAGTCCACATGCCACAGAAAACAGCCACTCCTTTGAGGCAACACAGACAGTCTAGCAGCACTTAATCTTGTAGCCATGAACTCGCAACTAATTCCTAGAACCCAACGCTGAAATATGTCCTTCCCAGGTAATAAAGTGTGTACATATGGTCCAAGTCGTAATTGTAGAATTTGGAGGTATCCGCCAGGGGTTACAATAAACAAGTTTGCTCCGGGATCAAAAGAAAATTGATTCAAAATACCTTGATCATTGGGCGTGGAATCAATATGACAAGATAACATATGCACAACAGTAATTTCATCCACAACAGTAATTGCATAATGTTTTGTAGTGCCAAGAAATGTGGTAAGCAAACTACAACCGAATGAATACATACCCGACTTTACCCTATCAAGGAAAGCCCAAAAAGCTTGCCCCGTGTCAACCCAATTACAACTGTATAAACCCAAAGCATGTGGAAGCAAACCAGTAGTTGTAAGAGGGCCACAACATTCTGCCAAACAATGCCTTTCCAGCTTTATATTGAATAGCTTGTCACCAAACTCTATGTCAAGCTTATGTCCCTTGCATGGCAGATCGTCGAGACACATCAATTTTGATATTGTATCCTCAACATCAAGAACATAAGTGACGTGAATCCAAAAGTAAGTCCACGATTTCAATCCCCGTGGTGTTTGTATTGTGGATGGAGTGAAGTTTAACTAGAATTTCATCTTCTGCCCATTGAGGACATTTGCCAAACACCTGTCCACATTGTATTGTAAATTGACCTCACTGTTATTTTCCACCTTCAGCAGTTCAGCAATAGCTTGGTTGCAAGAACCCACCTTAGATTGGTTGTCCCCTTCATTCATTTCCCCCAAATAGACATTAAGTCAAAAACCGCATTGGCAGTCAACATTACGTAAACACCCATAGACGCAAGAGTTGCATTGGCAGTCAACAATGCATATGCAATCCTCACCCCAACTCTGAAATGGTTTTAAATCCACAATTATTCCTGAAATTCCATCCACAAGGGCCCTTCTATTGGCATTGTTTCGTTCAACCAATTCAGCCAAAGTCGATGATTCGGCAAACATCTTCTTCGAATTACTACCCACAATCGAGACAGGTTCGTGTCTCCGATACCAATTGTTATGTACTTCGATAATGAAAGGGAAATTGGAATCGCGAAAGGGGAATTTTATTGCTAATCCAAATTCAATACAAACTAGCTATTACAATTGATAAACTGAATTGGACACTACGAGAGATAAGTCGTCATGGAAGCTCCAATCGTCACCTATCAATGGAAATTAGGGATAGAATTATTAGTTGAGAGGAGGAAGAAGAAGTGGTTAGGAAGAAGAGAGAGAAATGAGAGAATGAGAGGGAAAGATCGTTGGGATTTTACCAAAATGATTCCTTCCCTGCTTCACAATAATTCTGTGTTTACATTGAATGGATTGTCCGTGCCTCTTACGTGACCCTAACGTATATCTCTCACATGACAACTAATACAGGTTATGACAGAACGGTAAAATCTTCAAGAATCATAAAGTAAATGTTGAGTTCCTTGTCCAACAAGTGCAATCGATAATCAGGGAGAGAGTGTCTATGCTAGCAGGTTCAAAACATGCGAGGAAATGTTAGAGTTTTGTTGAGAGACTATGTAACTAGTGGCTAACTTGAGGCTCAGTATACAATGCAGTAGGCATTGGCAACTGAGTGCTCCTTAGGTGTATTTGATTTTGTTGGTATGGTAATATTTACATTTTATTGCAAAAAAAAGGAAAAAAATGGATGAGCTATCATAAGGGAAAGAATAGTTCAATAGGTCAAAGTAAATGACAACTCTTTCATGATTCATCTATTACCATATAAATACCCTATTGTATCTGTCTATATATCTTATGATTCGCCGCCTCAATCAGACATTTTAGATTTTGAGAGCAAATCGAACTCTAACGGTTAGCAGCAGAACATTCAACTTGATTTGAAGTGAAACCATTCATAACCAGATTTTATGGGTAAAAAAGGGCCATGTTTCCATTGTGGCATCGAGCGTAAGTGCTATTGACCACCTATATCCCACCTTTTATGTTTATCAAAAATCTAATGCTTTACAGGATACTTGATTCAGCGATGCTTAGAACTTATGTGCCTGATGTTCAGTGAATTAACTTTAAAGACTCACATGCATGAAACACCAAGGGCTCGTTCAGTACAAGGAATAAAGGATAACTAATCTCGAGATTAATTTTAGGAAGAGCCTATCCCATGTTTGGTTGGGATAAAATCGCGGGATAACTTATCCTGGGATTGTAGCGTTATTTTTTTCCCACATTGAGGGTGGAATAACAACCCCGAGATAACTTGTTCCCCAACCAAACGAGCCCTAAATACCC
Organism: Capsicum annuum; assembly: GCF_002878395.1. NCBI lineage: Eukaryota > Viridiplantae > Streptophyta > Magnoliopsida > Solanales > Solanaceae > Capsicum > Capsicum annuum. Next base: position 160,450,399 of record NC_061118.1, read on the forward strand.
AAATTTCCCTAAATCGCCTATCTGTTAAACATAAAATAGAGTACTTTAATTTTCTCAACTCTCGAGCCAAATGTTAATTGATTTCCAGCACAGCTGCCATTAGTCTAACAAGAACTGAGGTCATCTAGGATAAATTGTAGGTTAGGTCCCCAATCACTGGCATAGATGCACATTTAATCCCCATTTATTTATTCTTTTGATTGAGAACCGTGGTCCTTCAGTTCTAAACGATGTATATTCTGAACTTTTCTCTGAGCAGAAGTTGTTCATAGACAGCTGGATTCAGAGTAAGTAACACGGAAGGGAATCTAGATAAAAATTCATTCACACAGTTGTCCCGAGTCCGCACTTTCTAGAAACTGAAAGACCATAAACATAGAAGTTTATAATTGCTCACTGAGTGCTCAACGACCAGAGTAGTCATCAGCAATCTATCCAATTATTGATGTTCACACCATGTAATAAGTCATCACCTGCATACTTGTCGTGGCTATGGTCCGGTCGCTTTTGATACGATGACACGACATGAATCTGGTCAGCTCTTTTCCTTCAAGATGGGAGTGACGAAACCAAAATAAAAGATATTGAAATTGTTAACATATTTCTATCTGTAGTCTTCTACTAATAAGATATCCTTTAAGATCCAGCGGGTCCTCAAACCACTACCAGATTTGCAGTACTGAATAAACTGAAGTGAATATGCTTGACACTATTATCTATAACTAACAAGAAACTCCTTAAAATATACAACCACAACAACATAACCAACAACAACAACAACAAAAAACCCAGTGTATTCCCACCTAGTGGGGTCTGGGGGGGTAAGATGTACGCAGTCCATACCTCTACCTCTGATGAAGTAGAAAGGTTGTTTCCGATAGACCCCCGGCTCAAGGCACGAGATACCACACAAACACATAGTGCAACACAGAAGCAGATTACATAACATAAATACGACACCCATAAGTAATATAAAGCAGAGGAAAGCAGGGGAAAGCACACAGATTCGTAATACAACATGGAACACGGAACACGGAATCATGACATGAATAAAACCCCCACCAAGTAATTCCCTACACTAGCAACCCGAACTGGCCCCTGCCGTAATTCGCGTCCTCCAGACCTTCCTATCTTGGGTCATGTCCTCGGTGAGCTGTAACTGTTCCATGTCCCGCCTAACCACCTCACCCCAGTACTTCTTCGGCCTACCCCTACCCCGCCTAAAACCATCCAACGCTAGCCTCTCACACCTACGGACCGGGGCATCCATGCCCCTCCTCTTCACGTGTCCGAACCATCTCAATCGTGCTTCCCGCATCTTGCACTCCACTGAAGTCACACCAACCTTCTCCCGGATAGTCTCATTCCGAACTCTATCCCCTCTAGTCAGTCCACACATCCAGCGCAACATCCGCATTTCTGCCACCTTCATTTTTTGAATGTGGGAGTTCTTAACTGGCCAACACTCCGCTCCATACAACAAGGCCGGACGGACTACCACCCTGTAGAATTTGCCTTTAAGCTTGGGCGGCACCTTCTTATCACACAGCACCCCCGACGCGAGTTTCCACTTCATCCATCCCGCCCCAATACGGTGCGAGACATCCTCGTCAATCTCACCGTTACTCTGGATCACGGACCCAAGATACTTGAACTTGTCCCTCTTACATACCTCCTGAGCTTCCAGCTTCACTACTACCTCATTCTCCCGCCTCACGTCATTAAACTTGCATTCCACATACTCTGTCTTGCTTCTGCTCACCCTGAACCCTTTAGACTCAAGAGTTCGCCTCCACACGTCTAATTTGTCATTCACACCCCCTCGAGTCTCATCTATCAGAACTACATCGTCTGCAAAAAGCATACACCACGGCACCTCCCCTTGAATACGTCGCGTCAACACATCCATCACCAACGCAAACAAAAAGGGACTAAGAGTAGATCCCTGATGCAATCCTGTTAGGACAGTGAAATGCTCCGAGTCTCCTCCCGCCATCCTCACCTGGGTTTTCGCTCCATCATACATATCCTTAATTACTCTGATATATGCCAGCGGTACCCCACTCACCTCCAAGCATCTCCAAAGCACCTCCCTGGGGACTTTGTCGTAAGCCTTCTACAGGTCGATAAACACCATGTGCAGATCCTTCTTCCTCTCCCTATACTGCTCCACCAACCTCCGTACCAGGTGGATTGCCTCCGTCGTCGAGCGGCCGGGCATAAATCCGAACTGGTTCTCCGAAATAGACACTATCCGTCTCAGCCTCACCTCGACCACTCTCTCCCAGATCTTCATCGAGTGACTCAATAACTTAATCCCCTGTAGTTATCGCAACTCTGAATGTCCCCCTTATTCTTATAGAGAGGGATCATGGTACTCCACCTCCACGCCTCGGGCATCTTTGCCGTCCTAAAAATTTCATTAAACAATCCAGTCAACCACCTTACACCAGCCTCTCCAACGAACTTCCAAAACTCCACCGGTATCTCAGCCGGCCCCGTCGCCCTACCCCTTCGCATCCTGCGGACAGCCTGTCTAACCTCTTCTACCTTAAAACGTCTACAATAGCTAAAATCCCGACACTCCTCTGAGTGCTCCAGTTCCCCTAACACAATAGCTCTATCCCCTTCGTCATTCAAGAGCCCATGAAAATACGACTGCCATCTCTTCTTGATGTGGCCGTCCTCCACCAACACTCTACCGTCCTCCCCCTTAATGCACCTCACCTGATCGAGGTCACGACCCTTCCTCTCCCTAGCCTTTGCGAGTCTAAACAACTTTTTCTCCCCTCCTTTCCCCTGTAACCCTGCATACAAGCTCTCAAAAGCGGCCGTCTTAGCAGCCGTGACTGCTGACTTCGCCTCCTTCCTCGCTAGCTTGTACTCTTCTTTCCTGTACACCCGCTTCTCCTCTTCGTCCTTACTTTCCACCAACTTAGCATACGCCCCTTTCTTGGTCCCCACTTTCTTCTCCACCTCTTCATTCCACCACCAATCCCCCCGATGGTGCCCGGCCCGGCCCCTAGAAACACCCAACACCTCACTTGCATTCTCCCTGATGCACCTTGCCGCCCTGTCCCACATACTATCCACGTCCCCCCTACACTCCCACACCCCCATTCCCGCCAACCTCTCCCCTATCTCCCACGCATTCACTGGCGTCAGGCCGCCCCACTTAATTCTCGGTCTACCCTCCTTACTCCTCCTCTTTCTATTCTTCTTTATACCCAAATCCATAACCAAGAGCCTATGCTGGGTCGAAAGATTCTCACTCGGGATGACTTTACAGTCCTTACACAACGCCCTATCCTCTTTCCTAAGCAACAAAAAGTCAATCTGAGTCCTAGCTACCGCGCTTCGAAAGGTGATCAGGTGCTCGTCCTTCTTCGGGAAGCCCGAGTTCACCACCACCAGCCCAAAGGCCCTCGCAAACTCCAATAGGGTCGCCCCCTCTTCATTTCTCTCCCCAAAACCAAAACCACCATGCACATCCCCAAAGCCTCCCGGTAGCGCCCCGATGTGCCCGTTGAAATCCCCTGCTACAACAATCTTCTCCGAACTAGGCACGCCTCTCACCACCTCCTCCAAAGCCTCCCAAAACCGCGTTTTCTCCTCCCCCTCCGATCCCACTTGCGGCGCATAAGCACTACACACGTTCAGGGTAAACCCCCGAATGACCAACTTAATAGTCATCAACCTATCGTTGATCCTCTTCACCTCCACTAACTGACCTCTAAGCTCTTCATCTACTAAGATGCCAACTCCATTCCTACGCCTGTCGCTCCCAGAGTACCACAGCTTGTAACCATCCACATCCCTAGCCTTAGACCCTACCCACTTGGTCTCTTGGACACACGCAATGTTGATCCTCCTCTTCCTAAGAATCTTCACGAGCTCTATAGACTTACCCTGAAGGGTCCCTATATTCCAAGACCCAACCCTCAGCCTACCGTCCCGCCCTCCACTGCCCCCCCGCGGCCAAACCTTGGCCTCCCTCCCACTCCCGCCCTCTCCTCATCCCCCGCCCCCACCACGGCCCCACGCCCCAACCCCCTCGGACATGACCCTATCCACCCATTACCACTCACAGCCACAACTACACGAAAGTATAAAAAAATATACAGATATACACGATGGTAGTATCAAAGCAGCAGCAACAAAGAAATACAAGGCTCACACAAATTCAAAGGAATACTCCCGAAACAAAACTATACTCAATAATGGAATATGCAATACTGAAATAATACTAAGAATGGAATATGCAATAATGAAATAAAATGAAATATGAAATAACGAAAATAACAAAGGTTAGAGGTCACCGGATTACGCTTGGGGCTGCGGCTGCTGGAGACGGAGCGGCGGGTGGCGGCTGGGGACCGGGCGGCGGCTGGCTGGGGACCGGGTGGCGGCTGGGGGGAGGGCTGGTGTACCCCGCCGGGGGGGTACGGGCAGGACAGGT
>NC_061118.1:160454957-160482811 GCF_002878395.1 Capsicum annuum
GGGGGGGACCGGCTTGGAACCGGCGGTCGGCGCCGGAGGGTGGCGGGGAGCGGCGACGGGGTCGGCGCCGCGGACCGGAGGTCGGTGCCGGCGGTGGAGTCGGGTCGGCGCCGAAGGACAGCGGCGGCGCCGGGGACCGGTGCGGGAGAGAGGGAGAGAGGGTCGGCGCCGGAGCCGGAGGTCGGGCCCGGAGGTTGGGTCGGGTCGGCGCCGACGGTCGGCGACGGCGACGGCGACGGGGGCCGGTGACCGGAGCTAGCGAGAGAGGGGGTAGGGAGGAAAAGAGAGAGCCGTTAGAGAGAGATGAGAGCCGTTAGGTTACACTTTTTCAACTTCAACCACAACAACATAACCAATGTAAGTAATCCCACGGGTGGGATCTGGTAGGGTAGGATTTACCGTGTACGTAGACCTTAACCCTACCTTGTAGACAGGTTGTTTCTGATTGACCCTTGGCTCAAAATAGGAGTATCCGAAACAGGGTCGCAACAAAATATGACAACAAAAAAGCAAGATGCAAAGTAAATGAAGTGTCATCCAATAATATACATTGGAGAATAAGAAACTACGCGGTTACTAAATACTACTAATAAGGATGAGCGGGGATGAGGCTAACCCCTTACCTCCCACATAAAAGGGTGACAACATTCGGCTAAGCTGAAACCGTCAAATATCCTGTCTAGTCACCTCCCCCCCCCCCCCAAACTTTTCGGCTTACATCTACCTCTCCTAACTCTTACTATAGCCAACCTCTCACCCCTCTCTACGGGTGCATCTGTGAACCTCCTCTCACATGCTCGAACCATCTTAGCCTCACTTTCCTCAATTTGTTTGCCATGAAGGCCACTCCCATCTTTAACCATATAACTTGTTTGTAATCCTATCTCTCCTATTATGCCCACATAATCCATTTGAGCATCCTGATCTCCGCTACACTCATTTTCGGAAAATGGACGTTCTTGACTGGTCAACACTCTGTCCCATACAACAATGTAGGCCTAACCGTCACTTTGTAGAACTTATCTTTAAGACTTGGAAACACATTTTTATCGCATATTACTTCAGATTCGAGCCTCCATTTTACCCACCCCGCTCGAGTCTCGGCATCGTATCAATCTTCTCGTCTCCTTAGATTATGGATTCAATATACTTGAAGCTTCCTCTCTAGGGTATAATTTAGGCGTCGATCTTCACTCCCACCTCCGCCTCATGTGTTATGTCGTTGAACTTGCACCTACACCTACAGATATTTTGTTTTGGTCATGCATAATGTGAAAACTTTAGACATTAGGGTCGGTCTCCAAACTTCTAGTTCGTCATTAACTCACCACGCGTCTCGTCAATCAATACCATGTCATATGTGAATGTCACACCCCACGACACCTCCCCTTGAATGTTATGTCAATTCATCCATCACGAAGGTAAACAAGAAGGGTTGATCTCTAGTGCAACCCCTTTATGACCGGAATGTGTTCAGCGACTCCTCACACTATCCCAATCTGGGTCTTGACTTCATCATACATTTCTTTAATTGCCCAAATGTAAGCTACAGGTACACCTCTAAACTCAAAACATCTCCAAAGGACCTTCATGGAGACTATCGTATGTCATTTCCAGGTCGATGAACACTATGTGTTAGTCTTTCTTTTTTGTCCCTATACTGCTTTACATGCTGAATGACTTCTGTAGAAGATCGCCCCAACATGAATGCGAATTAATTTTCAGAGATGGACACACCCTTTCTCATCCTCATCTTGATCACCCTCACCCAAACTCTCATAGTATGACTTAGTAGCTTAATACACCTGTAGTTATTATAATTCTAAATGTCATCCTTGTTCTTAGACAATCACACCATTGTACTTCACCTCCAGTCTTTTGGCATTTAAGTCATCCTATCCCAATTAGCCACATCATACCTGAATCGCATGTATTCATTAAAAAATCCACCAAAATCCCGCCTAGCTCGATCTTTCTTCCCCTCTTCAACTTACAAATCACCCCTTAACCTTTTGGCACCTTTATGAACCTATAATAGCTAAAATCTCTACCAGTTTCAGAATGCTTTAGCTCCCCAAACAAGATGTCCCTATCCCCTTCTTCATTCAAGAGCTTATAAATACGCCTATCATCTCCATCTAATGTATGCCTTTTCTACCAACATTTCATCATTCTCATCCTTGATACATTCATTTGGTTATACATGTGCTCAAAAGTAGTTGTAGCTGCCACGATTGCTAGCTTTTTCCTTCTTCGTCATCTTGTACCTCTCCTTATTCCTCCTCGTCTAAGCTTTCCACTAACATTATGTCTTGGCTTCCGCTTATCCTTGGACCTCTTTTTCTTAGCCCACATTCTATTTGTGTTCCCGCTACTCCCCCAAGTCCTTCTCCATCTCCGAAGCTTTGGCTTCAGTCGGGCCTGCCTATATAATCCTAGGTTGGTCATATGCAATCCTTCTCTTCTTCTTCATCTTGATATTTAAATTCATAACCACGAGCTTATGTTGGGTTGTAATATTCTAGCTCGGGATAACCTTGGAATCCTTGAATAAAATTCTATCACCTTTCCTAAAAGAGTAGATAATATAATTGTATTGGCCACCATACTATGGTAGGTCACTAAGGGTGTGTTTGGGATGAAGGAAAACATTTTCCAAAAAATTTTTTCCAGTTTTCTTATGTTTTGGAAAACATATTGGTTGGCTTATATGTTTTGAAAAATGTTTTCCAAACCAACTTATTTTCCTTAAATCTAAGGAAAATGACTTCCCTTCAACAAGTAAGAAAAACATTTTCCAAAACTCTCTTTCAACCTTACTTTAAAGTTGAAATGTTCATACAATTCTCAAAATCATCTACCCCGCCCCCAATACCCTATCACCCTGACACCACCCCTACCCCCACCCCATTCCTTACCCCTACCCCATCCCCCATCCCCCACCCCTACCTCCACTCCCACCCCCACCCCCACCCCTAAAATTCAATTGTTTTAAAAAGTATCTCAAAAAATTTTCTCATTCCATCCCCTACCCCTACCCTTACCCCTACCCCACCCTACCCTTACCTTACCCCTACCCCCACCCCCATACCAAAATTTCAATTATTTTAAAAAGTATTTCAAATTTTTTTCTTAGTCCATTCCCTACCCCTACCCCCACCCCTACCCCCACCCCCACCTCCACCCTCAAAATTCAATTGTTTTAAAAATTATTTCAAAATTTTTTCTTAGTCCATCCCCTACCCCCACCCCACCCCTACCCCTACCAGCCCCCCTTCCAAAATAATATCTTACACTTTATTAAAAAATTTAAACTTTTCTCTTACCCCACACCCTTATCCGCCCCTCCCCCTTACCAGCCCCTTCTCCCATCCCCCAAAACAAGATAAAAAAGAATTAATTTTTTTTTTTAAATTTCAATTTTTTTCTTCCCCCTCACGCCCCTACCCTGACCCCCAGCTCCTACTAACCCCCTACCCCCCCACCAATTTTTTAAAAAATTTTTAACAAAAAAAATTCAAAACTTTTTCTTACCCCACCCCTACTACCTATTCTGACACCCCCACCCACCCGCCTACCAACCCCTTTCCCCAAAAAAGCTTTAATTTTTTTGTCTTTTTTTTTTAAAAAAAGGATTTTAAAATATATTTTTACGCTATAGCTAAATACTAAAATGTATTTTTATTTTTGTCACGCCCCTAGCCTAGGCATGGCTGATAAGAACCGTATGAGTGTCAGCTATGTGGCTAACATATATATTGTGCGGAGGAGTTACAATTTACAAACACTGATGAGGGGCTATGTACAACTATGATCACGTATGACAACTAAACACTGTCTACGAAGCCTCAAAAGCTTTCCCAATGGTTAAAGTGAAACCCCTCCTTCATTTCTATCTCTTAAGTCGAAACCGACATGTATACCAATCATATCCTCTCAAAGTGGTCCACATGTGACCAAAAAAGTGTAATGACACTTCAGGTCATTTTCCATATTTATGCTTATCTTCACCGTTTGAGCTTCTCCATAGCTGCCCCAAGTCATTTATGACTTGCTGGGACTGAGGGTTCAGTTACCGGGCAGTTCGTTTGATTTTTAGAGTCACTTCCCTTTTTAAAAGTCCTCGTTGGTTCCAAATGGCCACCGATCAAAAACTTGAGCGAAACGATCTCGGATGAAAATTTCAACTGCGCCAGCATATTCGAAATATCGATTTTAGTCTAGGTAGACCTTTGGTTCGGGTCTCAATGTACCCGAGCTCATTTCGACCTATTAGTCGGAGTCATAAAATTGAAACTATATATGTGGGCCCCACTTTTTGCCTAAACGACCTTGTATGAAAGTTTTGATGATTCCAATGGATTTGAATTGTGGTTTACACTCAAATTTCACTATTGGATATATATTTTGGGTCCCGGATGACTTCTGAGGGTCAAAAATAAATTTGACTTTGCTGTCACAAGGTACTGCGTCTGTTCGCCGAAGGGGTCTATAAATAGACCCAAGGTCGCGATTCTTTATTCACATTTGAGAACCTAAAACCCTAAATGGGTATGATAACTCGAAATTGAGTCTTGTGGGTGTCTAGGGAGCTTGGTAAACATCTTTTATCATGATTATCATTCGGATTAAGGTAAGATTTCATCACTTTATTGGTGAATTTTATTATTCTTGACCCAAAATCCCAATTTAACTTAGGGCTTGATTTAACTCCAAATTTCGTTTGTTTGCACCCATCAATTGAGGGTTATGCTTACTTGGTGATAGATGAGCATTGGGTTGACCTCGAAAATGCGATTTCCGTATGTGGGACCCACTTGAGGTTTTTGGTGTCATTTTTGGACCCGAAGCACAATAGTGCAATATGGGTATCGTTAGACTCGTATTGATGAGTAGATTATATTTTTGATAGTGTGATGACATTTTGGGGATTGTGAAGTGAAGACGAGCATGTGGTGCTTGAAGTGTGATTTTGCGGTTTAGCCTTGAGGTAGGCTTCTGTCTACTCTTCTTCATGGATGATGTATGATATATATTTCATGTGAACGTGAATGTTAAGAGTGATATTGGATAGAATGACTTAGTATTAAATATACATATAAGTTTGGAGAATAGATAGGGTTTTGGACGGTTGAATTACTTAATACCCTTATAGAATCCTATTGCTTTCTCCCTAGTTTGGGTAAATTTGTAGCATGGATATGATATAATGCTATGCTCGAAATATGGTTTTAGCATTTGAGGCATGATTTGTATATTTAGCCTTATTGGGCTAGTGTGATAGTTTTGGAATCGTAAGTTTGGTAGAGTTGACTTGAGTACCCTTGTTTGTAGTCAAAGTTACTATCTTAGGCGTTAATATGACTTGCTTGACATCTAGAGGATGAACTAGATACCTTAGCCTAGTTTGGAGCATAGTATGCCTAATTATGGAAATTATGGATTAAAAGTGGGATCATCCAGCCCACTTAGGCCAAGATTTGTGTTAGCCCTTGTGGGCTTAGTTGCGGATAGTAGACCTAGTTGAGACTAATGAGCCTTATTTATGAGAATTACTTGGTGAATTGTGATGATTTTCGTCGGATTATGATTAGTGGCCCATAGAGATGCATTTTTCTCTTTATTATGATATTTGGCCCCTAGAGATGCATTTTCCTCTTTATTATGATATTTGGGCCCAAGAGATGCATTTTCCTCTTAATTATGATATTTGGCCATAGAGATGCATTTTCCTCTTAATTATGATATTTGGCCCATAGAGATGCATTTTCCTCTTTACTATGATATTTGGCCCATAGAGATGCATTTTTCCTCTTTATTATGATATTTGGCTCATAGAGATGCATTTTTCCTCTTTATTATGATATTTGGCTCATAAAGATGCATTTTCCTCTTGATTATGATATTTTGCCCATAGAGATGCATTTTCCTCTTGATTATGATATTTGGCCCATAGAGATGCATTTTTCTCTTAATTATGATATTTTGCCTACAGAGATGCATTTTCCTCTTAGTTATGATATTTGGCTCATAGAGATGATTTTCCTCTTAGTTATGATTATTGAGCTTATAGAGACGACTTTTCTCTTGGTCATGATGCATAACCTATAGTTATGAGATGTCTAATAGAGGCGATATGCTTGTTGATATTATGCCTCCTATATGTGAGATGATTATAGATATGCTACGGTTTATAAATATGATTATTGATATGGGTCCCGGATATGTATATGGGCCTAAGGCCATGATTATGATGTTGTGATTATTCTGGATAAATTAATTGGCCAAGGGCCGTGTTATGGTACTGATTAAATATCCAAGAAGTGTTTATCATTGTGAATGATGTGATTGCGATTTATGACTATGAATATGTATATGTTTGTATACACATCTCTCCAGTATGGGAGAGAGAGATGTGGTATAATGCTTATTATTCCATTAATTGAATACTGGTGATGGCATGCATAAGTTTGGTACGTTCATGATTATTTACCATTATAAATGATGTGATTATAGCCGAAATATGATCTTATGGTTTTTCTTCTTATTAGACGGTTAAGCTATGTGGTAACTAGTTGTCTATTAGCTAACTATTGCACTTGATGGCTAGAAAGCTAATGTATTAGTTAATGAATCTTGCTTAGTTGGAACATGGTATAGGACGGTTGCATAGATATGGGTGAAGAATATGCCTTGTATTGTTATTTGTTGATTGAACCTTCCGAGTCTGGGGCGGTGGGGGTACGCATAGGCTCGGCTAGGTATTTGGTTGTCCGGAGTAGCCGATTATTTACGTTGTTATTGATATTGTTATTATCATTGTTACGATCATTATTATGGCTAGCCTATGACACATTGGTCATGGATCCGGTATTGGGATTGAGGTATGCCTTCGGCCTTTGCTATCTTATGATTACATTACTATGCACGATTATTCTATATCTAGCCATATGGATTAGAAATCCTGAGTATGTTGGTATTGAATCCTGATAGTATTATAATGAGGTCTTAAAATGAGAACATGACGATCTAGGTTATGTTTGAGATGACCTCATGTTTATATATATATATATCTAGCTATATGAAGTCATCGGATATCCTTTTCTTCGTTGTTCATATTGTATAGTCGTTCCTTCGCCTTGTATATTACAGTATATCTTTCTTTCGCTCTTTATCTGTATATTGACCTGGGATATACAGTATAGCTTTGGCATATATTGAATGTAGCTGGAATAAGATAGTTCACCTTAATACTTCCTTAGTCTTACTATGTTAGACTCTTGGACATAAATAGGATAGTTGTTCCTTGTTATTCTCATTGACTTATTACATGATTTATGGACTCTTGGTTGTAGTTTTCATTCTGTTTATATGTTGTATATATCTACTTTATTTTTGGATCTCAGTTGGCAGTTGCCTACTGAGTACCATTCGTTTGGTACTCATACTACACCTCTGCAGCCTGCAGATCATAGTACGAGTTATCGTCGTTGATGTGTGCATCGTGTGGAGTAGCCCTGATTCGGAGACTTAGAGTGAGCTTCTGACGTTCGGAGTATTACTTATCTCTCCTATATATTAGACTAGCCTCTAAGTTGTATTCAGAGATAAGTTGAATCAGTGTATTTCTCCTTGATATATCACTTTTATACTCTTATTATGTTTAGAAGCTCTTGTACTGATACCACCAGGTTTTGGGATTCGTTATGTATTGATCTTTATCTCACATATTCCGCATTCTTTTCTTTATGTTATTAAGTAGTCCGTTACTAACCGTTCCGGACTACGGGTTGGCTTGCCTACTGGTGGGTTATGGTAGGCGCCATCATGACCTGAGAAAAATCGTCTCTATAAGCTCAATAATCATAACTAAGAGGAAAATCATCTCTATGGGCCAACTATCATAACTAAGAGGAAAATACATCTCTATAGGTAAAATATCATAATTAAGAAAAAAATGCATCTTTATGGGCCAAATATCATAATTCAGAGGAAAATGCATCTCTATGAGAAAAATATCATAATCAAGAGGAAAATGCACCTCTATGAACAAAATATCATAATTAAAAGGAAAATGCATCTCTATGGGCCAAATATTAAGAGGAAAATGCATCTCTATGGGGCAAATATCATAATAAAGAGGAAAAATGTATCTCTATGGGCAAACTATCATAATTAAGAGGAAAATGCATATTTATGGGCAAAATATCATAATTAAGAGGAAAATGCATCTCTATAAGACAAATATCATAACTAAGAGGAAAATGCACCTCTATAGGCAAAATATCATAATTAAGAGAAAAATGCATCTTTATGAGACAAACATCATAATAAAGAGGAAAATGCATCTCTATGGGCAAAATATTATAATTAAGAGAAAAATGCATCTCTATGGGCCAAATATCATAATAAAGAGGAAAATGCATCTCTAGGGGGCCAAATATCATAATAAAGAGGAAAATGCATCTCTATGGGCCACTAATCATAATCCGACGAAAATCATCACAATTTATCAATTCACCAAGTAATTCTCATAAATAAGGCTCATTAGTCCCAACTAGGTCTACTATCCGCAACTAAGCCCACAAGGGCTAACACAAATCTTGGCCTAAGTGGGCCAGATAATCCCACTTCTAATCCATAATTTCCATAATTAGGCATACTATGCTCCAAACTAGGCTACGGTATCTAGTTCATCCTCTAGATGTCAAGCAAGCCATATTAATGCCTAAGATAGTAACTTCGACTACAAACAAGGGTACTCAAGTCAACTCTACCAAACTTACGATTCCAAAACTATCACACTAGCCCAATAAGGCTAAATATACAAATCATGCTTCAAATGCTAAAACCATATTCTGAGCATAGCATTATATCATATCCATGCTACAAATTTACCCAAACTAGGGAGAAAGCAATAGGATTCTACAACGGTATTAAGTAATTCAACCTACGGGTCCAAAACCCTATCTAATGTCCAAACTTACATGTATATTTACTACTAAGTCATTCTATCCAATATCAATCTTAACATTCACGTTCACACGAAATATATATCATACATCATCCATGAAGAAGAGTAGACAGATGTTCTTCACTTCACAATCCCTAAAATGTCATCACACTATCAAAAATATAATCTACTCATCAATACGAGTCTAACGATACCCATATTGCACTATTGTGCTTCGGGTCCAAAAATGACACCAAAAACCTCAAGTGGGTCCCACATACGGAAATCGCGTTTCCGAGGTCAACCCAATGCTCATCTATCACCAAGGAAGCATAACCCTCAATTGATGGGTGCAAACAAACAAAATTTGGGGCTAAATCAAGCCCTAAGTTAAATTGGGGTTTTGGGTCAAGAACAATGAAATTCACCAATAAAGTGATGAAATCTTACCTTAATCCGGATAATAATCATGATAAAAGATGTTTACCAAGCTCCCTAAACACCCACAAGACTCAATTTCGAGTTATCATACCCATTTAGGGTTTTAGGTTCTCAAATGTGAATGAAGAATCCCCAAAATCGCGACCTTGGGTCTATTTATAGACCCCTTCGGCGAACAGACGCAGTACCACGCAATACCCTGTGACAGCAAAGTCAAAAACTTGTTTTTGACCCTCAGAACTCATCCGGAACCCAAAATATATGATCCAATAGTGAAATTTGAGTGTAAACCATAATTCAAATCCATTTGGAATCATCAAAGCTTCCATACAAGGTCGTTTAGGAAAAAAGTGGGGCCCACATATATAGTTTCAATTTTATGACTCCGACTAATAGGTCAAAATGAGCTCGGGTACGTTGGGACCCGAACCAAAGGTCTACCTATACTAAAATCGATATTTCGGATATGCTGGCGCAGTCGAAATTTTCATCCGAGAACGTTTCGCTCAAGTTTTTGATCGGTGGCCATTTGGAACCAACGAAGACTTCTAAACAGGGAATTGACTCTAAAAATCAAACGAACTACCCAGTAACCGAACCCTCAGTCCCAACAAGTCATAAATGACTTGGGACAGCTATGGAGAAGCTCAAACGGTGAAGATAAGCATAAATATGGAAAGTGACCTGAAGGGTCATTACAATATCCACTACTAAAAGGACTTTCGTCCTCGAAAGTCAACGAATAGAAAGAATCTCAAAGGCTCGAAGTGATGAGGTACTGAACCCGCATGCTCCAAGAATGACTTCCCAGGTAACCTCCACGAGGAGAGAACACTTGCAAGGGATTTCACCACAGGTATCCCTTTTTCAACCAACACCCTCACTTTACTTCCCAAACAACCAAACCTCAACTTCAACCGCGAAATAGCCTGCAAGTGAACTGAAAAGAACTGAAAAGACCGATGCACGCAAATCTGAACCACAACACGTTGATACTAACTCAAGTAATTACTCCCATTGAGTAAATCATCCAAAATTCCTAAAGAAAATTGAATCTCGAGGTCAAAACTGATATAACCAATATGGGGCCCATGAGCTATCATCTGAACACTTATCAATTATAATCCAACCGACGTCAAGAAAACCGAATAGGCAACCACAAAGTAGGCTCAACCAGCCTATAAATGAAATCTGAACGAAGACAACTCTAAAATAAAAGCTCCACGCAAGCTCTACAACACCAAGCTGAAATTTCAATACCAAGGCTGAATCGCTCGGTCTCAAATATCTAAACAAAACTAAGAATAGGTAGGCACTAATAATCCAAATTTATCATACTTCCCAATCGCCATTCCAAAGCGTCAAGTCAAAACTGAACCAATACGATACCCCATCTAGGCAAAGAAATAGCCCTAAACACATATCATCGAAGAGAATCACTCCACCAAGCTTTACTAGGCCAAACAAACACTGAAATAGGAATGTCCTGAATCCACCCAAGAACCACATCATCAAAGAAGAAATAACAATCTCAAAGCCAAGGTCAAAGTCAAGACAACCACCAGAGTACCAACTCAAGCTTAAGAGTTTCTAATTTTCCAACTTAAAGCGATCACAGGAAAGGCCACCCGCCTCTATCTTTCATCTTCTCTAGACAAAACCATATCACAACGACAAAAGAGTATCCAATCTCCACACTAATCACAAGAGAGCGAACCAACTTACCTATGAGATGAATCCATGACATCTCAACATCAACATCAAATCGCTATCGGACAAAGAAATAGCCACAAATGAAGAACGGACCTCAAACTGGTCAATCTCACAAACGGCTATATCTAAAAGATAGCCAAGGCGAAAACCTTCGCAACCCAGAAGGCAAGTCTAAGGATTTCAGACTCAATAATAGGCAATGCAACTAAATTTCCAACTCTAGGGTGATAATAGATCCACAAAAGATTAACCTGCCTTTTGATATCACAATACATCCCCGAATCAATCTAATACAGCAAACCAAGAGGGAACATAATCAACCTCGCCATGCTAGGGGAAAGAAATAATCAAATCGGGTATATCTACTCAAGCCACCAAATAATAGTACAAGAAAATGAGAGTCTAACTAGATAACACTAGTCTATACAGCTACCCAGCAAGAATCAATTATAAAGTAACAACATCAAGTGATAATATCAAGTAATATCAGTACCCTCATGCAGTGATAGCAATAGCAACAACAATATCAAAATCAATATACTCGATAGGTGGTACCAAAATGAACATCAATATTATGTACCACTCAAGGGCCACAACAGGACAAATGTGCCAAGATAAATGGGACTCGAACCCAAAGCACACCCATAGGGAAGAAACATCAATATAGATCTACTCCATCCACTACTAAAAGAAATAAACCATGGAGTAGTAATATAATCATGAATTCAACAATAAGGCACATAATGACCGATATAAATTCATCCAGGCATATAATTATCAATGGGTATGAAAATCCCAATACACATAATAAGAGATAAAGGCGAGAATAAAAGCACACCCAGTCGTGGCGACATCCGCAATCACATGCCTGATGGGCATAGGGAAAATAAATCTGAACGGGCCTAACTCAGACCGACCAACTGAATCATCAACTGAGTCGCCAAACGCACCATCTATAACTGAAGATGCCACAACATCACGAGACTGATCTGAATGAGCTGAATAACTGAAACTCCCATGTCAAAGACACTTTGTATACTATTAGTCGATCGTCCTATACTCGTAGCAATTCCTGGAGCATCAACACGGCGAGGACACAAACTGAGCTCAAATGGATGGCCAACCAACGTCGGGAGAAATTCGTAAATTCTTGTCCAAACTTCCAAAATCATAGTCTGTCTTAGGAACTCTAGGCTGGCCGAGAATACAGGCTAACTCTATCTGACCACCTATCTTATACCAGGGGCATTTTCTGAACTAGTGTCCCATCACAACACAACCAAACCAAGAATCTAAAATACCTCGAAATACTACCCCTCATAATCCAGAATGATCACCATGGCCTGAAGAACTATAGCACACTCTGCAAGTCTAATAGGGACTCAACCCGAATCCTTTTTAGCTACAGCTGAAGATCTTCGATATCCATCTTTAACTCATTAGTTCGATATTGTGCAAAAATTCTGGAAATACATGTTGGAGTCTCATCCGCATCTATCGACAATATCGCATTGTCCTTCGAGAATAGAATAGAGTCAAAGAATATGTCCAAGGTTCATAGGAACGGAGACACACCATAAGGAGTCATGAAGTAAATTTCCTAAAATGTCACTGTAGCCTCCCAAAAATAGGTTCTAATAGAGGCGATACGCTTGTTGATATTATGCCTCCTAGATGTGAGATGCCTCCTATATGTGAGATGATTATAGATATGCTACGGTTTATAAATATGATTATTGATATGGGTCCCGGATATGTATATGGGGGCCTAAGGCCATGATTATGATGTTGTGATTATTCCAGATAAATTAATGGGCCAAGGGCCGTGTTATGGTACTGATTAAATATCCAAGAAGTGTTTATCATTGTGAATGATGTGATTGCAATTTATGAATATGAATATGTATATGTTTGTATACACATCTCTCCGGTATGGGACGGAGAAAGATGCGGTATGATGCTTATTATTCCATTGATTGAATATTGGTGATGGCATGCATAGGTTTAGCACGTTCATGATTATTTACCATTATAAATGATGTGATTATAGCCGAAATATGATCTTATGGTTTTTCTTCTTGTTAGACGGTTAAGCTATGTGGTAACTAGTTGTCTATTAGCTAACTATTGCACTTGATGGCTAGGAAGCTAATGTATTAGTTAATGAATCTTGCTTAGTTGGAACATGGTAGCTAATGATGGTCAGTTAATGAATGATATCATTTAATAAAAGATGGTTAGGCGACAAGTAGTAATGTGTTGTCTAGTAATGATTAACAAAAATAAGAGGAATAGTTGATAATAATGAATGGTGGATAAATGACGGTTTTGGTCTAATGATGAACCTAGACTAGATGTTAGATGTTGACTATTAAATGAATAGTGGTTAGTTGTTATCCCGTGAATAAAGATTATGTGAAGGATAATGTTTAGGCTAATAACTAGAGGTTATGTGATGACTAGCGAACTAGCGGTTTAATAATAATAAATGTTGGTTAGCTAATAACGAGTAATTGGGATGTATTGATAAGATAGATATCTTTACGCTTATGAGTATATCGGCTTGCGTCTGTGCACCTATTATATGCCTATATTTATGTGTCAAGAGTTATGATGATACATTGATACCCGGCAAGGCCGGAGGATATTATGATGATATTGATACCCGGTTCGAGTCCGGAGGATACTATTGAGATGATATTGATACCCAGCAAAGCCGGAGGATATTATGATGATATTGATACCCGGTTCGAGTCCGGAGGATACTATTGAGATGATATTGATACCCAGCAAGGCCGAAGGATATCGTGATAATATTGATACCCGGTTCGAGTCCGGAGGATACTATTGAGATGATATTGATACTCGGGGAGGCCGGAGGTTGATGACGATGATGATGGTCCTGATGAGGACAGTTATGATGCATTGTGATATTGATGGTATATTTTGCATTCATTCCTGCATATGCATCGCCTATCACCAGTATGTACCTATGTCTATCAGCCGGTATAGGACGGTTGCATAGATATGGGTGAAGAATATGCCTTGTATTGTTATTTGTTGATTGAACCTTCTGAGTCTGGAGCGGTGGGGGTACACATAGGCTCGGCTAGGTATTTGGTTGTCCGGAGTAGCCTGTTATTTACGATGTTATTGATATTGTTATTATCATTGTTATGATCATTATTATGGCTAGCCTATGACACATTGGTCATGAATCCGGTATTGGGATTGAGGTATGTCTTCGGCCTTTGCTATCTTATGTTACATTACTATGCACGATTATTCTATGTCTAGCCATATGGATTAGAAATCCTGAGTATGTTGGTATTGAATCCTGATAGTATTATAATGAGGTCTTAAAATGAGAACATGACGATCTAGGTTATGTTTGAGATGACCTCATGTTTATATATATATATATATATATATAGCTATATGAAGTCATCCGATATCCTTTTCTTCGTTGTTCATATTGTATAGTCGTTCCTTCGCCTTGTATATTACAATATATCTTTCTTTCGCTCTTTATCTGTATATTGACCTGGGATATACGGTATAGCTTTGGCATATATTGAATGTAGCTGGAATAAGATAGTTCACCTTAATACTTCCTTAGTCTTATTATGCTCAACCGCAAGAAGAATGAAATCTAGGTTGACCAAAAGTCTCTTTGATCTCCTTAAGTTATAACGACAAGCCGATAAGCCACTACACCTCCAATAATATCCACACTAAAGAGAAGCTAGAGAGTCGTTAATACATAATCCAGGAGCAATTAAAACAGAATAATTTAGTGCTAAGTTTCAAAAACAACCCAAAGTAACAACATAGCACTCTTCAGAATAGATTTATACTTTTAAATTACTTAGTAGACTTTGAAGTAATAAGAAGTAGACATAGTAAAAGTAAAACGACAACACTCCTTTGTGACATTCGACAACTTATTCTGCTACTCTA
This sequence comes from Capsicum annuum, assembly GCF_002878395.1. Taxonomy (NCBI): domain Eukaryota; kingdom Viridiplantae; phylum Streptophyta; class Magnoliopsida; order Solanales; family Solanaceae; genus Capsicum; species Capsicum annuum. The sequence continues at coordinate 160,470,025 of NC_061118.1, forward strand.
TAAAAAAACGTTGCAGAAACTGAAAAAATGGATCGACTATTCACAACCGTAAAACTTCTTAGAAGGCTGGGAAGTACTAAACCAAAAGACAGAGGCAAAGAGAGTAAAATATAATACTCCCTAGAAAAGGAAAAGAGGACGTGGAAAGAAATGCGAATGTTAAAATCTGTCATTCTTTTGATCAGTAGCAGAGCAATGTAAATGATGATATAGACAAAAAGGGAAACAATAAGAATGATTCATGGAACTGGATAAGCATATCTTAGGCTCCGGAGCATCATACAACTGAAAAAGACTACTTATGGGTTGTACCCTCATATTCTTAGTTCTATTTGAAACTTAAGATGCTTAATCTACAAAATTAATTATTTCGCCAAAAAGGAAATTATCTACTACATACTTAAATACAAGAATGAATCTTGATGGAAGATACATAACATAATAGCTTAACACAAAACTTGCGACTGAGGATTTCAAAGTCGAAAAGTACACCCGATTGTTGTCTTTCGGATTAAATTCCCCTCTTTACCGACAATCTTATTTTTGTGTTTTTGCTTCAGGGCATGCTTGTGACGTTACATCTATGTCAAGAGTAGACGATATAGAAAATAGCTAATGGGCATGTAGTTTCACTAATATTGTTGTTCCACACACCATATGAAATTCCTTTCTTGTCAAAATAATCATTATCACCATCAACGGCAAAAGGTATGATATTGAAAACACAGTTCGAGCAAAACTTCAAGAGGTCAAGGAAAAAATTAGTATTAAAGTGTCTTACCTAGTGTGCTCCCTAATCCTAAAAGCAGTCCCCTCCTATTTTTAAGAATCTGTTCACACTATTAGTCTAGTACAAAAAAATCAATATCAGAAGTCCCTCTTAGCCGAAAAAGATTGGGACATTAAACATTTATATACTACTACCTTAAATCCTATTTAAATGTCATTTAAGCTTTTGGGGCAAACATTAAGAAAACCATTTAATAACATTAATTATAAGGGCGATTTGACTAAGTTACCCTTTATATTTCTTCAAATTACTCCTTATCTCTCCACAAACTTTTTAGATCATTAATAGAAGCAAGGTTAGATTCAAAAAAGAACAATCAGGCCATCTTGGTTTCCTAAAATGACACTTATTTCGTACCAACGTTGAAAGGCTAAAACAACATTTAAAATGAACCGGAGATAGTACCATTTATTATATTTTTCTTCATAGTACTATTAGTCTTGAGCCGTGGGTCTATCGAAAACAACCTCTCTACTTCTTTAGAGGTAGTGGTATGGATTGTGTACACTCTACCCTCCCCAGACCCCACGATGTGGGAATATACTGGGTTTGTTGTTCTTCTTCTTCTTCATAGTACTATTTCTTTGATATGGTAAACTTACCATCACCACCACCCAACTAAACCCCATAACAAGAACCAAATAGTGACTCTTTTTCTCATACTGCACCATTGGCATTTATATACTACTTATATAAAGAGCTTTTAGGAGTTATATGTTACGTGTAGTAGTCAGGTTCCGTGCTCCAATGTTGCTCTTTTCCAATCACACCTCATCTCTAACATTGAAATGTTCCCCGAATGTATGAGTTCACATGCAAGCCTCCTTTCTATCATGAAAAATGTGAACACAATTGACAAGATTAACATAAGGAAGGATAAATCTACTGATTATTGTTGAAGTGTTTGACCATCTAATCTAAAAGCTTAATTCATTAGAGATAGCACAATTTTGTTTACTAAAATTAAGTTTCCTACACATACCTTCGCATGTGGGCTCCTAGCACATGGAACTTTTTTTTAAATATGGGTGACAGCAAGACTCGAATCTCGGATCTCTGTCAACTCTAATACCATATTGAAGTGTGTGACCAACTCACCTAAAAGCTTAAACTGTTAGAGAAAGCCCACTTCTATTTATTTAAACTGTGTCTTCAACAATTGTGATATTGTTAAATCGTCAACATCAACATAATAGGCTTAAATTTTCTAAAAAAACTCACCCCGACAAAATATTAGGAGCACAAGAATAAAAGATTGCAGATCATTGAGAAAACTTCCCCCGAGTGATATTAAATTCAATTTGTCCAATTTTATCACATTCAGTCACCATGTATGTGCTACAACTCGATGCAACATGATGCTACAACTCGATGCAATAAAGTCTGTCTAGCTAAAACAAACTTATCATCAAAAATACATGTTACGGTTAAACCTTATCATATAAATTACTTATCAAAAGAAACTTACCATTGTCTTTTTCATCACTACCCATATCTACAAATTAATTACTTCTTGAGGTAACAAAAGATGTTCTCTTTAGCTTATAATATTTTCTATCCCTTCGATTCTTGTATTTTAGCTGTATTTTAACATATCACTCATAATGTACAGCTTGACATTACAAGTTTTAGCATGATTGCAAGTATCTCCATGAGTCATGCTAACCATGCTGATTCAACCTGATAAAAGACAATGGTAATCAGTTAATCCACACAGTCAAAACTAGTGCTGACAAAGAGCCTTGAAATTAGTGCTAGAAAATAATCCTAAAAAATATTCTATGAACAACTACTTCACCCTCACAGCCACTCCTCACCTCCCACAAAACACCATACCACCATTTTTGTTTTTGCATCTTCTCATACATAAACCACCATTTTTTCACCCTCCCCATCCTTCCCCAAACTCCTCCCCCTCCCCCTCCCCCTCTCCCTACCCCTTCATTTATCCCCTCTCTTTTCCCTATCCTCTTTTGCCTCTAGTTCGATGTCTAATAGCAATTCTAACACCCCACTCTCCTTTCCCTCAAACAACACTCCCAAAATTCCCCAAACCAGAGGAATTTATCTCCCACCAACCTAGTAAAGTTTCTTTCATCTTCAAGGCTAACTAAAGGCATTAAATTGGCTCCTTGAACTTCTTTAGCGCCACTGTCCGCACCAAAAACCAGATTTGGATGGTCTAGCTGTAAGAAAACAGCCCCATTTCCAATAGAACTACTTGATTCAGAGCTGTTCAGAGTCCCCCAAGTCTTACCCATACTGGTTCTGCTTGGATACGGGACAAAAGACACCATCTGACGGTTACCAGCATGAGCAGCTCCCTTTTCCAGCAACAGGCCAGCTGCAGCTCCTGTATCACTCTAGCCTGCATCATCCAGCTTCAAGTATGGCTCCAGGGCCTTCAGCTGGCCTGTCTGACTCTCACACATACCTGAAATGGGGTTCACGACGTCACCGGAGCTAGAGATCGGATCCGGTAGCCTGACCCTCCTAAAGGCTAAAACTGTAGATCTAGCATTCTGCAGCTTCCCCGGAGTGTTGAAATCAAACCAGATAATATTATTTAAACACAAATAACATGCAAAGAAGAAAAATAGCATGCCAAAAAGCACTCTCCGCTTAAAGTAATGACAACAAGCAACTGATATGAACTGTTCTGCTTTAACTAACCTCATGAACTGAATGAATCATAAAAAACACTTGATATTGGTCGTGACGACAAGAAAAAGCTACAGCAATGATGTATTCATCAAGTCATTTATTAAAAATATATCAAGCTTGCGGAACAAGCAAATTAAAACCTATCTACTGTGATTTTTGATTCATGAAAGCATTTCTAATTAAAATCCAACGAATAATGACAACGGAGAAGGGACTATACAATGGCTTGTCATGAAATTCAGCACAAGATGATAGTATCTACAGAAGCCAGTACAGCATAAAATCCAGAAATAGGCATAAATTTGATTATAGTTTCCACTCAATTTAATATGTATGTGGTGTGGCACATCTTCTCTACTATACGATAAACGAGCATTATCTAAAAGGCACCACTTGCACATCCTTCTTATGTGAAAGCTCCTAATCTTTAATCAATTGCATGTAGAAATTCGTTATAAAGGGGGCAAATGTATTAATTCAATATCAAATGCTGGATAAACTCCTTATTAATGGCAAGGTGATAGCATTAAAAAGTAATACAACTTACACTGAGGAGAGGAGAGAAGAGGAGAAAGGAGAAAGTTACGGCAAGAGGCTCGACATAGCCGTGAAAACGGACCGCTGCTTTGCTCCTCATTAGGCCGGTGGCTTTTTTTTTCCACATTGGCGGTGCGATGGCATTCCGTTAAAAGGGAAGAGTAATTATGAGCCCATAGTTTTTTTTAAAAAAAAAAAATGTGTGCATTGGATAGAGTGTCTAAGTCTGGAGTAAGGGTAAGACCCTCTAGGGCTATTCTTGCTATAAGGTTCCAGTTTATCTTGGTGGAAGGAAGAAGGGCTACTAGAAGCCTAGAAGGAGACTGGAGAACGAAGTGACTTACGGGATTGGGAACCGGGTTTCAGGCTGTGAAGAAGCCCTTGGCCCCAAGACTCACCAACATCTTACGATGAGACATCGGGCTACCTGGCAAGAGTCAATAAATTGGTGAACCTATGAGAGACGCTTCTAATTCTTTTCTCTCTCCTGACACTCACTATCCTACCCGAACAGGAAATTTGTTGAAATAAGCAAACTTAGGCTGTTGTTGAATTAACTTAGAATACAACCGGTACCTACGTCGCAACTAAAACACTCGTAGCATACGTTCCATCCACATCCGGCCAGTTGAAGTGAAGATCGAGAAAATGTTCTTCAAAGCTTGCTAATAACCAAAAAAGAATTGGACTAGTGTAAGGGACTTCCTTTTCAAGCTAGGATGTTAGACCAATGCAATCTATCAAGAAAATCAAAATGATTATTGATCAAGGCGGGAAGTCTCATTTCCCAAGAAGTAAGTCAGGAAAAAGGGGGGATCGAGGACAGCTTTCATATGCGTTCTTTGCAGTATTACTATAATGGGCTTCTAGAGAACTACTCTAATCGGATTTTTCTCCGGATTGAGCAGTTTTCTTTCTCAAGGCAATGAGCAAGTGGATTGAATCCAGCAGTTAGGGAAGCCAGTACGCATACAGGAAGTGGTAAAGCTGCAGTAGAGTTGGCATTTGATTGCCCTATTGTTTACTTGAAATTCGACTCTAACCTTGCACTAGTATAAGACAATGGCCAAAAGCTATCAATCCTAGGGGAACTCAGGAAGGCAAAGGGGGAGATTTTCCTTTATCCACCCGAAATAGAGCTATCAGCGCTAATGGATCAATCCTTATTGAACTGGTGAATTCACCTATTGCCAATTATCCTATATTTTACTCTACTAGACAATATTAGTTGTCTAACCCTAATAGATAGGGCTCCTTCCGAAGCCGCTAAAACCCTCTTCTATTTGAATCTTCTCCCGCGTGAGACAAGGTTATGAAATAGCTTAGTGCTAGCTAAGGAAGAGTGTAACCGGATCGCATCCGCTTCCTGATACCTAGCACAGATTCCCCAGTCTATTTAGCGCTTGGATTGCGCACCTTATTTCTTTATGTTGATGACAACAAGAAGCTATCCTGCCGACTTTCCTAAGGGACGGAGTGATGAAAACGAATCGTTACACTCATTTCCCTATTCAAGGGAAAGAGAGAAAGAATAAGTCGGCTTCAAAGCAGCTAGCAGGTGAGAATAAACAACTACCATTGTTGCTGACAGCTACACGGATTCACCACTACTTATGAATTCATACTCCTGCTCCTAAACAAACTGACGAAGCTAGGAAAGAAGTAGCTCGACGGATAATGCTCTCTTCACTCCTTTAAGTCACTGACATTTCCTGTTCAACGCTCGGATTAGCAGGCTTGATCATTCAATCATATAATCATGCCTCCAGAGTGACTTCATTTCACATTATGAATCTGGGATTACCTGTTAGGTAGAACTAAGATCTGCTGTTAGCTTCTTTAAGTCTTACCTTCTCTTTCAGCCAATTCAATCTCATCTATCTTACTTCGTCGATTAAGCAGCCCTGGAATCACTTTACTCTTGTGCATTTCGAGTATTGTATAAAAGTCTAAAAGATAATAAGCATCTTGCTTTTCTTTTCGACGATATACTAAGCGCCAAGTCTACCTGTGTTCTGTCAACACCGATAATATAGTATATAATCTTTCTCAATATCTTTCCTTATTCTTTCCGGCTTTTTCTCAAGAAAGGGGAATTTGAAGACTGAGAACATAGGAGGTCGGTGGCTAAGAGACTGACTTAAGAAATTAGGTCGAGTCGACGTTTGTCGTGCTATATATCGTTCGTGATCCCCACCTGGGAATCACATCACTCCCTTTTGACTTTCAACGAAGAGGCAATGCTTCGGAATGTGACTAGGCGCCTTATGCCAATCAACATCGTTCGTTCTCCCTGCCCGGGAAGAACTTCACTCCGGGGCGACAAGCCTATCATCTTGAAATAGTTCTCACTCTCAGTCTCACTATCAGTCTCTTTGAAATAGTTCTCACTATCAGTCTCACTATCAGTCTCTTTGAAATAGTTCTCACTATCAGTCAGTTTTCCCACGTCCAGTAGACTTTCTTTCTACAACCGTATATTGAACTAATAGAATAGTGAAAGGTTATTAGAATAGGCTGAGAAAAGGGCTAAGAGGGAACCATAGGATATTACTTGACCTAAAGGGGCCTAGGGCGCCAAGCCTACCAGTTCTTCTTTCAAGCTCAAAATAAGAAAGAATATAGGAATTGAAACTAAAATGAGCTAATTTATTGGATTAAGAGGTGGAACTTCTATATATACGCTATTTCGCGTTGAGCGAGGCTGCTTTCCCTCCTTACGTTGGAGTAAGCTCTTTCCACTCTTCTCTGATTGAATCACTTTCTCTTTTCTCAAGCAAGGAATAACCAACCAGATATAAGTATTATATAAGCATCAGAGTAGGCAAATAGCGAAAAAAGTGACTCATGAACTTGGAATCCCAATCAGAAGTGATAGTTTGTTCCAGGAATGCCATGGAGCCTAACAATCTCTCGAAAGTAGAGGTCACCAAGTTCGAAGAGCTACACACTCGCGAAAGCGAGGAAGCCGACCAATTCCTTCAAAGGAAGGGAATGAAAGTTGGAGACCCAAAAGAAAAAAAAAGAGTGGAATATATTTATACCTGTGGTATGAACCCCTTACGGGCCGCCAAGGCCCTACAGAATCCCCATTCTAAAACCGCTAATCATAATCTTGTTATGACTGTCCCTCTTACGGGGAACTCTTTTCAGGCAGCACTAATCAAATAATAGGGAGGAGAAAGAGGAAATAGCAAAGAATCAAAACCTTCCCCAATAAATATAGGATTCGTCGAATGTGAATTCGTGAGCAAAGCTGATCAAAAAGTGTGGTGTACTTTTTCTCACTTGGAAGGGTAAGGATCGGCTGGATGCCTTGGAGGCACCATAGATTGAACCGTTGGCAACGGCGCTTTTGAGTGCCCCTAACCTTGAGGGGGCCGTAGATCGAGTTCTGGGCTAAGGTTACCAGTTTCGCAGCCCTTCGAAACTCCCTTCTAGAAAAGGTTCAGTAGATCTACCAGGTTACCGGAAATGACCAAAGAACAAAAAAAACTGCACCTAGTGATGAGCTTGACTGGTACTCTAAGATGAACGCGGTCCGATCTGGTAAATCTGGCTCAACATATGCTCTAGCTCCAAGATTTTGCTCTTATTGCTAGCTCATTTTTATGCCTGGCACTGAAGAAGAAAGATCAGATGCGCCTTATCCACTATTTGCGATTTGAATAGAGGTTAGGTACAACGGACTAGAATTCCACAGTAGAAAGAGCTATGCGCACCAGCCCTTAGCATGAGTGCGTCTATGCGTGCTTTTAACATTCTATATCTTAGTGCGGAAATGCCCCCTTAAGTGCTTTAGTGGGAATGCGGAGGATTGATTGCTTGGTAGCCGTAAAAGCGGTCCCGAGAACCTTTGCTTGTCAGGTGCACATTCAAAAGGGAGTGTAATGTAAGTGAGGGTGCGCCCCCCTTTTGTTAGCAAGAAGTGGTTAGCGGTCCAGGCAGCTCTCTTTCAAGTCCTCATCGGTCGAGTAGAAAAAGAAAGCCAAAGCCGTTCAGTGGTGAGTCGGTGGATCAGAGATGCCTTCCGTCGATCGGCTGTAGTCGATAAAGGCCGTAAAACATAGGAATGCAGTGGTGGCTGTCTAGCTGCAATCTTTGGTTTAGTCTGGCCTCGACGAGAAGGAAATGCGAGCATCCCTCCCGGCTCACGTTCTCTACTATGATGTCCATTCCTTTCTGACTTCCCTGGGCAATCCGCCAGAGACAGGGACTTACCATTTGCTGTTCTAGTGGGTACGTTTTTCGACTCGTGTTATAGCTGCTAAAAAGCTATTTCGCATCTTTTAGAATGACACAGCGAGTCCAGACTCTTGGTCTTTAGTGACCCAAGTGAGAAGCTCTTCTAGCTCGGTAGTAGAATTAGCTTAGCAGTTAGCAGTGAGAGGAGCCTATTCTATAGAAAAGCCTTAGTCCAATTGGCCTTTGGTTGGAGTCTTCCGAATCTCTATAGTCATCTGGTCGTTAAGAAGAAGCAAAGTCCCTTGACGCTTAAGTAAAAGGTCGACCTTCCTATAGAAAGAATGAGGAAAAGCCCTATACGAATTGATCCCTACGCTCGGATGCCCCCGTAAGAGCTATCTCAAGCGGAAAAGACCAATATCTGAATAGGAAGACGTAGCTTCATACTACTCGCTCCATTTCATTTTGCTCGTTGGGTTTAACCTTCCACAAAAGCATTAATAAAACCCTTGCCTAGGGAAGAATTCCTATATGGAAAGGCTACATCTTGGTGACGTTCTTACCAGCTCTTTGTCTAGACCCTCCTCTAACCTCTTAAGAAGAGATGGGCGAGCCGCCTCAGAGAAGGAGTGGCTTCCGGCCGTCAGAAGCAGAATCGAATAAAAGAAGGGCTTCGATCGATTGAACTTTAGCAAATAGTCCATAGCAGATAGATTGAGTTTTAGGCCTGCGTCTGGCCTTGTTTTGGCTTAAAGCAGAGCAGCGGACAAGGGAGTTCTTTCTTCTCAAAATCTGAACAATATTCATTACTTAAAGTGGTTCTTTCGATCATTCATCGAAAGGAGACACTTGATTTTGAATTTGACCAATTGAGATATCAGGAAACAATATTCTCAATTTCTTCATTCGAAGTGAATTCTTAGCCTATTTCTGTATTCTTTCTAGATTCAAAGACTAACCACAAAATCACAAAGAAAATAGATTCATAAGTTCGATACCTTGTATAAAACTCATATGTGTAAGAAATATTCGATCGCATAGAGTGTACGGATGAGTTGATTAACAATTCACTGATGAAAAAATGGCAAAAAAGAAAGCATTCACCCCTCTTTTCTATCTTGCATATATAGTATTTTTGCCCTGGTGGATTTCTTTCTCAGTTAATAAATGTCTGGAATCTTGGGTTACTAATTGGTGGAATACTGGGCAATCCAAAATTTTCTTGAATAGTATTTAAGAAAAGAGTCTTCTAGAAAAATTCATAGAATTAGAGGAACTCCTCTTCTTGGACGAAATGATCAAGGAATACTCGGAAACACATCTCGAAGAGTTTGGGATAGGAATCCATAAAGAAACGATCCAATTAATCAAGATGCAAAATGAGAATCGTATCCATACGATTTTGCACTTCTCAACAAATATCATCTGTTTTATTATTCTAAGCGGGTATTCAATTTTGGGTAATGAAAAACTTGTTATTCTTAACTCTTGGGCTCAGGAATTCCTATATAACGTAAGTGACACAGTAAAAGCTTTTTCTATTCTTTTATTAACTGATTTATGTATCGGATTCCATTCACCCCGCGGTTGGGAATTAATTATTGGCTCTATCTATAAAGATTTTGGGTTTGTTCATAATGATCAAATTATATCTGGTCTTGTTTCCACCTTCCCAGTCATTCTCGATACAATTTGAAAATATTGGATTTTTCGTTATTTAAATCGTCTGTCTCCGTCACTTGTAGTTATTTATCATTCAATGAATGACTGATAAAGGATCCATTGATATTAATCTAATCCAATTAGAATGCTTGGTACTTTGTAGTTGTACATAAGCAAAGTATTGAAAATCGTATTTTTTCTTTCGATTTCTAACCATCGGGAAGATTCATCCTATATTATTTCTAGATTATTCCAGCAAATAGCAGAATCGTGGCTAGGGAACTATACTAGCGACCTACCCAATTTATTGTAGAAATTTTCGCGATCAATGATTGGACCATGCAAACTAGAAATGCTTTTTCTTGGCTAAAGAAACAGATTACTCGATCTATTTCCTTATCGCTCATGATATATATCTTAACTCGGACATCCATTTCAAGTGCATATCCCATTTTTGCACAGCAGGGTTATGAAAATCCACGAGAAGCGACTGGGCGTATTGTATGTGCCAATTGCCATTTAGCTAATAAGCCCGTGGAGATTGAGGTTCCACAAGCGGTACTTCCTGATACTGTATTTGAAGCAGTTGTTCGAATTCCTTATGATATGCAACTGAAATAGGTTCTTGCTAATGGTAAAAAGGGGGGGTTGATTCCCTCACTTCCTTGAAGTCGGTCGCTAATCGGTTGTAAGCTGAGACTTATGTCGCAAATAAATAGATACACTTGTTCATTGGTCTACGATCCGCTGCAACTTGTCTTTCTTGTGTAGTACCATACCTCATTGAATGATTATTTTCCCTTGTCTCTGCGAAAGAACTCCCTTGTTTCATCGGTGCAGCTGCTATTTGGTGAGAAAACTCCTTGCTTGTCGATAAGAGGAAATAAGCAGCTGTAGTAAGCGAGTAAGGAAGGGAAACTAGTCTTAGATGTCGCTAATCCGTTGCTTCTTCCTTCCTCTTAGCTCTTAGAATAGCTTATAAACGAGATCGTATAAGCCTAGCCCAGGTCATCTGATACCGGTAGAAGTGGCTATGGTAAAAGTGCTTTCCAATCCGTCACGTCGTCCCATCCTCCTAACGATATATTGCGAGGATCTTTACAAAGCCATTCGTGGTCTATTTATATATAGCTTATCCTTTCTTACTGTGACCCGGGAATAATAACCATATCCAAGCCAAGGAGTTAGACCAACCCAGATAGACCACGTTATGGCCGATGGGATTAGGAAAGAAGCAACGGATTGATTAAGCGCGCTAGCGCGAAAGCCGTTGCGCCTTAGCGCATCCTTTTTCTTGCTAGGGCAAGCACGAGGTCTGGTTCAAGGCAAGGTATAGCTTAACGGAATGAAAGAGAATTAGTGTATTAAGCAAGTACGGAAAAGCGGAAAAAGGGAATGAAGGCGCTGTTATCAAGTCTAGTTAACGAAGCCGAGAGGGAAAGCTTACTTGAGAGGATATACCTGACTGAAAGGATATATATTCTATGTCACATATCCGCTGTTGCATAGTTATATTCCTCTAATCGCTAATCACTGCTTTTTCCTTAATCTCAGAACTGGATGCTAACCCTATATTTATCTGAGTCTTATGCTAAAAAGGACTTGCTTTTAGTTCGTCTTCGCCCAAGTGTGGCTAATGCTATAATAGGAACGGAACTCATACTTCTAACTCTTCCCCCCGGAACGTCTTCTTTAAGAGCGGATCCAACCTTTCTTCTTCCTTCTCAAGCAGATGCCGAACCTCATTATTTAGCGGCTCTCCGAAGTCCCAGAGGTGGAAGCGGTTCTGATAGGCGGGACAAAGCGCTTTCAATGGTGATGAAAGAGGGGGAAATGCCTGGACGACAGCCACTCGCCCAACCTGGCGATAGTACTCCCTTGGCTCGCGATTGAAGAATGTATCTCACGCGGCTCTATCCAATAGCGATCCCTGAGTACACGATAGATCATCGTCCTTCTCTAAATCATGCATGTTGGTTTGTTGTCGCGGTAACCTCCTTCGGTTCTGTTCACAGATCAGGAACATTCCTTGGCTGCGAGTTAAACGATCGAACATCAACAACGGCAGTCACTTTACTAACAACTAGAATGATAGCAGAATGGCTTCAGGAAACTGCTAATACTAGAGTAGAGAGATTGGAATGATTGCAAGACCCTCACTTCCAAGACTGGACGGTTACCTTCAAAAAAGAGGAAGAGAGGGAAAGGATCCAATGAATTCGAAAGAATTGAAGGAGTGTAATTGGGAATTAGCTTGGTGCTCTTACTGGCTTTCCTGCCATGCCTACTCACTATCTATATATGTATCCTCCAAAGAAGATGAATAAGCGGAAGAAGAGGAATAGAGGTGCGCAGCAGATACCTTTTAGTATTCTAAGCCCCTTTGCTGATTCGGCCTATTTCCCTAAACGTAGAGCTCGGAACTTTCCATTTCATGATTGTATTCCAGGCTGAGTACAACATCCTTATGCACCCATTTCACATCTTAGGCCTAGCTGGTGTAAAAGGCGGCTCCCTATTCAGTGCTATGCATGCTTCCTTGGTAACTTCTAGTTTGATCAGGGAAAGCACAGAAAATGAATCTGCTAATGAAGGTTACAGATTCGGTCAAGAGGAAGAAACTTAGAATATCGTAGCCGCTCATGCTTATTTTGGCCGATTGATCTGGAAATATGCTAGTTTCAACAACTCTCGTTCGTACACATCTTCTCTTTGTTTCCCGTGCCTCTAGTGAGTTAGAGACAGAGTCCGAAAAGGTCAAATCTTTGATGATGGAATCATCTATGATTGAGTTGCGAAAACTTCTGGATAGGTATCCTCCATCTGAACCGAATTCTTTCTGGTTAAAGAATCAATTTTCTTTTTATAAGGGCTAAAATCACTTATTTTGGCTTTTTTACCCGGGTGGATCTCGAAAGATATGAACGATCTCCCTCCAAGCCGTACATA
>NC_061118.1:160482911-160490343 GCF_002878395.1 Capsicum annuum
CTTTAAATTGAGTATCCGTTTCACTCCCTTTCCTGCTAGGATTGGAAATCCTGTATTTTACATATCCATACGATTGAGTCCTTGGGTTTTCGAAATAGTGTAAAAAGAAGTGCTTCGAATCATTGCTATTTGACTCGAACCTGTTCTAAAAAAGTCGAGGTCTTTCGAATTGTTTGTTGACACGGACAAAGTCAGGGAAAACCTCTGAAATTATTTCAATATTGAACCTTGGACATATAAGAGTTCCGAATTGAATCTCTTTAGAAAGAAGATCTTTTGTCTCATGGTAGCCTGCTCCAGTCCCCTTACGAAACTTTCGTTATAATTGAATGTGGGGTAGTTTTTAGAGCAAAATCAAATGGAAGATATAATTATTTTGTTTCAATAATTTGAGGATGGTTTGGGGTTTTTTCATTTTTTTAAAAATCTTGTTTAATTCTTTTTTTGTTTTTTTTTTAAATCTAATTTCAATCTCTCTTTTTTTTCTCTTTTTCTTTTTAATTTTTTGCTAATTTTCATTAAGGTCTACTTCAGTCCTTTGATAATATACTTTTCAATCTTTAAGGTTACTAGTAAATGAAGCGCGAATAAATTAAATTTCGAGCGTTGAAAATTTTATTAATTTTTTTAATTTTAAAATCTTAATTTATTTTATTATTCACCTTTAATTTTATACATGTATTTTTCCTAAGTTTTCATCACTTAAGTGTTTTTAATATTCTAAAATACTTAAATTTTATATAATATAATGTAAGTGAAAAATAACTTTATTTTTCTTAAAAGAAAGTAGAAAAAGGTTCAACAAAACTTGATTTATTTTAGTGCATATTTTTAACAAATTTTAGAGCTCTACTATTTATTTATATACTTAATCCTAATCTTTTTTTTTTTTGGTTAAAAGGATTAAAAGTAGATAGTCACAATTTACAAGTTAGCCGATTAGTCCGGCTCAAAAATAGCATGATCCGCACTCAAGTTCGTGCTTTTAGCTTTTACAGATCTATTAAAATAAGTTCCTAAAATGTTTGTCCAGACATGTTCTAGCGCAACCACTGGAGGAACTTCCAAAATATGCTTTGTTCCAAAAATTCGTCTACGTTCTCCTTCCTTTGCAAGTGAGTCTGCTACTTGATTTTGTTCTCTAAAGCAGTGTTGTACTGCTGGATGCCCCACTCTTGTCAGCATGGACCTGCAAAGATCAATAATAGGGTCATAATGCATGTTTCTATATTTTAGCATGTATATAACCTGTTGCGAATCAATATTGATCTCAATAGGGTGAAGGTTATTTTCCTCCACAATTTTTAGGCCTTCTAGAAAAGCTAAAAGTTCTATTTGGTTATTAGTAGCCTTTGGATAGCCCTTGTAGTAATCCATGATCCATTCCCCATTGCTATTTTTGATTACACCATATATAACCCCAACCCCAGGGTTTCCCAAGCTGGAACCATCAGTGTTCAGCTTATAGTAATTTCGAGGCGGAGGGGACCATTTAACCGAGATAGTTATAGAAGATTGTTACTGAGTATGAGGATGGTTGGTCAGGTGAGTGTATTCAACACCTAATGCATAAGCATTATCAAAGATTGGAGTGTAATTAGAGTTGTTAAAAACGTCTTCGTTTCTACACTTCCAGATTTCCCAGAGGTAGAAGATAAAGAGGACATCAAGACTTATGTTAGCGTCAAAGGTTTTTTTTTGCGAACTTAATTTTTGACAACATCAAGCATGTTGTCGTCGGTTATGCCATCCAGGTTAGGAGGGTTGCATCCCAGTCTGCTGAAGAGCTTGATCCATGTTGTGATGCTTTGGGACAGTTCCAGAAGATGTGAGAAATATCTTCTTGGGTGGTGTTACAAAAGTAGCAGTAGGGAGTGATGGGGACACCCCTCCCTGCAAGAATGGGGTTACAAGGAAGTCTGTTATGATTAAGGAGCCAGAGAAAGTGCTTCATCTTGTTGGGAACTTTCATGTTCCAGAACCAAGTGAAGTTTTTGGTGTTGCTGGAAGGGAGGGTTTTAGAATTGATGAGCTTTTAAGCAGTGCTACTCTTGAATTGACCATTACCAGTGAGTCCCCATACAGGGTAGTCTGTGGGACTTTTAGTAGTACGAAAGAAAGTAGACTGGATATTGTGAGTGATAGTAGGAGTGAGTGAGAAAGGAAGAGAGGTGAGACCCCAAATCCCATTCTTCCAAAAGTAAAAAATGTAGGCCTGATGCAGGTTTCTTGTAAGAGGCCCTTGAATGGTGTTACAAAGGGCATCAGAGTTGGGGAGCCACCTGTCAGTCCAAAATTTGGTTTGCTTTCCTTTATGGATGATCCACAGAGAGGATTCTCTACAAATAGTTTTGCCTTTGGTGATACATTTCTAATTTTTGGAGAGGCTTTGATTGGAGTTGGACATATTGTATTTAGAGGGGAGGATTCTGGACCAAAGAGACTGAGGTTCTTGGTTAGTCTCCAAGCTAGGGCACAATGCATAGTATCAATCTTGATACTAGATTTTTGGATACCCAAGCCACCCAAATATTTGGGTTGATTTATGACCTCCCATTTGATCATGTGCATCTTTCCCCTCCCATTAGTGGTGCCCCAAATGAAATCCCTTTGAATTTTGTCAATTTGTTGGAAAATCTTGTGGGGTAACTGAATGTATTACATGACATGGGTTGGGATACTATTAAGAGAAGCTCTGGTGAGGGTGGTTCTGCCAGCTTGATCGAGAAACTTAGTTTTCCAGCTAGCTTAACTTTCATGTTATCAATAATGAATTGGAAGTCAGCCATGGGGGAGGGGGCATTATGAAAGATTAGGAAGACAAGATACTTCCCAAAGCTATTCCTGTGCTGAATATTTAGAATGGGGGAAAAGTAAGTACAATTATCCATGGATCAGTTTTTGGAGAAGAGAACCTTTGACTTGGTTCTATTAATTTTCTGCCCAGAAAAAGCACTAAATGATTCAACAGTCCTCTTGATAGTTTGACAGTTTTCTTTGGTGGCTTTGGCAAACAGGGTTAGGTCGTCAGCAAAGAAAAGGTGGGAGAGTTTGGGACCTCTTCTGCTGATGGAGATGGGAGACCAATTGAGTAGGTCAACCTCATGGTCGATCCTTCTAGAAAGGAGTTCCATGATTAAGATGAAAAGATAGGGAGAAATGGGATCTCCCTGTCTTATTCCCCTAGCTGATTGAAAGTACTGAGTGCTAGTACCATTAGTGAGGATGGAGATAGAGGAGGTTAAGATGCAAGAAATGATCAAGTTCGAGAACTTATTGGGAAAATTAAAGTTGTGGAGGGCTTGCCTAATGAAGGACCACTCAAGCTTATCAAAGGCTTTCTCAAGATCAATTTTGATGATCATGTTGCCCTTGCTACCCTTTATTTTGTTGAAGTGGTTTATGTATTCCTGAATAATGATAGCATTATTAGAGGCCCTTCTGTTGGCTAGGAAACTGGACTGGGTAGGGCTAATGATACTAGCCAAGAAGGGCTTGATTTTGTTGGCTATTATTTTAGTAATAATTTTATATTGGGTATTGCAAAAACCAATGGGTCTGAAGTTTCTTAAAGAGACTGCATTTTGACACTTTGGGATAAGACGGATGTAGGTAGAGTTAGCCCGATCCTCCATTTTGTTAGTAGAAAAAATAGTGCTACAGAAGGAGATAAGCTGATGACTGATGGTATCCCAGAATCTCTGAAAGAAAAGAGGATGCAGGCCATCAGGGCCTAGGGCTTTGGTAGCTTTAAAATTGAACACAACTTTTCTGATTTCATTGACAGTTGGGATACTGTCAAGCATCTCATAAGCTTGTTCTGGAATGGATCCCCTAAAGGATGGGTTTTTCTGACAATTGAGAAAAGAAAGGGTATGGTCAGTACAGTAAAGGTCTCTATAAAAGAAAAAGATAGCATGGTTTATGTCTTTAGGGTCAGAAAGCCAACTACCATTATCCAGTTTTAGGGAGTTGATTCTATTCTTTTTTCTCCTATTGAGGGTGACAGTGTGAAAGAATTTAGTATTTGCATCCCCCTCAGTGAGCCAATTAATCCTGGATTTGGTTTTCCAGAAATCATGTTCTTAATTGAGGGTATCACTGTACTCTTTAAGGAGGGTGGATTCAAGGTTCTGAAAGAAGGAGCTGGAGGGATAGTAGGTACTTTTTTGAATTCCCCTGATCCTTGCTAAAATCCTTTTCTTTCTGGAGAAAATATTTCCAAAAATATCTTTGTTCCAAGAGGTTGCAATGGTTTTGAAAGAGATGATGGAATCGGTAAGGTTGCTATCAGAAGGGAAAGCTTGGTTAATGAGAAAAGGAAACTCCGGGTGGGAGCACCACATAGGCTCCATTCTAAAAGGCTTAGCCCTGATGGGGTATTGGTTGGTAAGATTAACCAAGAGAGGACAGTGGTCAGAGTGGGTCCTAAGAAGATGTGTTACAGTAGTTTCAGGATAAAGGTGGATCCAGCTATCAGTAGCAAAGCATTTGTCAAGTTTTTCAAGAATCAGATTATTTTTATCCCTATTTCTTTTATTAGTCCAAGTGTATTTGATGCCTTTAAAACCCAAGTCTACAAGGCAGCATTGGTTAACACATCTCCAAAAACTATTGGTCCTACTGTTGCTAATGGGGTTACCCCCATATTTTTGAATAGTTCGGAGGACTTCGTTAAAGTCACCACTCACCAGCGAACTAGCATTACTGCTACCATTAATGGTATTAGCAATAGTAGTTAACTGGTCCCAAAGAATATTTCTATTATTAAGGTTAGTACTTGCATAAATAATACTCAGAAACCAGGAAAGAGAGGAAGATTTTACCTTAACTACACATGGATGCTTTGGGGAGTGATCGAGATGTTATTGATGTTGTAGTGGTCTTCCTTCCATATCAGGACAATTCCACCCGATAGTCCAATTGCCCCAGATTGGACAAGACAATTAAACCCAAGATCCTGAGTCAGAGTATGGTGGTCCTCCATTCTAGTCTCTAGGAGGTCCAGCATGAATGGTTTGTGCAGTTCGACCATAGCAACGCAGTGTCTCTTGAAATCTACGTTGTTGGATCCTCTAACATTCCAAACAATGATATTCATCATCATTTTTATTGAGGTTGCTGCTGGTCCACTACCACTGTTTTCCCCTTGCTTAATGGAGCATGGGGAGATTGTGGGATGTTCATATCTATCATTGATTTTAGTGGGTTCAGAGAAGTCCTGAAACCCCCCCCCCCCCCCCCCCCGTTAGTACTCTTGGCTACCTAACCTCCATGGTGAATTTGGTTAGGTGTTGAGGTATCAGGATTATCCACATCTCGCTGACTAACTCTCCGAATCTTAAAGCTATTGTTTTATCTAGGGTGGTTACCTCTGTGATTGGGACTGTCATGGTTGCTATAATTGCTTCCATTTCTCTGTTGCTTGCTCTTACATATCCAGAGTTTTTTCGCTTTCCCAAGTATGTGAAAGAAGAGATGTTTGCGGGGGCACACCCACTGGAGAAGGTGTATCCTCCAGTTGGAGCAGATTTGGTCCATTCAAAAGAAGAAGTAGGTTTGGGGGTGGAAAGAAGGGGACGGTCTACGCTATAAGGCTCATTGCTCCCGCTAATGTTTCTGGTGTTAGGGGTTCTGGTTGGTTCAGGCCTTTCAATGGCATCAGTGTCGACATCCATACATTGTTCCCGTAAGTTGCTAGACCCTGATTGAGACCCTTCTTCACTACCAGAGCTAGGTAAGGTGGATGGTTCAAAGTTACTTCTACTTGTTTCCCTTCTAATTCCCCTTTCATGGTTAGTGATAAGCTTTAAAGTCCCATCTCTAACCACGATTGGGGTGCATGATCCAGAAGGGGTGCTTCTGTGACGAGAGATAATTTTCCCCTGTCTATCGTTAGTCTGATGACTTTTAGAGGTAGGTTTGTGGGAGGAAGGAGAAGGAGAGAGAGTATTTGCTTCCCCTTTACTAAGTATGGGAGTTGGAGAGTTTCCATTTTTAGAAGTACCAGTAGACTATTGGATCAGAGTTGGAAGTCGAGCTCTCTGGATGATTTGACCATCAGTGGCCAAGTTGGCAGTGAGATGATTGCCCTGTGACTGACTAACTGAAAAGATGGGGGTTGACATAAAATCTCCCCCCCTAATCTAATTATATGAAGTATGCACTT
Organism: Capsicum annuum; assembly: GCF_002878395.1. NCBI lineage: Eukaryota > Viridiplantae > Streptophyta > Magnoliopsida > Solanales > Solanaceae > Capsicum > Capsicum annuum. The sequence goes on from NC_061118.1 coordinate 160,489,081, forward strand.
TTTATCTTATTTTATTTTTCTCTCTCTCTTAAATGATTTAAATCTTTAATGTATTTCTCTTTTCTGCTTTTCTCTTCTTACTTTCATACCTTTTCATTTTCCTTTTAAGAAATATCAAATCTCATATTCTTCTTCTAATATTCCCACAACAATAAACATGTGTAATTAAATATTTTTAAATTTCAATATAAGGTATAAGGAAGTACTTAATATTACATATAAATATGCCATCGAATATTAAAAGTAGAGGTATTATTATATATTAGTTACTCTATGGTATCGTACACCTCATAGATCAGGAATAACATTTATTTCTTTCGTGATTTTTTTGCCTTTTTTCCCTCTCATTTCTCTATTTATTTTATTTAAATAAAATCTTTAACAACTCTTTCTCATTAATTTAAAGAAGAAGTAATTGTCAATTCTTAAAGTCATTAAAAAAAAGTAATGGGCGATTAACATACCCCTTTATCCTCCCAAAGAAGTTCAAAAGAAATGTTTTATATATATCAATGAAATAATATGACCAAAAGTTGAAATATGTAAAAAAAATCAAAGAGCTTAATTAATTGAAGAATAAATTATCAATAATATGAAAACTAAGAAGCAACACAACGTTACATATTAATTTACTAATTAAACCAAATATATATTTTTTATAATCTTTATATTAATCAAACCTATGTCTTTGTGTTATTTTTATTTTTAATTTATTATATGTTTTGATACTTTTTTTTTTTACTATACATAAGACACTAATTATTTCCCCAAAAAAATTACTAAGTGAAGCAGTTCGATAAATAAAATAACACAAATGAGATACACTGTTTGGATGAATGTGTAATTCATGTGAGATTTTGATCTTCTGAACAATAAAAATAAAATATTTTTTTTCTCCTATTTTTGAGACATTAACACACATTAATAAAATCTCATTAAAGGGGAGGGGAGAAGAACCATGAACATGATTTCTTTCACTGCTCCTTAAACTGTAAAAGTTGAAAATATGCATTTCTTTCATTGAAGTATTTTGTACCATTTGCTCTTCCTTTTCCTTTCACTTCCTTCATTGGCTTCACCCTTACCTATCACTCTTCTTAAATTTTGTCCATTCTTTATCTCTCTTTTACATTTTCTTTAAGCTTTTAAAGAAGATAAAAACAGGAAAAGTAATCTGATGCTAATGTAGGAGGAACTACATGCCTTTTAGGCTTACAATATTAAATAATTTTCACACAACTTTTAATTACTTATTTCAAATCC
>NC_061118.1:160493343-160496118 GCF_002878395.1 Capsicum annuum
AGATCAAACCAACACTTCAAGCACATTTAGTAGTCAAATTTTCAATATTGAATCAGGAAAAAACCAAAACAACTATTAACAACAAAATATTGCAAGTTACGTAAAATAATGAAAGTGGAAAACAAAAACTAATAATGGCACTTAATATTCTAATTTCAAGCATTTATCGTAGAAAAATGTTTCTAAGTACTCGTACTTACCTATCTAAAACACAAACATTTACATAAAAGAAAGAAAATTAGAAATAAGAATGGAATAGGATGATTAGGAAAAATTGAAAGAACTGAAGAATGGAAGAAGATTTGGAGCATGTGTAGTGTAGTATGGCTGGAAGAAAGCAAAACAAAACAATTTTAGAGTAGAAAAGAAAGTAAGCAAAGCAAAACAGATGAAAATGAATTGGTTGGTCTTTGGTGGAGCTTTATAATCATCCCATACTATGAATGTCAATAAATGTCTACCGTTTCACCTATTGTATGAGCTTAGTTGCTAATTATTAATAGAAATGACTTCTGAACTTCTTAAAATAAACCAATTAATAAAATTAATAAAAGCAAAATAAGGATTAAAACTTTAAAAAATTGAGAAAAAAAGATAAATAGATTTTCTTGCCTCTAAGATGTGCCACATCGGGATGTCTATTAACTTCCTTTATATATAGAGAGATTATTAATATTTATATATTGTCATGTTATCTCTAAGGTTTGATTCAGTCCTCAATGATTGATTCAATAACAATATATGTCAAAGTGTCAGTGAGGCACTTCTCAATCCACCACGATATCATTAAAGTATATTTATATCCTTTAGATATAACCACCATAGAATATTAATACATGGACCTGACATCATTAAGGCATCATGGAGTCTTTTAGATATACCATCAAAGTATATTTATATTGTCATGGTATTATTGAAATTTGTTCAGTCCTTCAAGGAGATAACTCAATTCTCTATGATACCATCACGATGTATCTATACTAGCACAATATCATTTAGGTATGTTTCGGTCCTTCAATAAGATATTTATTAGTTTTTATGACACCATGACAATATATTTATACAACAACATTATGAGTGTGCATCTATCGGTTCACTTCGATTTTGTTTATTATCGATTCGATTTTCTATTTGTAAACTTTTAAAATCGATAATCAAATCAATAAAATATTCATTTATTATTTTTGATTAATCGGTTTTGATCCTTAATAGTTCGACTTGCAGTTTAACCAATAAGAAAATACTCCTATAGTTTTTTTTGCTTTTTCTTATATGTTTATATATGCATTACCTTTAGACATAAAAATCTACACAAATCATAAGTATAAGCAAATTCAAATACGTTATTATCAAAACAAATATATTTTCTTTTTTGTTAAGTAACAAACTTGTATGCACTTTAAGCGTTTGCATTGGTGATGACATCAATATTTAATCAGGAAATTGCATGTCATAGACCCAAATATGGGTGACTTTAGATATTTGACCCCAATAAGAAATGTCTTTAAAGAATAATCTTCCTTACATTTTAAGTATAGTACATGTACCATTTTGTCCCTCTACACCTCAAATATATTTTTTAAACTTTTTATACTTATTTGTCTCTCAAATTTTATTTTTTATTATTTTCACTTTTTATTTTTCCTTTAATTTTATTATTCTATTTTTTATTATTTTCACTTTTTATTTTTTTCTTTAATTTTATTTTCATGTTTTAATTCATTTGTCTCAACCTTTATTTTTTTCTCTTTTTTTTTCCTCAAGCATTATCTATTTCTTTTTTTTTCTTTTTTTTAATTCATTTGGCTTTAACCTTTATTTTTCTTTTATTTTTGGTTTTTATCAGTTCTCTTCCCCACCCACCCCCCTCATTTTTCTCAAACTTTATTTTTATTTTTTTCTCTCATTTTTTATTTTCTCATTTTTTTTAATTCTTCACTTTTTTCTTAATCTTTATTTTTTCTTGCCTTTTTTCTCACTCTTTTATTTATTTCTCTATTTTGTTTGATCGTTTTTTTTCAGTTCTCTTTTTTTCCCTTATTTTTCCCAAACTTTATTTTTATTTTCCTCAATTTTTTTAATTCTTTGCTTTTTTCTTGATCTTTATTTTTTTCTTTCCTTTTTTCTCAATCTTTTTTTTGTTTCTCTATTTTGTTTGATCATTTTTTTCTTTTTTCTCAACTTCTATTATATTTTGCTAATAAATAAAAAATTGAATAATCCACAAAGGTATCTTCTTTTTTTGACGCCAAAGCAAATTTAAGGGGATGAATTGTTGCTCCGAAGTTCTTAGAAAATTCTTGAGATAAGTCGTGTCTCTAAGGCGAGAGTTGTAGAATATCTCATAAATAAAGACATAATGTGGTAGTGTCAACTCTTGCCCGTGGGGCATAATTTATTATTTGAAAGTCCTTGAGCTAAATCTTGCCTCTAAGTCAAAAGTTGCAGAACATCCCATAAATGAAGACATAACATGATAGTATTAACTCTTGTCCGTGGGGCATAATTTGTAATTTGAAAGTACTTGAGCTAAGTTTTGCCTCTAAGGCAATAGTTGTAGAACATCTCATAAATGAAAACATAACGTGGTAGAGTCAACTCTTGTCCGTGGGGCATAATTTATTATTTGAAAGTCCTTGGGCAAAAGTTGTAGAATATCCCATAAATAAAGACATAACATGGTAGTATCAACTCTTGCCCGTGGGGCATAATTTGTAGTTTGAAAGTCCTTGAGCTAAGTTTTGCCTCTAAGGCAATAGTTGTAGAACATCTCAT
>NC_061118.1:160496218-160648350 GCF_002878395.1 Capsicum annuum
GGGCATAATTTGTAGTTTGAAAGTCCTTGAGCCAAGTCTTGCCTCTAAGGCAATAGTTGTAGAACATCTCATAAATGAAAATATAACGTGGTAGAGTTAACTCTTGCCCATGGGACATAATTTGTTATTTGAAAGTCCTTAGTCAAGTCTTGCCTCTAAGTGTCACAACCCGAACAAAGGCCTGGCAGTGATGAACATCCCGAACCATGAAGGCCCAGAACACCCTTCTTTATCTGGTAATCATGCACATCATTCATATAATAAAAGAAGATGCGGAAATATAATCTGCTACGGAAACATGGTCAATTCTGGATTCAACATAAGTTTAGAAACTGTAAATCAACTACATCTGAATGACATCTGACTCAGTCTGCAAAATCTCTACTACATAAAAATCTGACAACTCTATGAAACTGGGACAAGGCCCCAGTAGACCAAAACGGTAATAAGAGACATAATCTGAAAAGACAAGCCTTCTGGAATAGAGAAGGCTTACCACTGCTCAACCTGATCAGCTGTTTGAATTATCTATTACTTATCTGGACCCCTAGACTGAACCTCAGAACCTGGAGGAAGGAGGGGGGTCAATTCAAAAGTACTGGTACGCAAAGCAATCCAAAATAAAGCTTGTATATATGTAAAATAGTTGGAGAGTAATTTGTCAAAATGCCATACATGAAATAGTTCTAAAACACATGGGCACTTTCAGAAAATCATAAATCATTCTTGTCAAAATAGTTTCTGATCTTTGTATTACTTCTGAGTTAGATGGCACTCCCCTACATTTTCTGATATTCCACGGGCTATATGGAATCCGTCATTTACTCGGCGGGGATGCCTACAACTCGAGTGTGCTGCAAGGATTGGAGTCGATAATTCTAATATGCCACATAGCACTAGGCCAGCGTAATATAAGATATACCCGGATCGGCAAATCACGATTTCGGGCAATGAGTATCTGGACTCATGCCTTCTTCGGGGAACCACCTAACATCTCTCTCTGCCCAATTTTTAACCATTTCTAATCATGCAATATTCTGATCACAAAATCTGAAAATCTGATTTCAAACATGCATTTCTGTTCTGAATTTATCATGGCATTTTCTGAGTTGGTGTCGTCACACCAAGACTTGCAAGTTCTATTTCTGAGCCATAATGCAATAAGCATGATCTTTCATAAAAATGTAGTTTCAAACCACCAAAAACATGTAATTTTCTTAAAAGATTTCATGTTCCAAAAACTCAAGTCAAAACCATGCAAAAACTCTCATCAAACATATGGTGGTCACGTGCTTTTGGTAAAACCATGCACTCTTTCATTATATGTATATTCAACATTCACAACCCTCTCTTTCGTATTCAAAAATCATATTCAAAACATAGCAAAAGCCAAAGTATTTCATATCATGCTCTTCAAAATGCATTCAAAACAACTTATATCATACGAAGATGAGAAAATTCATAACAAGAGAGGGATTCATTATAATTAATGCTCTCACTTGAATAACCACTCTTGAATACATACATACATATATACATAATTTCAAATCAATTTGGGAGAAAGGCCTAAAGACCAAAACAATACCGTCAAAACTTCTAAAACATGATTATATTCATAAACTTCAAAACCCCATTTTTAAAACATGATTTCTATGCCCATGAGATTTTAGGAAAAACCCCGCGTACCTCGAATTAGGAAGTCAATAGGTGCTTATTGAAGCCTACGATCTGGGAATTCTAAATATGCGATCAACTTCGAAACCTACAGTTGAATGAACTACTTGGGTTTTTACTTTGAAACCCTAGAAAGGATTCTTGATGATTTTGCTAAAAATAGGGTTAAGTTGCTCAAACATACCCTAAATCCTTTGTTTGGACGGTTTTAAATGTTATGAAAAAGTTAAAATTACCCTTAATCACTCCTAAACGGAACTAAAAATTTGAACTAAAAAAACCCAATTTCGGGTGCCATCGCGATGTGCCACAATCACGGTAGTCCACTGGAATTTGACGAGTGGAAAATTGGGTGCCTCCGCGATGTGCCACCATCGCAGAGCCCCACTGGAATTTGACGATTGACAATTTGACCCTCTCCGCGACGCGCTAGACACCAAAATGACAATATTTACGATTAGAATTATAAATTATTCATAACTTCTTCACCAAGGGTCCATTTTGGACAAGTCTTACATCGACGAAAATCTTATTCAGTCATCTACGAAAAAAAAAGTTGAAATCAAAGGAATTCCATAGGGAAATAAGTATAAATCATTCTAGAAGCCAATGCTTGATTCTTTAGAGATAAAAAATTAGCTAGGAAAAACTTTGGGGCGTTACAATATCCCCCCCTTGGGAACATTCGTCCCCGAATGTTGGGTAGGAATGTGGAAGTCTTAAGGGTATGGAATAACGCGGACATAATGTGTTCCCTAAGAAATGATATATCTGATCTGAAATATTTAAACTTTTATCATTAAACTGAATTCTAAGTCGACTTGACTTCACTTGCTTCAAGAAGTTGATTCATGCTGAGAGTTTAAGATATCTCTGGAGTGTTCATGATCCAATCCTACACATTGAATAGAGAAGTGATAACTTATGCAAGTACAAATCATGAGGCAACATGTCTTAGATCGCACCAGGGTACTGTACTGCCCGAGCTAAAATACTTGAAAGCATTTGAAATTATGCTCTGCATTCTTATGAACCGAGTCATGACTAAGTAGCTGAATTTGAAACATGATGCTTGGACTAAAATGAGTCTGCAACCTACATGAATGGAATAGATTATCCTTTTGGAACGGTCATATGTATTACACTTTGGATAGTAAGACCAGGTGAAAAGGTGGAAAACCACAATAACTCGTCTGCCTGACTGTTAAACTAAAATATATTGGACACTTATACTTAATTGGAGTATCTCTTCAACACTCTTTCTAAAGAAGTGCTAGCAGCATTAGGGAGCTAAGAATCTCATACATGAGTTACTCAAGACATCCAACTAAGGAATCACAACAATGACACTACTCTGTAGCATGGAATATAGACATATAACTCGTAAACTAGGATAGAATTACCAAATCTCAGGCATTGCAACTTCTTTCTTTCAAGATTAGCCACACTTCAAAACCACTATCTCAACTATATTTTCCCCTTAAACACCATACTCATTGATTCCACTTCCTTCCCTCACATGGTCGCTGATATTTCCATCTACTAATTTTTAAACTGAACTAAATTCCCTCACCATCTTCAAGCCTAACTCAAAATCACAAGATGCACCACATAATACTGTAGTACTAGTCTGAAATATAAATTTAGTACACCCTGCATTTCATAAATCCTCGTCTCATGCCTCATTCTTTTTGCCATTCCAATACTCAACTCTAACTTCGTATTGGATATTCACAGACACTCAAAGCATACATCCGCATGCATACAGACACGATATTCAAGCCTATCTTCATACCTACATATACACTTCTAAACAAACACTCATAAAGCATGTTTCTCATAATCTTTAATACTTTCATCCATACAACTTCCCTACACTACTCAGATGATACACATAAAATATTCTCAACTAACCACACCATAACTGAAACTTCACCTCAAATTCTGTCAAACTTAAAAGCTTACATAAAACAAGCACACAACACTTTTTCCCAAATATAAAACATAAAACTTCAACTACCCTCGACACGCATCAAAGACTTGGCCCAAACTTACTCCGCAATCATCGTATTAACTCAAATAAGCATACAATCATCTTTCATCAACAAGAAATGTTTACTCCCTCCCATCTAGACAATTGCTCATCTTCACTATCTTGACCTAAGGGAAGGGTCACTGAAAATTTGAAATATCGGGATCCGAAATTTGAGAAAAGTAATAAGCATAACTTGATACCCTTCTGAGGCGTGAGGAATAGAGCACTCATGGAATGGACTCATTAAGGAGGTCTAATCTAAGGACATACCTGATATAAAATCTAAAAAAAAAATTTTAATCGTTAAGAGTATCACATGCGTACAGGAGTCATGGACTGCATGACCTGAATTTTGGAATTCATAACTTACGAAAAGTGATTCAGACTATTGCACCAACTGGGAACTCATCATACTAGGAGTTAGGAGAGTACATGATTCCCTATCATATTCATGAATATGAACTATGATCGTGGAGCTGAAACATAAAACATGAGTATGTATCAGAATAATTGAAGCAAACTGCTGAAATAAGAATAGATTGAGCATCACTCTTCTCACGGCTATTCCACCACTTACTGGCACAACAATTAGAATTTGAATTCTTGACTTGGTTACTCGTTCTATCATCTTCCCCTTAGACTCAAGTCATCACTCTAAGTCTGTAAAACACTGTATATACGCTGGTATAAACTGAAATCACTCTACTCTAGAGTCCGAGATATACAATACACATAAAACTAAGCTTACCTTGTAAGACGGTATCTTCAGGTATAACAACCAATGCTAAGACCTCCTTCTAAGATTCAACCCTTAGGTTTCTATAGCCCCAAAAGTCATCATATAATATCTTAAACATTCACCAACTCAAATTCTTCTAGCACTAAACATAGATATCCTCAACCTCCAGCACATCATACTTCTTCCGTCATAGTCTACCAGTATCGCATCTCAAAATTTATATCTCTCCTCCAAACCATGAGAATCAAAATCATACTTAAAAGGGCTCAACATCCTTAATCATAACTCCATAACTTAGCTATCACAACATCACATATTGGTTAACTAGTCTTTCTCCATTAGCAACTCAACGGTACTACTAACCACACAACATGCGATGATCCTAAAAAATAATGCAGCCCCATAGCACTTGGGTGTACTTCTACATCATACTTACAACATCAGACTTGATTACGAATCAAATAAACTCAAGCTCTTGCATACACTATTTCAGGCCTATTAGATCACTTATATATAACTGGTATCCTTAATTAAGAAATCATCACATCCAACTTCATGGCCATCAACTGATCAGACTTAATGTCTAGTGCTAAACATGATTTACAACCCAACCTTATGCACAATCTCACTCGAAAGCCATGAAATAAGCATCAAGAAATACTAGTACACTAGAACTGCATAACAACAATAATCAATCACGACCTTACGATTTCTCCTTATCATAACTCATTGGCACATACTAGTTCAACACATCAAGCCGACCAATTTATTCCCACAAAACATACATCACTAATCTTAAGCCACTGTTCTATTCTTACATCCACATTCTATACTAAATTCAAGCCAATAGTTTAGCATCAATCATCTACCACAAATGAGGAAGGCAACATAATATACTAGTCCATCAAATTGGGACATTATATCTAAATACCTCAAAAATCTAATACATACATTCTCACAAGTAGTACTAGTTTACAACTACCAATGGAAAGAAAGTCAAGGGGGCAAAGTCACATAATAGACATGATCAACCTTAATCTCATATTATAACCCCATACAATTTTATCTACTTATACGACTTTCTTGCATCACACTGGCTTACCCAAGCATGCATTTAGACTACCTTCAAATTCCACGAACAACCATGAGCCTATAATTATGACTTACTGGCTCATCTAGCCATTTTCATACTTCAAGCAGACAACAATTCACCTTAACTAATAACTATTTCTCTACCTTCTACTAAACTAACACACAAGGACGTATCACTTAATTACCAACCCAATCTCATACGAAAAGATTCGACTATACAAGTATTCAACCAATATAAGAACAACAAGTTGAACAAGTTGCTAGTGAATCAAAATAGGTCTCACCCAGCTTCACTAGACTTTGATTTTTTTCAAAAACACTATGATAACAAGAATGCATATTACAAGAGATAGAAAATTGACACACCATATTCAATGATCTAAGGATACACATTTTGCTTTGTATAAATAAAAATCTGAGTCAAACACTTCCCCCCATAAACTACCAAACAATCCACACATGCTACTAGCTACCACATTACTCTATCACTATAAACTGGTAAAACAACCTCAAACATCGGTTATTCAACTAAAATATTTATTAACACATAAGTCACCCTCACACTAACTTCTAACTTTGTGACTTCATATCACCAACTTCTTGGTCCAACATCACTACCAATAGGTCATGACACCGACACTTAACTTATACTACTACTCGGGTGAAAATACAGTTCTAATATTTTGTTACACCTTATTACCTTTGAAGCATGACATTGGCAACATAAGTTCTGAAAAGGACTAAATACACTTGATACTGTAGGCTAAAAAGTACGATTTCATTAAAATCAAGGTTCACACTAGAACTAACACACTTTGAATCACTGACGGACTCTTCTCAAGTCCTTCCAGAAACCTGATATGATTCGATCAGAAAGGACCATACCATTTAAACTCTAAACTTCTGTACTTGAATCACCCTAACAATAAGACATATCTGGGAATATCAAGGTAAGGAAAGAATTGAAATAACTTTACTTTTGTATGGGCAATACCATAGCATGAATTAGAGTATAAAAGAGGAACATTCTGACTCCACAGCACGAACTAGAACATGAAGAAAGGGAAACATTCCTAAATGCCTAGTAGCCTCCTGCTTATATGTAACACCCCAGAAAACGGGTCCCGGAGCGTCACACGATACTTGAGGCTATGAGTAGCCCCAAGCTAACCCTTTGAGCCATTTTCATTCAGTTCAACACAAATTAATGGAGTTTTCATAAATAACCCTCAAATATCAACAAAGTAATCATCATCCAAGAATAAGAGAATTTCATAAAAATAACAAAATATGACTTATTAGTCAACTCCCAATATCTATACTAGTCTGACAAGTCTCTAAGAAAATCAATAAAACCAGTGAGCCATTGAGACATGCCCCAACTGACTCATACTCAGTTATCAAATGTAAACGATTCCATTAAACCAGCATCAGACATCACGTCCTCGGAACATGAGGACTCACCACAACAGAGGATGTAGAACAGCGTGCCCGAAGAATCACTGTCAAACCTGGAACTGAGCAGCTGAACCTACATTCTAAGAAAATACAGCCCACATTCAAAGATGTGGGTCAGTACCATGGAAAGGAACCGAGTATATGGGGGTGTATGCAGTTGTATAAACATCATCATCATAAATATTTATAAGAAATATGCAGGATGTATGAAAGACTCACATAGCCTGAAGAAAATCATCATAATCATGAGAGGATGAAATAAGTACAATAACACATGTGAGTCATCATATAATTTGTCAATCACTTTCAGTTCATCAAGAATATCAATTCTCATAATGTAAATATCATTTAAATCTTTCGAAAGAATAACTTTCACAATTCCACTTTCAAATCACTTCATCATTCACCATAGACACAAGAAAACGCACACACACACTGGGAGATCCTATAACCGATATAAACCATGTGAGCTACATGGAGTCCAACGTACAACCCACGTTAGGGAGAGCCGTCCTATCCTTGCCATTAGAGTAGGACTATCGATATCAAATCTACACAAACTAGTAATCATTATATAAATCAGCCTCAGGCTCACTACTACGGGGGCACGTAGTTCTAGGAAAGTAAGGTCGCTTTATACCTCCCACTCGGTGCTAAAGATTTCTCCCGGACTTAGCTCAAATCATTTCAAAGACAATTCACAACAAAATAATTTCATTAATATATAAATATACATCGGGAGCCATTATGCTTCCCATCTATCAAAATCAACCACGTTGTAGATTTCTTTCACACTCGAGTTCAAAATAACTCCATTAAGACCAAAAGGTCAAATCATTCAAAATATCACAAATATTCAACATCAGCGTGCTTATAACACACACTTTCTAAAAAAACACAATTTCTAATGGGAATTCATGACCCAAATATCAAAATCATGATAAATATCGTTCAAGATTCATGCTTTATATCTCCACACATGTAAATTCATCTTTCATAATCATAAACATCAAGATTTCATAATAATCATCATAAGATATGGGTTCATGCTTCAAATTCATAAAAATAAATAAAAATTATGCCTTTCTAAAGAAAATTACTTTTGGGCACAATAACGAAAGAGAGTTCTTGTTGAAAACCCCCACATACCTTGAATGATGAACTTTAGATCGATACTCGTTTTTGAGATGTTAATCATGCCTTTGAATGATGGTTCTTGGAGTTCTTGAACTAGGAACTTGGAATCTTGAATAAATTTACAGAATTAATGGTGAACTTTGGAGGTTCTTGAAGTTGGATGTAGGAGCTTAGGGTTTTCTATTTGAGGGAATTTGATGAAATATAACATATAATACTTCTAATAGGCTTAAATATTGGGTTTGGATGGATTTTGGGTGGGGGGAATGACCAAAACGCCCCTAAAAATCAAATAATTCTCGAATATGTCCTTTGGTGGACTGTTTTGATATTCTGAAGTAGATCAACCATAACGTTTTACTCCGATATCCAAATTGGGTGAAACTAATTTCATTAGAAAGAGGACGTTCATATCTTTCCGTTGATATATAGTATCTCACCCAGATCATTGTGTACGAGGAGTTATGTTCATTTGAAGTTGACCCAAAAATTCACTTTTGATAGGCTGAAGTCGATCGACCATAACTTTTTGCTCTGATAGACAAATTGGATGAAACCAATTTCATTGGAAAGAGGACTCACGGAGCTTTTCGTTGATATATAGTAAATCACCCAAATCATTATGTACAAAGAGTTATGATCGTTTAAAGTTGGAGCAAAAATACACCAGGCCTCAGTACTTTTTCGTGCACGTTTTACTGTTCACTACTATTCACAGTTCGATCGAAATGTTCATAACTCGTCGCTCGGGTATCCGTTTTGGATCATCCACATATAGTTGGAAAGCTTATTCGATACTCTACGCAATAGTGGGTCATAATCTAAGACATTCCGAACGAAAAATTTATAATTCATTCTAGAAGATAGAACCCAACACGTTTACGCACAAAATTTCAACGAAAAATTTTCCGGGGTATTACATCATCCCCCTTGGAAACATTCATCCTCGAATGACACTAGACACGCCAAGATTAGATAGGGAATAGAGTATACAGCTGAAACCATTCGTTAGACTCATCACCACATCGTTTCTTACTTCGAATGCAACATAGAATGCATAAATTCAAGAAACTACTGCTGAACACATAATAAATGACAGCTGAACTGCTACAACTTTTATCAAAAGTGCATGATTTAGGAAAGAACGGTACCTTCGGCTTGATCGGAGTTTGCGGAAAATAGGTGCGGGTACTTGGATCACATATCCACCTCAGCTTCCCAAGTTGCACCCTCAACTGATTGGTTTCGCCACAACACCTTTACCAAGGGAACTTCTTTGTTCCTTAGTCTTCGGACACTGAAATCAATAATCTCAACAGGAATCTCATTAAAAGAAAGATTTTCTTGAATGTCAGCACTCACAGAGGAATCCACTACCACAGCATCGCTAATATGTTTTCTAAGCATGGAGACATGGAATGTTGGATGAACAGAGGACAACTCAGAAGGCAAATCGACCTCATAAGCTACCTTACCAACACGACTAAGAATTTTGTAAGGACCAACATAACGGGGACTAAGCTTCTCCTTCATTCCGAATCTCTTCACCCCCCTCATAGGTGAAATTTTCAAATACACAAGGTCACCAACTTCAAACTCAAGGTCTCTCCTTCTAACATCCGCATATGACTTCTGATGACTCTGTGCAGTTTTCAACCTTTCCCTAATCAACTTAACTTTTTCCATAGCCTCAAATACCGAATCAGGACCACTCACAGCCGCTTCACCCACCTCGAACCTACCTATGGGTGATCTACACTTCCTCTCATACAGGGCTTCAAACGGAGCCATGCCAATACTAGAGTGAAAGTTGTTAGTATAAGCAAATTCTATCAACGGTAAGTAATCATCCCAACTTCTCTTAAAGTCAAGTACACAAGCTCTCAACATATCCTTTAAGGTCTGGATGGTCCGCTCAGCCTGACCACCGGTCTGCGGATGAAAAGCAGAACTCAAAAGCACTAAGGTATCAAGACCCTTCTGAAAAGCTTTCCAAAATTGCGAAGTGAACTGAGTACCCCTATCCAAAATGATAGACAAAGGAACTCCATGCAGTCTGACTAGCTCTCGGATATACAATCTAGCATAATCCTCAACAGTATATGAAGTATGAACAGGCAAGAAATAAGAAGACTTAGTCAACCTATCAACCACAACCCAAATAGAATTATGATGACGTCGGAAAGGAGGTAAACCAATCACGAAATCTATATTTATCTCTTCCCACTTCCAGGTGGGAATACTAAACTCTTGCATCATACCACCAGGTCATTGGTGTTCAACCTTAACCTGTTGGTATATTTCACACTTAGATACAAACACTGGTATATCTTTCTTCATGCCACTCCACCAATAGATTTCCTGCAAGTCTCGGTACATCTTGGTGGAGCCAGGATGAATAGAATATCGCACCCCGTGTGCTTCAGACATAATCCTCTATCTCAGATCATCAACATTCGGGACACCCAATCTACCCTGTAATCTCAACACACCATCTCTCCCTTGGGAGAAAACCTCTACTTTTTGGTCCTTGACTGACTCCTTCAGTCTGACCAAACTAGCATCTAAGTATTACTTTTACTTTACTTCCGAAACCAAGGAGGATTCGGAACTACTCTGAACCCCTATACTACTTTCAGCAGAGTCAAACAACCTAACCCCCAATCAAGCCAAACGATGTACATCATAAGCCAACTCTTTCTTACCTTCTACCACATGCGAAACACTACCCATGTACACTCTACTTAGGGCATCCGCCATAATATTGGCCTTGCTCGGATGGTACAACACACTCATATCATAGTCCTTTAACAATTCTAACCATCGTCTCTGCCTAAGATTCAATTCTCTCTGGGTAAACACATACTGCAGACTCTTATGATCAGTGAAAACATCAACATGGACACCATACAAATAGTGTCTCCAGATTTTCAAAGCAAACACAACAGCAGCCAGCTCAAGGTTATGGGTGGGGTAATTTTTCTCACAGGGTTTCAACTGTCTAGAAGCATAAGCTATCACCTTACCCTTCTGCATCAATACACAACCCAACCCAACTCTCGAAGCATCACAGTACACCACAAAACCATTAACACCATCAGACAAAGTCAAAACAGGGGCTAAAGTGAGTCGAGTCTTTAACTCCCGAAAACTCTTCTCACAAGATTCGGACCACAAGAACTTCACTTTTTTTTGGGTTAACCGAGTCATAGGAGACGTTATAGAGGAGAAACCCTCAACAAAATGGCGGTAATAGCCAGCTAAACCCAAGAAACTTTGGATATCAGTCGAAGAAATATGTCTAGGCCAATTTCTAACAGCTTTGGTCTTTTGGGGATCAACTCTAATACCCTCGGAAGAAATGATATGACCCAAAAAAGCAACTGACCTTAGCCAAAACTCACACTTACTGAACTTGGCAAACAACTTGTGATCTCTAAGGGTTTGCAAGACAGTTCGGAGATGATCAAAATATTCATCCTCACTACGGGAGTACACCACTGTGTCATCAATGAACACTATGACAAACATATCTAGATATGGTCTGAACACTCGATTCATGAGGTTAATGAAAGTTGCTGGGGCATTAGTTAACCTGAAAGATATAACAAGAAACTCAAAATGGCCATAACGAGTTCGAAAAATGATTTTCGAGATGCTACACTCCCTAACTTTGAGTTGATGATAGCCGGAACGAAGGTCTATCTTTGAGAAATAACTTGCACCTTGCAATTGGTCAAACAAATCATCTATTCTCGGAAGGGGGTACTTATTTTTTATGGTGACTTTATTCAGTAGGCGGTAATCAATGCACATACGCAAAGAGCCATCTTTCTTTCTCACAAACAACACATGAGCACCCCAAGAAGAAATATTGGGCCTTATGAAACCCTTATCTAGTAGATCTTTGAGTTGCTCTTTCAACTCCTTAAGTTCTGCAGGGGCCATATGGTAAGGAGAAATAGAAATGGGTTGAGTATCGGGAAGAAGATCAATCCCGAACTCTATCTCTCTATCAGGAGGTATCCCTGGGAGATCATCCGGAAAGACATCAGAAAACTCATTGGGCCAGCGCCTGAAAGGCTGTCCGAAATTCAGCATGAGATACGTTTTTATTCAATGGGTCGGCGATTTGAGGTTACTGACCATCATTATTTCTTCTCGCTTGACGTGAAGGCATATTTCTAAAAGAGGAGAGCACGAATCAATAGCAGAGAGAGATACTTTAAGCACGATAGACTTCTGAAAGAAAGAATCACACTTTTTTCTAAAACGTCTTATAGCCTCTTGCTCATAGATATGGAGCGCTACACACCGGTGATCAAGACTCTACTTAACATGGCTTGTCAGACTCCCTAGGACACCTTAAAACCTTACGCTTTGATACCAAGTTTGTAACGCCCCAGAAAACGGGTCCCGGAGCATCACACGGTGCTTGAGGCTACGAGTAGCCCCAAGCTAACCCTTTAAGCAATTTTCATTCAGTTCAACACGAATCAATGGGGTTTCTATAAATAACCCTTAAATATCAACAGAGTAATCATCATCCAAGAATAAAAGAATTTCAGAAAGATAACAAAATACGACTTATTAGTCAACTCCCAACATCTATACTAGTCTGACAAGTCTCTAAGAAAATCAATAAAACCAGCGAGCCATTGAGACATGCCCCAACTGACTCATACTCAGTTATCAAATGTAAACGATTCCATGAAACCAACATCAGACATCACGTCATCAGAACATGAGGACTCAACACAACAGAGGATGTAGAACAGCGTGCCCGAAGAATCACTGTCGAACCTGGAACTGAGCAGCTGAACCTACATTCCGAGAAAATACAGCCCACATCCGAAGATGTGGGTTAGTACCATGGAAAGGAACCGAGTATATGGGGGTGTATGTAGTTGTATAAACATCATCATCATAAATATTTATAAGAAATATACAGGATGTAAGAAAGACTCACATAGCCCGAAGAAAATCATCATAATCATGAGAGGATGAAATAAGTACAATAACACATGTGAGTCACCATATAATTTGTCAATCACTTTCAGTTCATCAAGAATATCAATTCTCATAATGTAAATATCATTTAAATCTTTCGAAAGAATAACTTTCACAATTCCACTTTCAAATCACTTCACTATTCACCATAGACGCAAGGAAACACACACACACTAGGAGATCCTATAACCAACATAAACCATATGAGCTACATGGAGTCCAACGTACAATCCACGTTGGGGAGAGCCATCGTATCCTTGACATTGGAGTAGGACTATCGATATCAAATCCACACAAACTAGTGATCACTATATAAATCAGCCTCAGGATCACTTTTACGGGGGCACGTAGTTCTAGGGAAGTAAGGTCGCTTTATACCTCCCACTCGGTGCTAAAGATTTCTCCCGGACTTAGCTCAAATCATTTCAAAGACAATCCACAACAAAATAATTTCAGTAATATATAAATATGTATCGGGAGCCATCATGCTTCCCATCTATCAAAATCAACCACGTTGTAGATTTCTTTCACACTCGAGTTCAAAACAACTCCATTAAGATCAAAAGGTCAAATCATTCAAAATATCACAAATATTCAACATCAACGTGCTTATATCACACACTTTCTAAAAAAACATAATTTCCAATGGGAATTCACAACCTAAATATCAAAATCATGAAAAATATCGTTCAAGATTCATGCTTTATATCTCCACACATATAAATTCATCTTTTAAAATCATAAACATCAAGATTTCATAATAATCATCATAAGATATGGGTTCACGCTTCAAATTCATAAAAAATCAAATAAAAATCATGCCTTTCTAAAGAAAATTACTTTTGGGCACAAGAACGAAAGAGAGTTTTTGTTGAAAAACCCCACATACCTTGAATGATGAACTTTAGATCGATACTCATTTTTGAGATGTTAATAGTGCCTTTGAATGATGGTTCTTGGAGTTCTTGAACTAGGAACTTGGAATCTTCACTAAATTTACAGAATTAATGGTGAACTTTGGAGGTTCTTGAAGTTGGATGTAGGAGCTTAGGGTTTTCTTTTTGAGGAAATTTGATGAAATATAACATATAATGCTTTTAATAGGATTTAATATAGGGTTTGGATGGATTTTGGGTGAGGGAGAATGACCAAAACGCCCCTAAAAAACAAATAATTCTCGAATCTGTCCTTTGGTGGACTGTTTTGATAGTCTGAAGTATATCAACCATAACGTTTTACTCCGATATCCAAATTGGATGAAACCAATTTCATTAGAAGGGGGACTCTCATATATTTCCATTGATGTATAGTATCTCACACAGATCATTGTGTACGAGGAGTTATGTTCGTTTAAAGTTGACCCAAAAATTTGCTTTTGATAGGCTGAAGTAGATTGACCATAACTTTTTGCTCTGATAGACAAATTAGATGAAACTAATCTCATTGGAAAGAGGACTCACAGAACTTTTCGTTGATATATAGTAGATCACTCAGATCATTATGTACAAAGAGTTATGATCATTTAAAGTTGGAGCAAAAATACACCAGACCTCAGTACTTTTTCCTACACGTTTTACTGTTCACTACTATTCACAGTTCGATCGGAATGTTCATAACTCGTCGCTCGGGTGTCCTTTTTGGATGATACACATATCTTTGGAAAGCTTATTCGATACTCTACGCAATGGTGGGTCATAATCTAAGACATTCCACACAGAAAATTTATAATTCATTCTAGAAGATAAAACCTAATACGTTTACGCACAAAATTTCTACGAAAAATTTCCTGGGGTATTACATTATAAGTGTGGTGCGCTACACACCCATAAATAAGACTCTACCTAACACGATTTCACAGACACCCTGGGACCATGAATCATGTCCTGATAGCAAGTTTGTCATGACCCAAACTAGGGCCTGGCCGTGAAGAACATCCCAAACCATGAAGGCCTGAAACACCCTTCTCTATCTGGTAATCATGGACAACATTCATATAGTAAAGAAGATGCAGAAACATAATCTGCTACAGAAACATGGTCAATTCTGGATTCAACATAAGTATGGAAATTGTAAATTAACTAGATCTGAATGACATCTGACTCAATCTGCAAAATCTCTACTATATGAAAATCTGACAACTGTTTGAAATTGGGACAAGGCCCCCAGTAGACCAAAACGGTAATAAGAGACATAATCTGAAAAGACAGTCCTTCTGGAATAGAGATGGCTCACCACTACACAACCTGATCAGCTGTCTGAATTATCTACTACTTATCTGGACCCCAGACTGAACCTCAGAACCTAGAGGGAGGAGGGGGGTCAATACAAAAGTACTGGTATGCAAAGCAATCCAAAATAAAGCTTGTATATATGTAAAATAGTTGGAGAGCAATTTATCAAAATGCCATACATGAAATAGTTCTAAAATACATGGGCACTTTCAGAAAATCATAAATCATTCTTGTCAAAACAGTTTCTGAACTTTGTATTACTTCTGAGTTAGGTGGCACTCCGCTACATTTTCTGATATTCCACGGGCTATATGGAATCCTCCATTGACTCGGCGGGGAAGCCTCCAACTCGAGTGTGCCGTAAGGGTTGGAGTCTCTGATTCTAATACGCCACACGGCACTAGACCAACGTAATATAAGATATACCCGAATCAGAAAATCACGGTTTCAGGCAATGAGTATCTGGACTCATGCCTTCTTCGGGGAACCACCTAACATCTCTTTCTGCCCAATTTTTAACCATTTCTAATCATCCAACATTCTGATCACAAAATCTAAAAATCTGATTTCAAACATGCATTCTATTCTGTTTTGAATTTATCATGGCATTTTCTGAGTTGGTGTCGTCACACCAAGACTTGCAAGTTCTATTTCTGAGTCATAATGCAATAAGCATAATCTTTCATAAAAATGTAGTTTCAGACCATCCAAAGCATGTAATTTGCATAAAAGATTTCATGTTCCGAAAACTCAAGTCAAAATCATGCAAAAAATCTCATCAAACATATGGTGATCACGTGCTTTTGGCAAAATCATGCACTCTTTCATTATATGTATATTCAACATTCACAACCCTCTCTTTCGTATTCAAAAATCATATTCAAAACATAGCAAAAGTCAAAGTATTTCATATCATGCTCTTCAAAACGCACTCAAAATAATTTATATCATATGAAGATGAGAAAAATCATAACAAGAGAGGGATTCATTATAATTCATGCTCTCACTTGAATAACCATTCTTGAACACATACGTACATATATACATAATTTTAAATCAATTTGGGGGAAAGGCCTAAAGACCAAAACAATACCGTCAAAACTTTTAAAACATAATTATATTCATAAACTTCAAAACCCCATTCTTTAAACATGATTTTTATGCCCATGAGATTTTAGGAAAAACCCTGCGCACCTCGAATTAGGAAGACAATAGGTGCTTACTGAAGCCTACGACCTGGGGATTCCAAATATGCGATCAACTTCGAAACCTACGGTTGAATCTTGAACTACTTGGGTTTTTACTTTGAAATCCTAGAGAGGATTCTTGATGATTTTGCTGAAAATAGGGTTAAGTTTCTCAAACATACCCTAAATCCTTTGTTTGGATGGTTTTAAAGGTTAGGGAAAATTCAAAATTACCCTTAATGACTCCTAAACGGAACTAAAAATTTGAACTAAAAAAACCCGATTTCGGGTGCCACCGCGACGCGTCACAATCGCAGTGGTCCACTGAAATTTGACGAGTGGGAAATTGGGTGCCTCCGCGATGTGCCACCATTATGGAGCCCCACTGAAATTTGACGATTGACAATTTGACCCTCTCCGCAACGCGCTAGACACCAAAATGATGATGTTTACGATTGGAATTATAAATTATTCATAACTTCTTCACCAAGGGTCTGTTTTGGATGAGTCTTACATCGACGGAAAGCTTATTTGATCATCTACGAAAAGAAAAGTTGAAATCAAAGGAATTCCATAAAAAAATAAGTATAAATCATTCTAGAAGCCAATGCTTGATTCTTTAGAGACAAAAATTTAGCTAGAAAAAACTTCGGGGCATTACACTAAGGCAAGAGTTGTAGAACATCTCATAAATGAAAACATAATGTGGTAGAGTCAACTCTTACCCGTGGGGCATAATTTGATATTTGAAAGTCCCTGAGCTAAGTCTTGCCTCTAAGACAATAGTTGTAGAACATCTCATAAATCAAAATACAATGTGGTAGTGTCGACTTTTGCCCATGAAACACAACTTGTTATTTGAAAGTCCTTGAGCTAAGTCTTGCCTCTAAGGCAATAGTTGTAGAATTTCTCATAAATGAAAACATAACGTGGTAGAGTCAACTCTTTCCCGTGGGGTATAATTTATTGTTTGAAAATCCCTGAGCTAAGTCTTTTCTCTAAGGTAGGAGTTATAAAACATTTCATAAATCAAAATACAATGTGGTAGTGTCGACTCTTGCCCATGAAACATAACTTGTTGTTTGAAAGTCCTTGAGCTAAGTCTTGCCTCTAAGGCAATAGTTGCAGAACTTCTCATAAATGAAAACATAACATGGTAGAGTCAACTCTTGTCCGTGGGGTATAATTTGTTGTTTGAAAGTCCCTGAGCTAAGTCTTTTCTCTAAGGTAAGAGTTATAAAACATTTCATAAATCAAAATATAATGTGGTAGTGTGGACTCTTGCCCATGAAACATAACTTGTTGTTTGAAAGTCATAAGTCTTGCCTCTACAATGTAGTAGTGTCAAATCTTACCCATGAAACGTAGCTTATTGTTCGAAAGTCGTAAGTCTTCCCTTTACAATGGGATAGTGTCAACTCTTGCTCACGAGATGTAACTTGAATGGAAGAAATCGAAGAAAAGAACAAAAATAATAAAAATTGTGGAAAAAGAAGAAAATGAAGAAAAATAAAAAATAAAAATCAAAGAAAATGTAGAAGTTGAGAGAGAATAGGAAAAAAAAAAGGCTGATAAAAAAAAAGAAAGATTAAATAAAAATAAAGGTCAAGAAAAATTTAAAAAGAAAAAAATCAAAGAAAAATAAAAACAAGTTTTTATTTTTATAAAAGTAGACGTTGAAAGGTGTAAAGGAAAAAAAGTAAGAGTTGAAAAAAGCTAAAAAGAACAAAAAAAAAAAAAAGGAAAGAAAAAATAATATAAAAGAAAAAATAAAAAGAAGAAGTTGAGAGGATAAAAGGAAAAAAGTAAGGGTTGAGAAAATAAAAAATAAAAATCAAAGTAAAATTAAAAAGAGAAAAAAAAAATAAAAGTTGAAAGATATAAATATGGAGTTGTTATCCAATATGAGGATCATTTATGTAATTTACTTTATTGATTAGGACCAATTTTGTCCAAAAAAATATTAGTTAATAGGTAAAGGCTATTTTAAGAATTTTTTTTTATTTGGGGCTAAAATTTGAAAGTCACCCCAATTTTGATCTATTTTTGAAATTCACCCATATTTAAAGTGTATTACCATTTATTCTCTTTATTTCATTTTACTTATAACACCTCTTAAGAAAAACGTTAATTAGAAGTATATTTTGTTAAAATTAACCTTACAATGATTTTTTAGAACTTTAAATTTAATTATTAGTTATTTAATATTATGAGTAGAAATGAAAAGATATAGCTAAATTCTCGTACTTCATTAATTATTTAAAAAGAAAATTGAAACAACTATTTAGATAGTCCAAGTAAAACGAATAGGAGGGAGTCTACCTAATTTCACTTTCAAGAAATATCATGGGACCCACAAGTGTCATTTGATGAACGGAAAAGGCTCAAAAATACTCATGAACTATCCGAAATAGCTTTAAAATACCTTTTGTTAGATTTTTGGCTCAAAAATACCCCTTTCGTTAAATATTTACCTCAAAAATACCCCTCCCTCTAACGAAATTGGAAAAAGAATAAAAAATACCCCTGAACTATCTGAAATGGGTCAAAAATACCCCTCTGTTAAATATTTGGCTCAAAAATACCCCTCCCTTAACGAAATTAAATCATTTCGATTATTTCGTTAATTTATATAAAGTTCATCATTTAATTTATATTTCGTTAATTTCTTTAAAGATTAAAAAGATGTAAAGTGAAAATACCTTTTTAGAATATATGTATGTTTATTTTTCAAATCAAATTCAACTAATTTATATTATAATTCAAATACTTTTTTTCATTATCTTATTTTTAAAATTAAAAAAATACTTTTATGTCAAAAAATTAAAGTATTAGGGTTAAAAAGTTAAAGTTAGGGTTTTATTCAATCGACATAATTTAATTTCATTAAGGGGAGGGATATTTTTTAGCCAAATATTTAACAGAGGGGTATTTAACGAAATTAAATTATTTAGTTAATTTATATAAAGTTGATCATTTAATTTTTATTTCAGTAATTTCGTTAAGTGAAAATTTATATGTCGTTAATTTCTTTAAAGATTAAAAAGATGTAAAGTGAAAATACCTTTTTAGAATAAATGTATGTTTATTTTCCAAATCAAATTCAACCAATTTATATTATAATTCAAATACTTTTTTTCATTATCTTATTTTAAAATTTAAAAAATACTTTTATGTCAAAAAATTAAAGTATTAGGATTAAAAAGTTAAATTTAGGATTTAATTCAATCGAAATAATTTAATTTCGTTAAGGGGAGGGGTATTTTTTAGCCAAATAATTAACAGAGGGGTATTTAATAAAATTAAATTATTTTGATTATTTCGTTAATTTATATAAAGTTCATCATTTAATTTTTATTTCGTTAATTTCTTTAAGTGAAAAATTATATTTCATTAATTTCATTAATTTCTTTAAAGATTAAAAAGATGTAAAGTGAAAATACCTTTTTAGAATAAATGTATGTTTATTTTTCAAATCAAATTCAACCAATTTATATTATAATTTAATATCTTATTTTTAAAATTAAAAAAATACTTTTATGTAAAAAAATTAAAGTATTAGGGTTAAAAAGTTAAAGTTAGGGTTTAAATCAATCGAAATAATTTAATTTCGTTAAGGGGAGGGGTATTTTTGAGCCAAATATTTAACAGAGGGGTATTTTTGACCCATTCCAGATAGTTCAGGGGTATTTTTTATCCTTTTTCGAATTCTGTTAGGGGGAGAGGTATTTTTGAGCCAAATATTTAACGAAGGGGTATTTTTGAGCCAAAAATCTAACGAGGGACATTTTTAAGTTATTTCAGATAGTTCAGAGATATTTTTGAGTCTTTTCTGTTTGATAAATAAAGACTACCCTTACTCAAGAATAAGTTGGCATAACTCATCTAAAATAAAATTTAACTTCAAAGTGAATGAAATCTTTAAAGTGCATTTGTAGTATGTCACCTCATACTTGAATGGGGTAGTCCTTATTTGACAGCTCTTTTTCTTTTACTTGACACACTTATACAAAAAAACTTAGTTAAAGCATATTTTACCAAATTAATCTTATAATGATATTTTGAAACTCTAAATTTGATTATTATTACTTTATGAAGTTATTTTTAATATAAATAAAAATGAATAACTAAATTTCCTTTAGGTAAGATATAAAATTCTCTTGATTTCATTAATCCGACGACAAGTAAATTATACAATTACTATTTTTAATATAGGAACCAAGCAAAATGAAATAGAAAGTAGGACAAATTTCATTTTTAAGGAATAACATTGGACCCACAAGTGCTATTTGACAAATAAAGACTATTCACACTAAAGTTATTTGAAAATTGATCATATGTTATTAGCATGGAGGCAAAATATTTAAAAAGTGACTTAAAAAATATTTCTTTCAAGAACCAATATGTAGTACATAATGATCATCAATTTGCTCATATATGAGGATTTTATTGAGATGAAAAAAAACAAATACATCTCCATGTAAAATTAAACAAAAAGAATATGTAAGACTCTATATTATTACATACTGGAGAAATTACTCAGGTTTCAAAATATAACAGCTAAAGAAAAATATTTTAAAATGTTTCTTACATGCACAAGTAGTCCTTTATTATTCCAAGCATTTCTTTTTTCTTTTTTGATAGGAACAAGTATTTCTTATACATAGAGATAACACAAGAAAATAAGAAGAGAGTAAACAACTCTCGATTTATTACTCTTTAAAGCACAAGTTCTCTCAAGAACAAAAAATAGACATCACTATTTTTCATAGTAGCATGAACATGCTTTGGAGCAACAAACTAAAATTCTCTTGTTATATACAATGAGACTAGAAACAATAGACATACTCCAACATATCAGCAACATCTCATTGCATGGAGCTTCCACTGAGACACCCAGTTTTGCTTTCTCTGTTAACTAAATCTACACCATAAACAAATCAGTGATAACTCAGTGTGCAACTTCAATTGCAACCCCTACATTTGAATAAACACAAGCATAAACTATATAGCGCCACCTGCGAAATCCACATGCCCTCAGTACCAATCTCTATAAAGTAGCCTATAACAATGAGCATCCTTTTAGCATCAAGTTATATGTCTTAAACAAACTTATATGTCTTTGGACCAAGTTAAGGAGTTAACATTTAAGATCCATATGCTAGTTCGGTAAGAATCATACATATAAATCCATTAATCAAGTTTTACTTTATCACCATATGTATAACCAAAAGATTAAATCATTGAATTTACATTTGGATTAACAACGAAGGTTTGTACACTGAGACTACAAATTATTTAAGAGGGGCAAATGACGTTGTGCAATTCCATCTCAAAGCATTAATACCTGGTACACTGGCAGTGGTTGATACTTCTCTAGAAGCACTAATTTTGAAGTGTCACATAACAATGATATCAGAAAAAACCTTTACCTTTCTTATGATTATCTAAACTCCAAAAAAGGAATCAACGAAGAGAACTCTTCAAGTCTCTGTACTTTTTCCATAGATGAAAAATCATGCAATACTAAATGAGTCATGTCTCATTATTTAGACACATAAGTGTCACACTTTGTGGACACCAAAATATGTAAAATTTATTTCTACGATAACGTTCCAACGCGATACTGTTTAAATGATAATTCAGGAAATTTGCAGAGAGAGAGAGAGAGAGAGAGGTACCTTGAGGACGAGGGCATGAGAGAAAGTTTGAGGGGCCTCTATTGGAATTGAAGGCCTTAATATTTCGGCTCGAAAAAGTTTTTTGAAAAGGGTAAAATGTTGGCTTATGCAGATGTTGAAGAGGTTAAGAGATGTTCGTTTGTACCGTTTCGGGGGAATTTGTAAGCGCTTGTTTTTTCTGACACAGCAAGTTTGTTAAATTGGGATGAGAGGACGTTTTAGCAAGAAAGAGGATGTTTACCTTGGCAAGTACCTGTGATGAGAGGACGAAGAAGAGGGAAAGAAAAAGGAACCATAAAGAAAGAAGAGTCAGGTTTATGTTTGAGGGAAAAGAGGCTACTGTTGAATACTTTGTTTTTTTAAAAAATAAGGTGAAAACGCAAAAAATTGACAAAAATGAAAAATATGAATGGTAGTCACAGAGGGTGCCACATCACCGGCAAAATGTCCTCCTTTTATATAGAGATATCTATAGATTAGAGATATCTATAGATTAGTGGTAATGGCAAATGAGGGGGTTGCAAATGGGTCAAACAAAAACAGAACACAACCCAACTCACTCATATTTCATATGGGTTGGGTGACTGATGCATATGGTCACTTCGTCTTTCAGGTGGACCATTAGATTTTTGAGAGTCCTTCTAGATAAATTATCAAAAAGAGGCAGAGGCTAAGCCAGAACATCTGTGTTGAACCTGCATCCGAAGACAGACAAAGAAGTTTACCATTTAGTCATTAATAAGCTTCAAACATACTCCAGTACCAGATAACAAACATGATGTGCGTGTGTGTGTGTGAACCTTAAAAGCAGCAAGACAAATTATGCACCAGAACAAGTTTGACATATGAACTGAAAACATCACAACTCCCAAGTGCAATAAATAATGTTCTCACTAGTTAAGCTGATTGAATCAAGATTGATTTTCACAAGAAATGGGAACAGTGAAAAATAACCAACATAATGTTAAACCAACACATTGAGACATCATTGACCGTTCGAACTTAGACATCCATGTACTCGGGGCAAAGGACTCCCTCCGGTTTCTAATATACTGAAAATACTGTGTTTACTTCACATTCGAGTAAACCAGCAAGCAAGGGAAATACCATTATTACTAGTATCAATTTGTCAAACACAATCATATCTAGTATATTCAAACATTTCCAAGTTATGCTGGATAGGAAGTTATAAAGAGAGATCTGGCAAGGAGATCCCTGATATGTCACAAAGATGGAAGACTAAGTAGTTGATAGAGCTAAAAATTAAGACGAGCCAAGCATATGCTTCCTAATGATCATCTTTAGATTGGATTTTCCCAATTACTTACTAGGCAAACATGAATCATAGCTGCTGATAAGAAAGATCCACTGAGATTCTAATACAATGCTTCACAATTTTTAGATTAAATGCTAGCTTTGCTAAACCATTAAGAACCATAAAATCAAAGTCTCTCAGGTACCATGTGTTACATTTCCACTCAGCAGTAGTGAAGTTTATAACCAAATTCTATATCTAATTATGCAAGAGCGTCATAACCAAAAAAAAAAAAAGAAAAACTTCAGTATCATGCCATTAAATGAATACAAGAAGTATATGCGCACAACTAAGATCACCATGCGCACAACTAAGATCACCATCCTTCTCTTCCCACATCAAAACACATTTTTCAGCATCACAGAGAAGTAGAGAAGTAGATAACAGAGTACATGAAGTCAGTACAACAACAAAAAAAAAACAATAACATACCCAGTAAATTCCACAAGTGGGGTCTGGGGTATGCAAAATTTTAAAATTAAACCCTAGTCATAGCAGTTGAGCTCGCTAAAACGCACCTTTCTTTCCTTTCACGTTTCTCGCTTCAGTAGCAAAAGAACACACTTTTTCTTCCATGCCTCGCTTCAGGGCAGGAAAGCGAGGGGCACTCAGCCTCATTTCATGCTTAAAGCACTGAAGTGTACACTTCTGATAATACTGCCTTGGGAGATAGAGAGATTGTTTTCGATAGACCCTCGGCTCAAGGAAAAGCAATCCAAAAAGAAATGACGGAAGTGAAGAAGCCATAACAAAATACTATAGAAAGAATGACAAAGCACACTGAAAAAAGGAGCAGTAACTACAACTACGACAACCGGAGTACATGAAATAACAAATAGTAATAGAAATTGAAGGACAAAAAACTACAAGAGTAATACTACGACTAATTAGTATGGAAGTAAAAGAGAGACAACGCTCACCTACCTACTAACCTTCCACCTTAATCCAGTAACTCCATAACCTTTTCTCTAAGAAACGGCACAATGTCCTATCTAATCATCTATCCCAATACGTCTTGGGCCTATCTATGTCTCTTTTGAAACCATCCACAGTCAATCTCTCACACTTTTGCATAAGGGCATCTGCGTATCTCCTCTTACATGCCCAAACCATCTCAGTCACTTCCCATATCTTGTCCTCCATCGAGGCCACTCCAACCTTCTCCCAAATATCTTCCTTTTTAATGTTATCTCTCCAAGTATGCCTACATATCTATCTCAACATTCTCATTTCAATAATTTTCATCTTCTGAACACAATAACTATTGACTGGCCAACACTCTTGCCCCATACAATATAGTTGGCCCAACCATCACTCACAGAAAATGCCTTTTAAGTGTAGATGACACCTTCTTTTCACACAAGATATCAAAAGAAAACCTTCATTTCATCACGTTGCACCTATACGATAAGTGATATCATCGTCAATCTCCCTGTTCCCTTAGAAATAGACCCAGGATACTTGGTATATCCTCTCTTTTAAAAGATCTGGATATCAAGCCTCACTTCCCCACCATCCTTATGTGTTACGTCAGTGAACTTGCACTCTAAGCATTATGTCTTGGTCATGCTCGATGCGAACCCTTTAGAACGGGGTTTTGTCTGCAAACCTCCTGCTTAGCGCCAAGTTGGCCGGTAGTCTCGTCAATCCTAACAATGTTATGCACAAATAACAAACCTTAGCACCTCATCTTAGAATTACTAAATCAATTCATCCATCACCAAGGCAAATAAAATTAGGCTGAGTTATTGTCACGACACCAGTAGAGGCCCTGACCACAACAGGCATCCCGAACCACGAAGTCCCAAGAGACCCCCTTAACCTAGCCCACTAGTGATATTGTCCGCTCTGGGCCCAGTCATGCACGGCTTTAAAATGCGTTACTAGGGAGTAAGGCTGCTTACTTATATACCCAGCATCCCTCCTGTGTTTTGTCGATATGAGACTCCTTATCCTAAGTTGGGGTGTCACATACACTCTCCTCTAAGGACTCAACGTCCTCGCTGAGGTTTGCCCCATCGAATGGGATTTGCCTAGACTGAGGACTGAGGTTAGCCCCGCCTTACCAGGATTTGCCTAAACTCAGTTTGAACTCTGACCCACATCGACAGGGCTGATACGGGAGCGGCTCTGATACCATTCTTGTCACGACCCGAGGCCCTGGCCGCGACGAGCATCCCGAACCACGAAGGCCCGAGAGACCCCCTTAGTCCAACCCACTAGTGATATTGTCTGCTTTGGGCCTGTCGATATGGGACAGTTCAAACTGAGTTTAGGCAAATCCCAGTAAGACGAGGCAAACCTCAGTCCCGAGTCTAGGCAAATCTCATTTAGTGGGGCAAACCTCAGCGAGGGCGCTGAGTCTACAAGGGGGTGTATGTGACACCCCAACTTAGGATAAGGAGTCCCACATCGGCAAAACACAGAAGGGATGCTGGGTATATAAGTAAGGCTTCCTTACTCCCTAGTGACGTGTTTTAAAGTCGTGAGGGTCTAGGCGCAGAGCAGACAATATCATTAGTGGGTTGAACTAAGGAGGTCTCTCGGGCCTTCGTGGTTTGGGATGCCTGTCGCGGCTCGGGCCTCGGCTCGGGTCGTGACAAATTCCCCGTGCAACCCCATCACAATTGAAAGTGCTCTGAGTCTTCTTTCACTCCATTATACATGTGTTTAATTGTCCTAGTGTACGCCACATGTACACCTCTAGCCTCCAAATATCTCTATAAACCCTTTTTTGGGACTTTGTCATATGCATTTTCTAGGTCGATGAACACCATGTGTAAGTTCCTCTTCCTCTCCCAATACTGTTCCACCTGTCTCCTTACAAGATGAAGAACTTCTGTAGTAGAGCTTCGACATAAATCCACATTGATTCTCGAAAATAGACCCGTTCCTCCCAATCTTCATTCCACCACCCTCTCTTGAACTTTCATTGTATGGGCTAGTAGTTTGATATCCCTATAATTGTTGCAATTCTGAAAGCCACCTTTGTTTTCGTACATAGAGATCATTTGTACTCCACCTCTATTCTTCACGCATTTTCACTGTCTTAAAAAAGATATTAAACAACTCAGTCAGCCACTCCATAACTGCCTTACCTGTGCTCTTCAAAAATTCCACCGAGATCTCACCACGACCAATTACTCTTTTTAATGCATCCTATGAGTAACACACTTAACCTGCTCAAACTTTATACATCTAAAATACCCAAAATCATGACGCCTCTTGGAATGCTCCAAATCTCCCAACAGAATGTTTATGTCCACTTCTTCGTTCAAGAGTTTCTAGAAATATAAATGTCATCTGCATTGAATGAGTGTCTCCTACACTAGTCATCCTCATCTTTGACGCACGTAACTTAGTCCAGGTCACTTGCCCTTCTCTCCCACACCTAGGCCACCTAGGCTAGCCTGTACAATTTCTTATCCCTGCTTTTGTCCTCTAATTCTACATACAAACCTTCAAAGCTGCAATGATATTCTATATATTATGTAATATGCATGGGTAATACGTTAGTAATCTTATATACGAAATAAGTATTTTTACATCACTAAGCATGATGAGATGAGCTTAAATGAATCAAGATAATGAAGATGCATAGAGTCGCCTCAAATTGCTTGGAATGAGACATAACAGTGATTGTTATTTGGAAGTCGGTAAGAATGACATAAAGTAAAATTCTTATGCCTAGATACACGAAATCTGTCAATGGCGACAAATAAATGTGCAATTATGGTAAGATGGAAAAAATAAGTGTGTCGTTGCTGCATCCCAATAGAATGGAAGCTCTCGACTTAAAAAGGAAATATTCATAACTGAGTCCATATCCGCATTTCAAGAAGAAGGAAATCTTGTTTAGACAAGTCAATATCATCTTACCAAAATATTGCAAGTCGAGTTTTCAGGACTAATGCTGAGATAAGGACCTATTAAATTGACAATAAAATTGCCAAGAAAAAAGTGAGAACATCCATGATTTGGCAACTCACTAAGGTGTGTTCAAACAGTCTATTGGGAAGTGTTAGGAAGCTGATTTGCTTTGCACTTCCTTTCTGGAAAAGTGGGTGATTAAAAAGTAAATTAACTTACAAGAAGAGGGTCAAAGTGATAATATTTATAATTTGGGGGGAGGGGAATAATGTGAAAGTTGGTTCAATTTTTGTTTTGAGTAAAACAAAACCAACAAAAGGTTGTTTTTTTATTTTGGTTTTCTTTTGAAAAATGTCTGTTCTTCTAGAAATCAATTTTGTCCTAATATGCAAACAAAAGTGATGTCTTCATTTAGAAATCCTTTTTTACAGGGCCAACATTGCTTAACACACTTGAGCTTTTGCAAACCACACGGCACTATGATTTTCGGATGCACCAGAATATCAGGATCAAGGAGACAAAGACTTGAAGAAAATTTCAAGGAAATAGCCAACTCTATGTTAATATCTGTATCTTCTCAATTTAATATCCAAGTTGAGGCATGCTTACCAAATAAAAATTTATTCAGTTATCAGCCACGGAGCCACCTGTATGGACTTCAACTCTCACCTGCAGAGCATTAACGAGACCATCTTATATTTAGGCAAAACTGTTTATTTGATTATTGTACCATTGCAAGGGGAAATATATGTAAAGAAGCATTATTGCCTAAGTTGCGCGGACTCGTCACTTGGATGCCGCACCCGTGTCGGATTCTCCAAAAATACACTATTTTTTAAGAATCTAACATGCACCTGCCGGCATTTTTGAAGATTCCGAGCAACATAGATTATTGCAAAGAAATTGAATGTAGTAATGTAACTGAGGGCCTTCCTTGGATTTTTCAATATTAAATCTTATTCCATAATTGCAAGCATTTACTACATTATACAT
Organism: Capsicum annuum; assembly: GCF_002878395.1. Taxonomy (NCBI): domain Eukaryota; kingdom Viridiplantae; phylum Streptophyta; class Magnoliopsida; order Solanales; family Solanaceae; genus Capsicum; species Capsicum annuum. The sequence goes on from NC_061118.1 coordinate 160,524,641, forward strand.
CCTTACTATTTGGTAACTCTTTTATTTGCTCAGTTTTAGATATTTGAAATACCATTTTGAAACTATTCAACACACCCTTGCCTTAGATACATTGCTTAAAAAGCCTTGACCACTAGATTAAAGGAAAATTATGAAGATTCACCAAATCCAGCTTTCACCCCACCCACTCCACCCCCAAATCCCCACCCCCTTATCTTTGGTCAGAGAATCTACGACTTCTATCTCTAGAGTTATACGGTAAATAGTTGAGAAATTACGGTATCAAAGTTGATGAGCTGTCATAAGGGGAAACAGAATGGACCAAAGTTAATGACAACTCTATCATGATTCATCTATTACCATAAAAAGGACCAGCTGTAGTCTACCGATTTCTCATCTGTCTATATATCTTGTGATCCGTCACCTCACTCGGATATTTTAGATTTTGAGAGCAAATCGAACTCTAGGTTAGCAGCAGCACATTCAACCTGATTTGAATTGGAATCATTCAGAATCAGATTTTATGGATAGACAAGGGCCATGTTTCCATTGTGGCACCCAGGGTATGTTCTATTGACCACCTAAATCCAACCTTTTATGCTTATCAATAATCTCATGCTTTGCAGGATACTTGATTCACTGATGCTTAGGATTTATGGGCCTGATGTTCAGCAACCCTAAATCGTGCATCTGTTAAACATAAAACATAAGAGTACTCGAGCCAAATGTTGATTGATTTTCAGCACAGCTGCTATTAGTCTAACAGGAACTGAGATCATCTAGGATAAATTGTAGATTTGGTCCCCAATCCCTGGTATCCATGCCCATTTAGTCCCCATCCTCATCTCACATCCAATAGATGAAGGTGGTGGAAATGAGGATGCTACCATGGATGTGTGGGTTTACTAGGAGAGATAGGATTCAGTTATTGATGTTCACACCATGTAATAAGACTTCAACTGCATAGTTGTCATGGCTATGGTCCAGTCGCTTTTGATACAATGACGAGGCATGAATCTGGTCAGCTCTTTTCCTTCAAGAAGGGAGTGATGAAACCAAAATAAAAATATAGACATCATTAATATATTTCTACTTGGGTTTTCTAGTAATAAGGTAAACCCTAAGATCCTGCAGGTTCTCAAACAATTACCAGACTCACAGTACTGCAATTTAGATTTGAGAGAAAGAAATGCAAGAGGGTGCTACACAGCTAGAGGACATATGAATAAACTGAAGTGAATATGCATGAGAGGGTGCACATAACCTTACCTACCTGTATGGGGTAGGGAGGCTGTTTTGATATACCCTCAGCTCAAAAGAGAGGAGAATTTGATGCGGAGGGCTGCAAGAAAAATGACAGTACAATAGCAAGATACAAAGTAAATGAAGCATCGGACAGTAATACACATTGAAGAAAATGAAACTACGTGGTTACTAAATACTACTACTAATAAAGAGGAGACGGGATGAGGCTACCCCTGCCTCACACATAAAGTGTGACAACTTTCAGTTACATATTAACCTTCTATCCTAATCTCAACCTCCACACCTTCATTTTTTTGATAACGTAAATACATTTACTGACAATGTGGAAATTCCTTGTACAAGCCATATGCCAAAAGAAGAGGACCTACACCAAAACAATGGTTCTCGACAAAAGATATCCAATCCTCTATATGGATAGGGACCTAATAAGTACACCAAAAAGAAACTAAAGACACCACACTACTATGGATGTTTACAAAATCTTCCATCCTTTCAAAAGCCCTCCTATTTCTCTCTTTCCAAATAACTCACTTGATTGCTAAGGGGGCAACACTCCAAGTTCTTGGTCTTCTCTTCCCCCTCTTGTTGATCGAATAAAGCCTCCTTCCAACTTTGTAAAGCCAAAAAGACGGAACAAGGAAAAGAAAACAAAAAACGAAAAGAAGAAAAAAGAGAACAGAATCTTCTAAGCATCTTAAATGCAAGCAAAATAAAATTTAAAAAGTGGTGCAAGCAAGAGTCGATCCCGCGCCCTAAGGGCGGAAGATTCAGCCATCAGCCAGTGGCACTAAACGACCTTTTGGTAATTCGGGAGCCACTTTACATAGTTATTACATTTCCTCTATCTACAATACATACATATACATGAATCTGATCGAGGATACAAGAATTAACAAAATTTAAAAAGTCAATAACATAAAGACACAACAACAAATAAAGAAAAAAGAAAGGACGGAACAAGGAAAGGAAAACAAAACAAGAAAAGAAAAAATTAAAGGAAAAGGGATCTTCTAAGCTTCTCAAATGTAAACAAAATAATTCTAGAATAGTGGTGCAAGCAAGAGTCGATCTTGTGCCCTAAGGCAGAAGATTCAACCATCAACCAGTAGCACCAAACGACTTTTTGATAGTTCAGGTGCCAATTTATATATCTAGTACATATGCTATGTATACAATACATACATATATATTATTACGATAGAGGTTACAAGATCCATATTGTCCATCCGAATTGTCTCAATTATAGCTAACTCCACCTTCCCTATCTAAAAACTAGTCATGCCTATTTTCTACCATTGAAGAAAATAGAGAAAACTGCTAATCCAACCCACATGGTAAGCGGATGAAAACCTGCTCTATTTCAAATAGAGCCAAAGGTCTTCGAGCCTTGCTATGGATTAAAATACTAAAGAAAAGCGACCCAATCCCTCCCCACCTAGGTCAAAGGTCTTCCCACCCTTTTTTTCAGGGGCCTTGGTAAAGTCCTAAAGAAAAGTGACCCCAATCCCTCCCCAGCCCCGCCCCTTTTTTCTGGGGCAGAGTCAAGTTCGTTACAATCAGCAATCAATCCCACATCACATAGATAGCGATTCAGATCACCACCCCAAGCCTGCCTAACCTAGTTGTGTGTGAGTACTCAATCGTGACAAGTCAACCGATCCATAATGAAAGCACCAATAGATAGAAGTTGTTTGTCAACCGGTGGACTTCTCCTTAATATCGTTTAGGCTCTCGGTGAAGTCGGTTGTCTGCTACCTTTCTTTCACACAATCGACGTTACAAGAACCAATTAAATTTGAAAAGTTAATAAGAACTCATAAAGAGTCAACAACAAATAAAGAAAAAACAATGAAAAGAGAGAACTAGAAAAAGAAAAAAAAGAATAAGGGAGAAGGGAATCTCCTAAGCTTCAGAAATGTAAACAAAATAATTCTATAAAAGTGGTGCAAGCAAGAGTCAGTCCTGTGTCCAAAGAGCGGAAGATTTAGCCACCAATCAGTGGCACCAAACGATCATTTGGTAGTTCGGATGTCACTTTATTATACAATACATATATATACACTATTTCGATCGAGGTTATAAAAATTGATAAAATTTAAAAAGTCAATAAGAACAACTCATAAAGAGTCAACAACATATAAAGAAAAAGAGAAAGAAAAGACAGCACAAGGAAAAGAAAAGAAAAAAGGGGGAGAAGTGAATCTCCTAAGCTTCCTAAATGTAAACAAAATAATTCTATAAATGTGGTACAAGACAGAGTTGATCCCGCGCCCTAAGGCGGAAGATTCAGCTATCAGCCAGTGGCAACCAAACGATCGTTTGGTTGCCTGGGTACGACTTTATATATTTATTACATTTCCTTTGTATACAATATATATAAACACACGATTTTGATCGAGGTTAAATGAATAAATAAAATTTAAAAATGCCAATGGGAACTCATAAAGAGTCAACAACAAATAAAGAAAAAGAAAGAAAAGACAGAACAAGGAAAGAAAGAAAGGGAGAAGGGAATCTCCCAATGTAAACAAAATAATTCTATAAAAGTGGTGCAAGCAAGAGCCGATCCTGCACCCTAAGGGCAGAGTTCAACCGTCAGCCAATGGCACCAAATGACCTATTGGTAGTCTAGGTGCCACTTTATATACTTATTACATTTTCTCTGAATAAAAAAACAAATATATATATATACACATATATACACGATTTTAATTGAGGTGTGCCGTTGCCGTGGCACCCTCTCCCTCCCTAGTAGATTTGCCCCTGAGCAATACAATGACGAAAATAAAAAGAAGCAGTAAACTATAGCAAGGATATAGTTCAAAGTTGAAATGAAAAAAATGCAGTAGCATTTATAAGGAAGCAGCAATAAATCCACGAACGCAATATCAGATTTAAGGAAACCAGTTAACAATCAAGCAACAATAAGGGGTTGTGCAATTCATTAAGGAAAAATCAGATATACATAAGACAAGAAAAGAAAAAAAGGGGATGGTGGATCGTACCTTGAAGTTGATGAGAATAAAATACTACTATGGGCAGATTTACCGAAGTCTGGCGAAGTCTGATATACTCCTTAGTCTGCCAATTGTCGGAGTTGGTGGATCGTTGGTCGACGGTCATGGGGATAGGGTCGCTGGAATACTGCTGACAGATGGCGGCAATGCAATGAAAAAAACAGAGAGCTTGCTGGTGGTGGTGGTTGATCAGCCTGTGGGTTGGTGGGGAATAATTTAGCAAGAGAAAGGGATAGTCCCTGTTGAATATTATACAGTTAATCAGTGTCGATTTACATGGTAACTTTCCTCCTTAAAATATCATGCAAATAAATGCAGTCTGACAAGAGGTTAACTATTTTGCATGATTCCTTAACATATCAAGCAATTCCTTTCAATCTTTCCTCCATCAAGCTCAAAGTTCAACTATTTTACATGGTTCCTTAACCTGGTGATGAAAATGTGAGTACAAAACCAGTTGATGTATCCTAATAGTCTATACATGTTTCACAGAAAGATATTTCTTGTTTGAATGTCGTGACGATTTCGTTCTTATGCAATACATTCTATACCTTTTTAGAGAAAATCTTAATTGTCAATGATCGTCGTCTTTTAGTTTCTGACCTGCAGGAATTTACTCATATTTTGTCCCAGTTTAAATACTAATTAATTTTGAACGCGAACAGAAACCATCCTGTGGACAACTAGGCCACCTGGAGAGCCAGAGCTCTGCAATGCATGTGGAACAAGAAGGCGTACAAGGGAAACACTAGATGACTATATTCCCAACCATGGAAACAGAGAAATACAGGCTGGACAGGACAACTGCATCCAGATAGAAGAAACAAATGGTAAAATAATTTCACTTATATATATAGCACTTGTCTCCGCAAATATGACGCACGTTCTGAATCAAATCCTTTGTTAAGCGTAAAGGCTATAAGCAAGTGGAAAACCAATATCCTCCTATTCAATTTCTGGTCAATTTCTTTCTTCTGTTGTGCGTGATAGTAAGTCCCTATAAAGTCATTCATGTGAGAATCTTTCAACCCAACATAGGCTTTTGGTGATGGACTTGGATATCAAGAAGGGCAAGAAAGGGAGGGGCGTGGAGGGTCGGCCTAGAGTTAAGTAGGGCAGCTTGACTCCAATTAGTGCTCTAGAGATGGGAGAGAAGTTGGCGGTGATAGGGACATGGTAGAGTAGGGGGGACGTGGATAGTATGTAGGGTGGAGGTGTCCCTGTGGCGTACATCAAGTCAGTAAGGGCATGCACGATGGAGCGAAGACTCGGGTGAGGACGGTGGGAGGATATTCAGAGCATTTCTCTGCTTTGACTGGGTTGCACCAGGGATCAACTCTGAGCCCATTTTTATTCATCTGGGTGATGGATGTTTTGACGCGGCGTATTCAAGGAGAGATGCCTTGGTGTATGCTATTTGTGGATGATGTAGTTTTGATTGATGAAACTCGGGGAGGCGTTAATGATAAATTAGAGGTTTGGAGACAAACCCTGGAGTCTAAAGGGCTCAGGTTAGGCAGGACAAAGATAGTGTATGCAAATTCAGTGATTTGACACATGAGGATAAGGTGGTAGTGAAGATGGATTCCCAAGTTATTTGTAAGAGGAATAGTTTTAAGTATCTTGGGTCTATGATTTAGGGGAATGGAGAGATTAACGCGGAGGTTACACACCGTATTAGGCTAAAGTAGATGAAATAGAGGCTCTCCTCTGGAGTTCTGTGTGATAAGAAGGTACCTCCTAAGTTTAAAGGCAAATTCTATGGAGTAGCAGTCCGCCCAGCCATGTTGTATGTAGCAGAATGTTGGACAATCAAGAACTCCCACATCTAAAAGTTGAAGATGGCGGAAATGAGGATGTTGTGTTGGATGTGTAGACTTACTAGAGGAAATAGGGTTAGGAATGACACTATTGGGGAGAAGGTAGGAGTGGCTTTGGTGGAAAACAAGATGTAAGAAGTTGGGTTGAGATGGTTTGGACATGAGATAAGGAGGGGCACAGATGTCCCAGTTCATAGGTGTGAGAGATTGGCTATGGATGGTTTCAGATAGGGTAAAGGTAGGCCGAAGAAATACTGGAGGGAGGTGATTAAACATGACATGGAGCAGTTATAGCTTACTGAGGACATGACCCTAGATAGGAAGGTGTGGAGACCGCGAATTAGGTTAGAGGGCTACTTCGTGGGAATGAGTCGTAGCTAGTAGATAAGATTGCTTAGGTGTAGCCATGCTAGTAGTTGTAGGGCTATGCACGTCCATTGGAGTTTCTTGTTTGGAAGGTTTGGGTGAGGTGTGTGCTTTCGGTTAGATAGTGTATAGTATTATGATGTGGATGTCTTATTTTTGTTATTTCATCTTGTTTTATGGTTTATTACAGCTTTGTTTACTGTCTTTTTTGTTTTGAGTCGGGGTTCTATTGGAAACACTCTCTACTTCTTCAAAGATAGTGATATGAACTGCGTACACTTAACACTCCCAAACTCTACCAGGTGAGAATACACTGGGTATGTTGTTGTTGCATGATAGTAAACCCAAAACTCTTAGTCACAAAAATGAATATGAGATAGATTAACCAAATATAGCAGATGCCTACCCATAACCTAATCTTGCAGTGCATAGTGTTCTGATTCAAAAGAAAAGGAAGAGGCAGTTCTCCCTATGCTATTATTGATTCAAGTAATGAATAGGTAACTTATCTCTAATTCTATTGATTAAAAAGGGATAAATTTGACCCCCACCACAAAAAAAGAGCGGAAAACAGGGGAAGAATATATAAATCCTATACACAACAAATTTAACCGTGAAACAGAAATTTCCATCAACATTCTCCTACTTTCCAAGTGGGTGTTCTATGTTAATATCTAATACTCAAAAGAATCACTTACACCATGAGCTCTTGATAAGCACATATCAAGATTAACGTCATTCAGATTTATTTTTACACAGGAAATTCCTTTGGTTTCCAATTTTTGAGATGTGCTTGTCAAATTTTCCAATGTCAAATCACATTCAAGGTTTTACCAAAGGTCGTAGGGAAGCAATCACTACATGATACTCTATAAACTAAATATTGGATTTCTTTCTTACTCATTGGCCATTAATTATAGTGTCTCTCCAAAACTTCAAAAACATACTTCCCTTTACACAAAGAACTGACATTGACAAACTTCAGGTAAATTGGGTTTTCAATAAAGATATGAACTGAGTCATCCACCTATACTTTGGTCATACAAGATATATAAGAGTGTCGCCACCCCACCCAAAAGAAAAAATCTATTGGATTAATACCTTATTGTTTTATGTGCACTAACATTCACCTTTTGTTAGAAGAAGCAGGCAAAGATCCTCTCTTTGAAGATATAGTTGTTGATGAAGAAATTGTCACTCTAATATATGCACCAAACAAAAACATTCCGCCAAATGAGATTGGTCTTGGAGTGATGCTGCTCACATCACCAATTACTACAACTGAACATTCGACGTCTCTATCTCTGGTGGAAGAAAACAATGCTTATTTCTCAACAAATGTTCCTCTAGAGAAGCCACTCGATTCACCAACTACGGCTACGGAACGCTCGGCATCTCCATCTCCGGTGGCAGAAGATAATGCTACGCACTTAATGAATGCTCCTATAGAGAGTTCACAACTGTAAGTGAAATTTGAGATGCATGCATAAGGTTCAAATTGTTACGTGAGGCCACGTCTTATTGTTTAGCTAGGGCAATGTTCGTTAAAAACAATTTGGGCAATTCCGACTTTACTGGATGTCCCCAACAGCAATGCACAACACCTTGGGTGTTTTTAGACCATCTAGTTTGCCAGTTGTGCATTTATTCTGAATATTTATCTTCCTTTTATTGGATGGAATTTCAATGAATTAGATATTTCATTCTGCTTTTTGGGTGCATTTAATATGTCAATTCTGCAGTCTGCCACCGCATGCTTACCTACAAGCTTGTTAGATTGTGTGGACTCAGCTATGTTGCTTGGACCCTCTAAGATTGTTACCACTCCCATGGGTTCTCCAAAAGGCACTACTTTTGGAGTACCCGAGACGCACCCGTTGAAATTTTTGAAGAGTCCGAGCAACATAGCTCCACTGTACACTTGCATTGTAAAATCTCAAAGGGCATTTGACTTACATATGCTTATCATTACATTGTAATCTACTGCATTTACTTTGTTTCAGGATAAACAACAATGTACAAGGTCAAGTGGCCTTGCAAACTGAAACCACTGGAAATGAGAGTGGAATACCAGATGAACGTGAAAATAGACTCACTCCGCCTCATATGGATGCTACATCAAGGGTATGTCAATGAATTGTGATGTTGTTAAATCATTTACATCAACATAATAGCCTTAATTTTCTAAGAAACTCAGCGTACAAAATATTAGGAGCACAAGAATAAAAGATTGCAGATTATTGAGACGACTTTCCTTCATGTGATTTTAATTCACTTTGTCTTTTTATCACATATAGTCATCATGTATGTTCTACAACTCGATGCTATAAATTCTAGCCAAAACCAACTTATCATGAAAAAAAATAATGCATGTTATGGTTAAAACCTTATCATATAAATTACCTATAAAAAGAAAATTACAACTGTCTTTTTCATCAATACTCCTACCTACAAATTAGTTACTTCTGAAAGTGACCAGAGAAGTTCTCTGTAGCTTATAATATTTTCTATCCGTTTGATTCAAGTATTTTAGTTGTTTCGGATTATTTTAACATGTTCATTCATGATGCAATATTAGCCAAAGTATGTACAGCTTGACATTAAAAGGTTTCGTATGATCGCAGGTATCTCGATGAGTCATGGTAGCCATGCTTGTTCAACCTGATAAAAGTAAAAAGTAATCAGATAATCCCCACAGTAAAAATAGTGCTAACATAGAGACTTGAAATTAGTGCTAACAAGGAATCCTAAAAAGTATTTCAAAGTTAATTGTAAATGAGGACAAATCAAAGCATCGGTACTTTCTAGTCTATTAGTAACCTAACCATTATGTCAACAAGAATTACAATACAACAACAACAAACCCAGTGTATTCCCACATAGTGGGGTCTGGGGAGGGTAAGATGTACGCAGTCCATACCACTACTTCCGAAGAAGTAGAAAGGTTGTTTCCGAAAGACCCCGGCTCAAGACAAGGAATAATAATCAAATCCATAATAAAGCATGGAAAAAGATGACATAACATAACAACGACACCCACAAGTAATAGTAACCAAAGAAAGTAAACAAAATCGTAATAGAGCATGAAACAGGGTGTCTTAGCAAGAATAATACACCCACGAAGTAATACCCTACACTAGCGACCCAAACTGACACTAGCTTTCTATCCTAATTCGCGTCCTCCAGATCTTCCTATCTAGGGTCATGTCCTCAGTAAACTGTAACTGTTTCATGTCCCGCCTAATCACCTCTTTCCAGTACTTCTTCGGCCTACCCCTACCCCGTCTAAAACCATCCAAAGCTAGTCTCTCACACCTACGAACCGGGGCATCCGTGCCCCTCCTCATCACGTGTCCGAACCATCTCAGTCGGACTTCCCGCATCTTGTCCTCCACCGAAGTCACTCCAACCTTCTCCCGGATAGTCTCATTCCGAACTCTATCACCCCTAGTTAGCCCACACATCCAACGCAACATCCGCATTTCCGCCACCTTCATGTTTTGAATGTGGGAGTTCTTGACTGGCCAGTCAACAAGGATTACAATCACAAGGGAAAATCCAACTGTTTATCCATAACTCCTCCATGTTTATGTTGGTTCCACTTCATTTCTCTTTGTTTTTTCCCAGTAATTGAATCTACGTTTCCTTCCTTAGCATTGGTTGCAAATAACACTTCTTTTGTCCCTTTTCCTCTTAATCTCTTGGATAACTTATTCATCCACCAAAAAAATATGTAATTAAGGAAGAGTACAGATATTGACAGTTGAAACTGCACAACTGAGAATTTCCATTGGAAAGATTATCATCTAAAATCCTAAATGAGCAAAATGTGTATTTTCATTTTATTAACTGCCAGGAAACTAAAATAAGAAATCTCTAGTTAAGATAAGAACTGCATTATTAATGATCCCTTTGTTAAGGCGTTTTCATCCATTCCAATAAACTGAAATAGAAAACGTGAAGAATACCGAAGTAATAAACTACTAATAGCCGCATTACGGAAGTAGAGACACAATTTGATTTATTGAAAACACAATTCAAAAATCAGTTCAATTATTTTCAACGGATTCAATACACTTCTTATTTTTAAGAAACCTCTTCCAAACATAACTTTGGCTTTTATCTAAGAATTGTCATGCCACCTCTTTCAAGTTTTTGGTGTATGCAAGAAATACAAATACAAAAACGTTCCTCATTGACGATGTTCTTTGTAGACTGGAACTCAAATTATGAATTTCAAACTAATGTTAATGTATGGAATATAGTCACAGCAAATTAGGTAATAGTATATGTTAAACCTCTTTTCTGATTAGATACATCCTTACATATTTCATAACTACTTATGCTTCCTTATTTGATTACTGCTTGACATTTATTGCTGAAGGTCTCTGGCCAGACACTAAATTCTCAAAGAGCTGGCGGTGGACGAAGAAGAGGACGCCCACCTACGAGGCCTAGAGGAAGACCACGGCTCTCCAGAACCCAAGGTAAATAAATTTCCTTCTAGTAAGCTCTATAAACTTGAAACCATTGAACATCACATATTTGAAAGAAAAATGCTAGTATAGCAACCGGCATCCATCCCAATAGAGTTAATTTTTTTACTAATAATCTCCGAGGGCCAATTGAGGACGGTTTCAAACTCGGTGGATAATGGGCCCGATACTCTACCATCCCAATAAAGTTGTGTTAATTTATGATGGTGTCTTGAGCACAGGTTCCTCCACCCCCACCCCGAAAAAAAAAGGTTGTGAAGCATACTCCCATTGTGAAAATTCTACTGACTTAATTTTGCTATGCATGGAGAAAAGTTGAAATCATGTTGGGTGTGTTTGGTATAAAGGAAAATGTTTTCCTGAAAATAATTAGTTTACTTTCTTGTTTTTTGATGTTCGGTGAATTTGCAAAAGATATTATCCCAAAAGCATTTGTATATAATCTAGGCAAACACTGTTGGGGTTGGTGTGGATAGCTAGGGGTGTGGGGTGGTGGGGATGGGGCTAAGGGACGGGGATTAGGCAATTAGTGTGGAATGACACTTAGGAACTTGTTTTCCCTAATTCTATAAGGTAAGTCATTTTCCTTATTTTAAAGGGACTTATTTTCCTAGAGAAAATAATACAACAACAAATCCAGTGTAATCACACAAGTGGGGTCCAAGGAGGGTAGAGTGTACAAAGAACTTACCCCTACCTCATCGAGATAGAGAGGTTGTTTTTGATAGACCTCGACTTAAAAATAAAGCATATTCAAGTAGTTAGGAAAATGAAATGAAGAAATGAGAACAATAGCAACAACGAAATAATGCGAAATAAAGAATAGTACACAACATACAGGGGAAAGAATAATTGAGGGGAGCACACACACCAAGCACATGTGATAACTGAAACTGAAGAACAAGCAACTATGAGGATAGTGCTAATACCACTTGTAAGAAAGAAGGTCCAAGTACGACCACCAAGCCTATTCCGGAGGAAAGCGAAGGAATGCTCAACTACCAAATAACCTTTTACCTTAATTCACAACCTCTAAACCCTCTCATCCAAGTCATGTCCTCGATAAGCTTAAGATGGCGTCATGTCCTGTCTAATCACCTCCCCCAAATACTTTTTCAGCCTGGCTCTACCAATCCTGATGTCCGCTATTGTCTACTCCTCACACCTCCTCACTGAGACATATACACTTCTCTTCGCATACCTAAGTTATCTAAGTCTCATTTCCCTCAACTTGTCCACTATGAAAACCACTCCTACCTTGTCTCAGATATATTATTTTTAATCTTATCTCTCCTAGTATGCCTATATCCACCTCAACATCCTCATTTTGCCACCTTCATCTTCTGACATGTGAGTTCTTTACATGCCAACACTCTACTCCATATAACATAACTGATCTAACTACCTCTCTGTAGAACTTAACTTTAGGTCTTAGCGTTAACTTTTTATCATACAAGATTTCAGAGGCAAAAGTCTCCATTTCGCCCATACCGCACCAGTACGATGTGCAATGACATCATTGATCTCCCCATTACCTTAAAGACCCCAGATACTTGAAACATCCTCTCTTGGGGATGACTTAAGCGTCAAACCTCACTTCAACGCCAACTTCTGCAAATAACATACACCATGACACCTCACCTTGAATATGTTGTGTTAGTGCATCAATAACAACAGCATACCCAATATATTCCGACAAAATGGGGTTTAGGAGGGTAAGTGTATGCAGTCAATACCACTGCCTCAAAGGTTAGATAGAGAGGTTGTTTCCGATAAAACTCGAGCTCAAGAAAAAAACAGTCTAGAAAAGAAATAGTAAAGGAACAAGAAAATAAAAAGTATTAGCACACCAAATAATAACATAAAAAAGACTATCACCAAGTAATACGACAAAAGATAACACACTCTGAAACACCAAGTAATACGACAAAAGATAACACACTCTGAAACAAGCCTAGCATTATGATTACTAGCCCAGATAACAAAACAAAGTCATCTACCTACTAGCAAGAACGCACTCCTTCCTACTATCCTTCTACCCTAATCCGCATCCTCTCCACCTTACTATCTAGGGTCATGTCCTCGATAAGCTGAAACTGCTCCATCTCATGTCTAATCACCTTCCTCCAATATTTCTTCAGTCTATCTCTACACGCCTAAATCCATTCCTAGCCAATCTCTCACATCTCCACACTGGGGCATCCGTGCACCTCCTCATCACATGTCCGAACCATCTCAACCTCGCTTTCCGCATTTTGACTTCCACCAAAGCCACTCCCACCTTAATCAGAGCTAATATAAACAATAATTAGAGCGAAAGGGAGCTAAGAGTTCAATCCTTGGTGTAACCCCATCATGACTAACAAGTGTTGAGTCTCCTCCCATTGTCCGCATCCTAGTCTTGGCACGTAGAGAAAATATTTTTCAAAAATTTTGACCAACCAAACATGAGAAAATTGAAAAACAGGAGAAATTGGACCCAAGTATTATACTGAAGTCATTTTTCATTTTTTTCTCATAAGTTGAGAAAGTAGAATAAATGATCTCCATATAACTTTGTTTCTAATCAAGGAGAGTTGTATTAACAAAGGCTCTACATAGATGCTAATCTTACATCAATATTTTAATAGTGTAATTTTAAAAAGGTGAAGAAATGGAAAAGAAAGCAAGTTTTTGATTTAAGGGAAAGCGGAGAGCATTTTGGAAACAAAAAGAGCAATAAAATCTTTTTGGAAAGATTCAAATTTAAGGAACATACTTTCAATTCAGGAAAGCGGAAAGCATTTTACAGCAGACCTAAAAGGGAACAATACAATCTATAAGGAACAAGGAGTAGGTTAAAAAAGTTAATAGGGATGCTTCTCAACATTGTAGCCAAATCATGATAATTATTCTAGCATGATCTTTGACATTTACTAAGAAGTGTCCCAAACAAACAGATTCCTTGCAGTCACATTCATAACATGTAGTGCGCATAGCATATAGAGTAAAAGAGGGAAGAGAATGTGTCGGTTAGCCTAACAAGCACAGAGGAATCTAAGCAATCTGTGGTAAGGGAGAGCAGAGGGTACATATTACTTAAAACAGATTGTATGTGCATACATGATCCAAAAAAAAAAATTGCATGTGCATTTAAGTTTCAATAGCTTGTTTTAAAATTTTTTGTGTATCTTTTACCAATAATTCACATGAGTTCAGAAGTGACTGTTTAACCACCAAAGGAATTTCCACTTGTCATTCATGAATTTTGCAGGCAGGTAACCTGATAATGATGGAAGTTCAGGAACAGCAGATGGCAGTTCGCAGGCTTAGAGCTCCTCCCTAATAGATCAGACACAGATTCAGAAGCTTGAACCACATATGGGGATCCCATTCTCTAAAGTCATTTCCAAACAATATTGTCTTCTCTGATACTTGATTTCATTTTGCAACATTCGCCCATTGATTTTACATTGCAACATTCGCACATTGTGCAAAAACAACCGACTGAATCCAAAAAAATGCTATTGGTTTATTATTACTGGGTTATTGAGTTAGGCTTTTTAATGGTTTTATAAAAAAATTTATTGAGATATTGGTTTGATTTTATTTTTCCTTATTGATAAATCGATAACTCAATAAGAATAAACTATATATATATATATTAACCCGATAAAGTTAAGCCTTTTTAATTTCTTCTCTAGTAGAATTTTCCACATGATGGAGAGGGTCGAGCTTGAAGATTCTTGTAAATTAAAACATATTAGGTAGGATTTTTAGGTTTTTTACTGCAATTAAGGTTCAATTTCTTTTTATGTTAGTTGCTGTCATTTCTATTTTATGAGTCGAAACTGAAAACAAAATCACTGAGGACTAAAAATCATAAATCATCTTATTGATTTGGTTATTGGTTTAGCATATTTAAAAAACGAAAATTGAATCGATAATAAATAAAAACGACAGAACTTACTGATGCAGATCCCTAGCTATTACCTGATACAATTAGTACTCCTCATACTGATAATATGCAGTCTGCTCTTCGTGATTTCCTTTATTGCATTGGAAAAGCATCATTGATAGTTGAGTTTTCAAAGAGCTCTGAAATTTCTACTTTTGTCAAAAATCATTTATAGTTTTCTTCATATTGCTTGAAATCAAGTGCTTCAGAAAAGGCTTGCCAGCCGTTAAGGTTTGATAGTTTAAATAATCGTACAATGAACTATGAGGGTATTTATCAAGAAGTATAGTTTTTATTTAAAACTAGAAAGAGGAGGAGGAGGAGAAGCAACTAGTTTTGACTAAAATGTTTTTATCAGTATTGGCTATGTTTAATATTGGCTTGGCTAAACCATGTCCCCTAAACTTGGCACAAACTTTCACTTGAACATTATTCACTTTTGACACCTCAAATAGATATAAAGTGTGTTACTTTGATACTTTTTGTTGATTCAGCATATTGTGTGTGTTGTACTGCACTAAAAACACGTGAGGAGCTCTATTTCATGATTTTTGTTTACTTTTCTTCCTCTTTCTTCTTCCACCAACTCAATCTTCCACCACATTAAATAACCATTGCAAAGCTTCCAAAATCGGCTTTAAACCTTCTTCTTCTTCGTCCATGCTTCACCTTCCAACATCATCACCATTATCCACCAAACTACCACCCAATTTTTGAATTAAAAAACATAGAAGAAAAAAATTACACACATAATTTTAAAAATTAAAAATCACATCTCTATGATTATTGTAGAAAATAAAAAATAGTGTAACCAAATTTTTCACACAACCACCATTAATTTTGTTATTCACATCCACAATTTTTGCACCACAATTGAATACAATATCACCATCAAACTTAACTTCACTCAATTTTCATTAATTAAGTCTATTCTTAACTGCGATCCAACTAAAATATATCAGAGTATATCTGCACAAAACCATACCAAAGCAACTAGACAGAAATTGAGGCCAAATGGGTTCCTTCTTAAAATTATTTTTTTGACCAATTTATTTTTGCTGAGATGAAATTATTGTCAATTTGATCGAAAATTGTTGTCAATTTGGACGGAGAGTGAAAAATTATTATCAAATATTGTCAAGTCATTGTGAATTTGATGTCAATTTGGTCGGATTGTTGTAGTGGTTGGAGGCGGGGGTTTGTGGATTGAAAAAGATAATATAGAGGGGGGTAGGTGGCGGTAGGGGAGGAGGGTGGGGGAGGGTGGGGAGAGTGCAGAATACAATTTGGGGGTGGGGTGGGTTGAGAAGATGATATGGGATGGGGTGAGGTGGTTTAGGAAGATGATATAAGGTGTGGGCGGGGGGTTATTAATATTTTTATTTAAATTAATTATATAAAAAATATTTTTATAAAAATGACAAGTGTTTTTTTATAATTGGTCCCTTTTAAGTGTTTTAGTCTTTTTTTCAAAAAAAAAAATAAATGAAGGTGGATATAGTGATGTGGCAATTTAAATGAGTTGGCACAAATTAATTGGTCGTTTTTTCCACGTTGGCAGCGAGTGAGATACACTCATTGGTGCTGGTGTCGAAAATTGTCAAAGTGACACTCTTTATAGCTACTTGAGGTGCTAAGAGTGAATAATGTCCACTTGAGGTGCCTAAGTGGTTCGTGTCAAGTTTAAGAGGTCACCGATGGATTTGGCATTTAATATTTAAAACAAATATTGGGCCGCAGGCACCATTCTTGCTACAAACATTAAGCCACCAAAGGGGGTAGTTTGGTGTGAGATATAAAAAATAAATAATCTCGAATAAAATAGTAGAGTCATTTTATTTCATATTTAATGTAGGTTTTAGTTAGTATAGAAATTATTTATTTCATTATTTATATTATAATGATAGAATAAGTTATCTCATATATATGGTGGATAACTAATTGAGGAAATTACATGTCATAGATCCAAATGTGAGTGACTTTAGATTTTTGACCCACAAGTCTTTGAAACTAGTTTTTCGTTCTTTTTAAATATTGTACAAGTACAATTTCCCCCTTTACACCTCAAATCTATAATCTCTCTCTATATGTATAATTATATATTATATAATTATATATATAATATATTGAAAGTGTGAAGACCTTAGAAAAGTAATTTGAATTTTTTACCCTTCATTAAAAGACTCTTCATTAAACAAAAACGTCTTTTCACTTTTTTAAAATTTTATTATTTAATTATTTTTTATTATATTAATTAGACTTCCTAAAATATATGAGACTCCTAAAATATATGATAGGAGAATTAATTAATATTTCCTTTCTGATAGACTTCCTAAAATATATGGGACTCCTAAAATATATGGTAAGAGTGTTAATTAATATCTTTCTTTCTACTATTCAATTAAAAAATACTTCTAAAATAAAACTCTATTGAGAAAATACTTTTATAAATATTGAGATGTACGTTAAACTAGAGAACAAACGGTTTACCTATTGGAAGAATATGATTGATGCTCATCTAACTTGATTCAATTGCATGTCTAGATGGTGAATGTTTGATTTTCTAACCCTCAACCTCTTTACTGTTTTTGTCAGCATAATAGAATTCAACACGTGTGTATATATATCTTATTTGTTTTCATTCAAAATCATTCTTTGGGTCAAAATTTTTGCTCAGACAAGAATTAGTTGGATCAAAATCAAAGCTTTGTGATCACTATTATATATATATATTTTTTATAGTTTATGGGTCGTAGATGAATGTCGGTTGGCTTTGAAGAATTTCTTGCGTAAAAGTTAGATTTAATTGTATTGTTTTGATATCTTTATTATCTTATTGTTTTATTTTAATTTACAGATGCTAGATGAATGTGGTCGGCATTGAAAAAAATTTAGGTAAAAGTTAGGTTTAATTATATTATCGTAATATCTCTATTGGTTTGTTATTTTGTGGTATTTTACAGTTCGTAGATTAATCTCGATCGGCTTTGAGAATTTTTTGTGTGTAAAATTTAAGTTTAATTGTATTAGTTTAATATCACTTTTATCGTATTATTTTGTTGCAGTTTACAAGTGATAGATAAATGTTGGTCGATTTTGAGAATTTTTTTTACGTAAAGGTTAGGTTTAGTTGTATTATTTTGAAATCTCTATTATCGTATTATTTTGTTATTGTTTACAGGTGGTAAATGAGTGTCAGAAGACTTTGAGAAAAAATTTGTGTGTAAAGATTAGATTTAAATATATTATTTTGATGTTTCTATCATTGTATTATTTTATTGCAATTTACAGATAGTAGATAAATGTCGATCAACTTTTAAAAATATTTTTTGTAAAGATTAGATTTAATAAATAAATTCTCCATCTTTACATACTCAAAAGATATTAAATTTAGTTATTATATTGATTTTTATTATTTAAACAAATATTCTATTTAATATAATGTTTGAACTCATTAAAGTGAGGTACACGCGCAATACGCGTACACCTAAACTAGTATATTTTAAAACTTTCATACTCATTTGTCTCTTAAATTCTATTTTTTATTATTTTCACTTTTTTCTTTAATTTTATTTTCATTTTTTAATTCATTTATCTTAATCTTTAATTTATTTTTTTCTCAAACATTATCTATTTCTTCTTTTTTTTCCTTTTAACCTTTATTTTTTGTTTTTATTATTTCTCTTTTTTTTTTTCTCAAATACTCCCTCTACACCTCAATATTTTTAAACTTTCCATACTCATTTGTCTCTCATATTCTATTTTTTTTTTCACTTTTTAATTTTTTCATTTAATTTTATTTTCTTATTTTAATTTATTTGTCTCAACTTTTTTTTTTCTGAAGCAATATTTATTTCTTCCCTTTTTAGTATAGTACAAGTACAATTTTGTCCACTACACCTCAAATATTTTTTAACTTTTCATACTCATTTATCTTTCAAATTTTATTTTATTTTTATTATTTTCACTTTCTATTTCATTTTATTTTCATGTTTTAATTCATTTGTTTCAACCTTTATTTTTTTCTCTTTTTCTTTTTACTCAAACATTACCTATTTCTTCATTTTTTTTAATTTATTTGTTTCAACCTTTATTTTCTTTTATTTTTTATTTTTATTATTTCTCTTCTCCCCCCCCCCCTCATTTTTCTCAAACTTTATTTTTATTTTTCCATTTTTTTTCTCAATTTTTAAATTTTTTCATTTTTTTCTTAATCTTTAATTTTTTCTTGCTTTTTTTTTTCTCAATCTTTTTTTTATTTCTCTATTTTATTTGATCACTTATTTCTTTTTTCACAACTTCTATTTTATTTTGCTAATAAATAAAAAAAATGAATAATCCGCAAATGGATCTTCTTTTTTTGACATCAAAGCAAATTTAAGGGCATGAAAACATAATGTGGTAGAGTCAACTCTTGCCTGTGAAGCAGAATTTGTTGTTTGACCGTTCTTAATCTAAGTCTTGCCTCTAAGACAATAGTTGTAGAACATATCATAAATGAAAACATAACATGGTAAAGTTAACTCTTGCCCGTGGGGCATAATTTGCAGTTTGAAAGTCCTTGAGCTAATTAAGTCTTGCCTCTAAGGCAATAGTTGTAGAACATCTCATAAATGAAAATATAACGTGGTAGAGTCAACTCTTGCCTGTGGGGCATAATTTGTTGTTTGAAAGTCTTTGAGCCAAGTCTTGCCTCTAAGGCAATAATTGTAGAACATCTCATAAATGAAAATATAACGTGGTAGAGTCAACTCTTGCCCGTGGGGAATAATTTGTAGTTTGAAAGTCCTTGAGTCAAGTTTTGCCTCTAAGACAATAGTTGTAGGACATCTCATAAATAAAAACATAACGTAGTAGAGTTAACTCTTGCCCGTGGAGCATAATTTGTAATTTGAAAGTCCTTGAGCTAAGTCTTGTTGTTTGTAAGTCCTTGAGTTAAGTCTTGCCTCTAAGATAATAGTTCTAGAACATCTCATAAATGAAAATATAACGTGGTAAAGTCAACTCTTGCCCGTGGGACATAATTTGTTGTTTGAAAATCCTTGAGTCGAGTCTTGCCTCTAAGGCAATAGTCGAAGAACATATCATAAATAAAAACACAACGTGGTAACTCTTGCCCGTGGAGCATAATTTGTAGTTTGAAAGTCCTTGAGCTAAATTTTGCCTCTAAGACAATAATTGTAGAACATCTCATCAATGAAAACATAATGTGGTAGGGTCAACTCTTGCCCATGGGGCATGATTTGTTGTTTGAAAATCCTTGAGCTAAGTTTTGCCTCTAATGCAATAGTTGTAGAACATCTCATAAATGAAAATATAACGCGGTAGAGTCAACTCTTGCCCGTGGGGCATAATTTATTGTTTGAAAGTCCTTAAGCTAAGCCTTACCTCTAAGACAATAATTGTAGAACATCTCATAAATGAAAACATAACGTGGTAGAGTTAACTTTTGCTTGTGGGGACATAATTTGTTGTTTGAAAGTCCTTGAGTTAAGTTTTGCCTGTAAGACAATAATTGTAGAACATCTCATAAATGAAAACATAACGTGGTGGAGTCAACTCTTGCTCGTGGGGCATAATTTGTTTGAAAGTCCTTGAGCTAAGTCTTGCCTCTAAGGCAACAGTTGTAGAGCATCTCATAAATAAAAACATAACGTGGTAGAGTCAACTCTTGCCCGTGGGACATAATTTGTAGTTTGAAAGTTCTTGAACTAAGTCTTGCCTCTAAGATAAGAGTTATAAAATATCTCATAAATCAAAATATAATGTGGTAGTGTAACTCTTGCCCATGAAACATATTGTTTAAAAGTCATAAGTCTTGCCTCTACGATGTAGTAGTGTCAACTTTTACCCATGAAACGTAACTTGTTGTTCGAAAGTCATAAGTCTTGTCAACTCTTGCTCGTGAAATGTAACTTGAATGGAAGAAATCGAAGAAAAGAACAAAAATTATAAAAATTACGGAAAAAGAAGAAAATGAAGAAAAATAAAAATCAAAGAAAGTGTAAAAGTTGAGAGAGAATAGGAAAAAAATAAAGGTTGATAAAAATAAAGATCGAGAAAAAAATTAAAAAGAAAAATTAAAATCAAAGAAAAATTAAAAAATATTTTTTTTATAAAAGTAGACGTTGAGAGATGTAAAAAAAAAAAGGGTTGAGAAAAGCTAGAAAGAATAAAGAAAAGAGAAAAGAAAAAATAAAAAAATCAAAATAATATAAAATAAAAAAGAAAAAAAAGAACTTGAGAGAAAAAAAGGAAAAAAAATAAGGGTTGAGAAAAATTAAAAATAAAAAGAGAAAAAAAAATTAAAGTAAAATTAAAAATAGAAAAAAAAATAAAAGTTGAAAGATATAAATATGGAGTTGTTATTCATTATGACTTAATGAGGATATTTATATAATTTACTACATTGATCAGGGGTAATTTTGTTCAAAAAAATATTAATTAATAGGTAAAGGTTATTTTAAGGAAGTCTTTTTATTTGGGGCTAAAATTTAAAAATCACTCTAATTTGGATCTATTTTTTAGCCCTAACTAATTTTGGAATAACAAATTCTCGAATTAATTATCTGAGATAACTGTTTTCCAATCGAACCACTCTAACAAATAGAAACCCCGGCGAGTCTAGGTCGTTGACTCACACAAATTGACTTGACTGATTAGCTTGTTTGGTCTTTGAAAAAACCTCTTTGATCAAACTTATTTTTTAAAAATATTTATTTTAAAAAAAGTGAATTGTTTGATCATTTCTTTTTTTAAAGAAAATAAGTATTTTTTAGCATATGGGTGTTCACGATTTGATCAAATTGAACCGCAAATCAAATCAAATCGATATTTAGTTTGATTTGGTTAAATTTACTTATAAATTTAAAAAGTCGATAATATTTGATTTGATTTTGATTAGACTAAAATAATATTGAATAAATAACTAAACCAACACCAATATTTAGTTTGAACTTGTTAGATTTACTTATAAATTTAAAAAGCCAATAATATTTGATTTTTTTTAATTATACTAAAATAATAATCGAATAAATAACTAAACCAATGATAAGTTTTATAATTATTTGATATATGATATTAGTTTTTCAAAAATAATTATAAATATTTTTATACTTTTTAATCATTAATTTGATTTTAATTTACTTCTTTCACATGCACTACAACACTTTTAGATTCATTTCTAAAAATATAATATATGTCAAAATCTAACACTTTAAATTTAAATGTCTATATTTGATATGGTATGTTGTTGATTTTTAATTTATTTGTTAAGAAATTCATATAGTCTATTTTTATAGGGCTAATCATTCTATCTAGAGTTGCATCATAATTTTATTGAGGTTAGACAGTGAAATAACATTGAAAAAGTATTTAAAAATATTTGAAAATTCTTATACATTCATTTTGTAATGTTAAAGAAAAATTTGTTCATTCGTGATGTTCATTTAAAATTGTTATCTCATGTTTCTGCTATTTAATCATTATTAATTTATCATTAACTAGTTTAAAATTGAAAAATCAAACCAAACATGTACTATTTTTTTTTATTTGATTTAATTTTAAAATCAATTAAATTGATTTGATTTTAATTTTAATTCCAAAGAAGCTATAATGAACCGACACCGAACATAGTTCGGCTAATTGCTACTACGTAGAAATTAATTAGGGTGATCAAAAATAAAAAACAAAAGAGTTAAGAGTAAATTAGTAGTGGAATATCAAACCATGATGAATCTCAAACAACTGGCAATTGAGCTAAGCAAAACCCTACAGGAAGGGGAAAGAATTGTAGCACCAACACCACGCTCTAACGGAATTTAGGGAAGAAGGAAAAGCGTCAACAGGTTAATGCTTACTTCCCCTGCTTCTCTTTTTTTTTTTCTTTTTTTTTACTTTTCTTTTTATCAATCCGGGGACTAATTCAAATTCGCACCGGGTAGGGCCCATCAGAGGTAGCACTCCCTACCGAGATCTCTGGTTAAGGTTAAGGGAGGAGCAGCCCAATGAACTGCATCACATCCTTTGGTGGTGCTTCTCTTGTTTATTATACTCCCTCCGTTATTAGTTGCCTTCTTTTTAAATATATTTGTTTTAATTTAGTTATTTAAGTTCAAATCAAGAATATTACTATATATGTGTGTGTGTTTCCATTTTACCCTTGATAGAAATACTAAGTACATCTAAAGTTTTCAAAATTATTGAATGGTGTATAAACGATATCAATTTTCAAAATTAAAATTAAATGATTATTACTAATTTTAATCATAACTACTCAATATTCTAGACGTAATGCATAGGATGGAGTAATATGTATCAAATTCCAGTGTTTAGTCATTGCATTGATTATTGGACTTTAAAATGTGTCTCTATTTATTGGTTTCTTAATGGGTGTGCCAAGTCCATAGGTCCAACTAATTCGAAACGGAGGGAGTAGTCAGCATTATTTTGGTTACAAGACCCCAGTTTATATGGCCCAATTAATTTTTGTTTTGCTAATGAATTATGTAGAGCAACCGTATTTTCTGAAATTTCAAACGAAAGATCATAGAACGTAACTGACATTTAATTGGGCTTCTAAAGTTGGCCATACAACCATATTCTAAGTTGTTCCTTGATGATGTTGGTTTATGTTGTAGCACCCGGGGTCGTTTGGTTGGTAACAAATCACCAGGGGATTAATTAACTTAGGATTAGTTAACCCACCCTCAAGGTGGGATACAACATAACACTATAATCTCGCGATAACTAATCCCGGTGTGAGTTATCCCATGCATTTTATACCAACCAAACATGAGATAAGCTCATCTTAAAAGTAATCCGGATTAGTTATTTAGCACCCCACAAATTCTAAGCTAAGAACTGAATCGTTCTTTGAATGCGTACAGGCCCGAACTCGATGATTTCTAATGGCGCATAGGTGTTGAGAACAATTCTTTATCGTGGGAAGAGCTTTGGAGATGAATTAAGGTCATAAGGAACTTCTAGCTAAAAATTAAGTTGAAAGCTTCTTCATCAATTGAGTTTTCGTATAAAAAACAAGCATAACTCCTTGAATATGAAGAGTTTTGCAACTCAAGACCCACCAAATTAAAGATCTTTGAGTCTTCTTTTCAACACCGTTAATCATTTGTCAATCTAATAACAGAGCAAACAGTTATGATCATTTTATCAGAGGGTGTCCGTTTTTCAACGACCGACGGACGAAGTTGATGGCTCGTCAAGTAGATGATAGCCCGTCAAGCCTAACCAACAAACTCAAAAAGTGGTCAAAAGTTAACGGTCTGGATGATGGTCCATTAGGGGGTTAAGTGTCACGCCCCAAAATCCCATCGGGCCGGACTGGCACCCGAAGCCGAGAAGGCCCGGGAGAACCCGTTCAAATACCTGTACTTTCACTTACATGTCACCAAAAAAAATTGGACAGCACTTCGTTGCATATAGAAAGGTCTAATTACCTGTATCAGCACAACACGCACAAATATATATATATAATACTTGGCCGTCGGGGCCACCACATATACAAATATAACGTTACTATATAAACTTCCATGACTTTACCCTTCCTTATGTCTACAAAGCCTCTAGGATATACATGACATAACTAGGGTCGGGACAAACCCCCGCCCACACGTGACTCATGTACAATAACAAAACATAAGGAACCGACTCGGAAAGCTCCGAAGCAAACTGGAGCTCACCAACAATAGCTGTATGACCTGGCTCCTACTTGTGCGGTGTATGAGTTGAGGTACCTGTGCCTGCAGCATGAAATGCAGGTCCCCCGTGAGGGACGTCAGTACGAAATATGTACTGAGTATGTAAAGCTGTAAATAATCACATATGATATAGGAGCTCAATAGAAATCAGAAACAAGTGAATAAGTCGTAATAGGAGTGGACCACACTTACTAGAACTTGTGACAACCTGTACATTGTATTTATTCAATCACTTTACCTTCGTTCTTATCGTCTTTGTAATCATTACTGTACTGTACTGTGACCATTAGGATGCCTCCAGTACATATCAACTGGGATCGACCCATGCTAGGCTTATGCCCCTGGGATACCACCCATAAACACATGAAATAGGGATCGACCCATGCTAGGCTTATGCCCCTGGGATACCACCCGATAAGAGAGAACTTTCATCACTTAGTTCAATTAATCTTTGAGATTGTTATTTCGGTCGTCACCACATTTTTGATACCTTGAAACAATGATACATCAATAGGAACCAAGTAATAGACCTTCTATACAATAACGATGTAATAAGGACTCATTGGTACATCAACAATATGTTTCAGAATCATCAATATCACAACAATGAAATAAGAGCCTTTTGGTATATCAATGAACATTTTGACACTTTATAGGATGGAAACAACTTCGTTGGTAACGTAGAACAATACATGTTTTTGGACAACCTCGGAATCTTACTTGATGGAACATTGGTGTTTTCATGCCAAAGAACATTGTTAGAGTATGCTTTACATACCTCGTTGTAGATTCAGCTACCAATTCAACACAACTTCCCGCCTTTACAAATCACTTATCTACAATGAAATGTTTGGCATCTAGTAGTAGCAACCCAACACCACAATTCTCTTCCATAATTCCATACTACCAATATTTGCAAAACATTCCAAAAACCAACTTGAACAATAGGTTTATGTGTGTATATGTATATAATCATCATCTCAATACCACATCATCAATACCACATCATCACCCCAAATTCCTTCACAATTTAACATAATCCAACCATGCACAAGAATAATCCAACATCATTTCCAATCATCTTTCAACAACAATCAAATAACATACTTCTTATGCTCACATGCATATATATATATACATATCCATATAAATAACACCAACATAATTTACATCCTTACCAAAAAAAATGGCCCTTTTGATTTCGAAGTCCTGTTGGCACAAATAAGGGGTGCTTCTCGAAGCCCTTGAGACGGTGAACACAACTACGGAATCAATTTGGATTTTCTACGGTTGAATCACAAGATAATTGGAGTTGAACTTAGGCTAGGGTTTCTTATTCTTCAATGATTTGGATGATAACTGGTGGATATAAGGCTAAGTATATGTATATAATGACCAATTTTCGTCCATGAGGTGATGGAAAATGACCATATTGCCCTTAAAAATTTAAGTAAATCCGAATCTGTCCATGGTGGACTGTTTTGATAGGCTAAAGTAAATCGGCCATAACTCTTTGCTCCGATATCGGATTTGGGTGAAATTGGTATCGTTAGAAAGATAATTCAAAGGTCTTTCATTTAATATAAATTAATCCACCCAGTTCGTCCTGTACAAGTAGTTATGATCGTTTGAAGTTGACCCTAACAATCTGTTTTGAGAGGCTGAAGTAAAACGAGTATAACTCCTTACTCAGATGTTGGATTTGGATGAAACCAATTTCATTGGAAAGAAGACTCAAAGATCTTTCTTTTGATATATGGTAGCTCAACCAGTTCATTATATTGAGGGAGTTATGATCGTTCAAAGTTGACCCAAAAAACTGGCAGGCCTTAGTAGTTTCCTGCACATTTTACTGTTCACATCCCGGCCACCGTTTTAAAGTTTCGAACGAGCTCGCTTATATCCGAAACTTATCCGTTTTTGGAAATCTTTATATCGTTGGAAAGCTTATTCAATAACCTTCGTATGGAACCATCGACGGGAAAATTCCGATATAAATAAAGTCGATTCCTATACACCTATAATCAAACTATACACTTGAAACCATCTCAAAATAATCAATACTCATACTTAAACTCATATATACCTAACTTAGGATCAATACATATACCCCAACACATATAACAATGACTAATGCACGTAATTAAGTACGGGGTGTTACATTAAGGGTTCGTCACCTGGACCATTTGACGGATTTTTTTTTTTTTTTGAAACTGCTTACACCATTTGACTGATTTTTTCTGCACTTGTAAAGCATTTTTTGAGGGATAGTTTGGTCCTTTCCTTACCTCAAAACCTCTCCTCGCGTCTTAAGACTTAAAACACCCAATAAAGTTACATTCTCAGAATATACATCGCTAATCCTTTCCAATTCATTTCTCCTCCAAAGAAACACAAGAACAAATAGAAAATGAGGTTTTTTAAGTTCAAAGCTCCAAAAGTTCCAAATTTAAATTTTCTCTCTACAAATCCATCTAATCTCAGGTATGTAGGACTTCAATGAGTCTGTTAGAATATGAGTAGGAATTGGAATAGCATATAGAATCCTACTTGGGAAGGGATTGTAATGTAGTCCTATTAGGAAAATTATTGGAATGTAATGTCTATAAATAGGGCCTCAATGTAATCATTCATATAGTTACAACAATTCAATAATATATTTCTCTGATACTTTTCACATGGTATCAGAGCTTCCACGATCTTGATAAAGAATCAAAGAGTTTCCGCTGCCGGCGGGCGGCTATAATCCATATATGCCGCCCGTCTGGCCAACGAATATGTTACCAAAAGTTGGGTCACTGACTCACTGTGTAGCTTTCTAGTGACTATTTTCTCATATCTTTGCGTAGCACCATGCATCTGTCTGGTGACTATTTTTTCATATCTATTTTTCTTAGCACCGTGCTTCTTTTTGGTGACTATTTTCTCATATCTGATTTGCGTTGCACTGTGCATCTTTCCGGACTACTTTCTCATATTTGAGATGTATAGCACCGTGCATCTTTTCGGTGACTCCTTAGATTTGATTTGTGTAGTTCCATGCGTCCTTACGGTGATTCCTCAGATATGATTTGTGAAGGGTTGTGCCATTATTCCGACCCTATCCATATAATTTCTCTTTTTCAGTAGGGTTGTGCCATCATTCCGACCCTACCCATATAATTTCTCTTTTTTAATGGGGTCGTATCGTCATTCCGACCCTATCTGTATAATTTCTATTTTTCAATAGGGTCGTTCGTCATTCCGAATCTACCCCTATAATTTCTATTTCTCAGTAGGATCGTGCCATCATTTTGACCTACCCATATAATTCTGTTTTTCAGTAGGGTTGTGTCATCATTCCGACCCTACCCATATAATTTTTTCTCAAATGGTGACCACTTTTCAGCCATCAAATCTAATAATCCGGCGTGTGAGTATGTTCCGGCCATTCTTCGGTGACTATCTTGTTCAAGATCTACTCATATCTTGATTTCGAGATGACTCATATTTTATTTCAGTTTCCGGCAATTCCCCAGCGACACATCGACTTTCCAGAGATGTTTACTGCTTTTCGGATCACTTTTTCAGTTTGTTTCGTTTCAGTTGAGGTCTCCCAGACGTCCAAAGCAGTCCTTATCAGTTTTCTTACAGATATCTTCACCAAGTCCCTCACCGATCCTCGTATTAGTTACATCCATAACAAGCTTTGTACATATGTCTTCTATGCACCAGCTTGAGGGGGAGTGTTAGAATATGAGTAGGAATAGGAATAACATATAGAATCCTACTTGGGAAGGGATTGTAATGTAGTATCCTATTAGGAAAAGGATTGGGAATGTAATCTCAATAAATAGGGCCTCAATGTAATCATTCATAGAGTTATAACAATTCAATAATATATTTCTCTTATATTTCTCATAGAGTCAACAACAAATAAAGAAAAAGGAAAGAAAAGACGGAACAAGGAAAAGAAAAGAAGAAAAAGGAAAAAGCGAGTCTCCTAAGCTTCTTAAGTACTACATAAAAGTGGTGCAAGCAAGAGGCCCGCGCCCTATGGGCGGAAGATTCAGCCATCAACCAGTGGCACCAAATGACCTTTTGGTAGTCTGGGTGCCATTTTATATATTTATTACATTTCTTCTGTATACAATATATATATATATATATATATATACACACACATGTACACACATGTATGTACACATGTACACATGTATATATGTACACATATATATATATGTATATATTCAATCGAGGTGTGAGGGTGACGTGGCATACACACACACATCTATATTCAATTGAGGTGTGCGGGCAACGTGGCACCCGCTCCCTCCTTGGTAGATCCGCCCTTGCACAATAAATGACGAAAATAACAAGAAGCAATAAATTATAGCAAAGATACAGTTCAAAGTAGGAACCAAATATGCAGTAGTATTTATAAGAAAGCAGCAATAAATTCACAAAAACTGTAGCAGATTTAAGGAAATCAGTTAACAATCAAGCAACAATAAGGGGCTGCGCAATCTCTTAAGGAAAAATCAGATTTAGAATTAGACAAGAAAGGAAGAAAAGTGTTGCTGGATCGTACCTTGAAGTGAGAATAAAAAAATTACTATAGGCAGATTTGCCGAAATCACTACTTTTTTGTGATTAAGCTGGGTATGTTGTTGTTTTTGGGCAGATTTGCCGAGATCTGGCAAGGGCTGATGTTCTCTCCTTGGTCTGCTGGTTGTCGGAGGTGGTAGATCTGGATCGTCGGTCGACGGTCATCGTGATGGGGTCGCTGGATTGTAGCTGACAGGTGGCGGCAGTGCAATGAAAAAACACAGGGAGGGAGAGGGGGTAGGGGTAGGAGGGGAGGGGGTGGGGGAAGAGGTACTGGGGGAAATCGTACCTGCTCACTGGTTGTGGTGGGTGGTCAGGGCAGCGGTATACAGTGGAGAGTGCTGGGTGATCTGCCAGTGCGTGGGTGAGAGGGATTATTTTACTGTTGAGCGCTCTGTTGAATATTATACAGTTAATCATTGTCGGTTTACATGGTAACTTCCTCCTTAAAATATCA
The DNA here is from genome assembly GCF_002878395.1 of Capsicum annuum. Lineage (NCBI taxonomy): Eukaryota > Viridiplantae > Streptophyta > Magnoliopsida > Solanales > Solanaceae > Capsicum > Capsicum annuum. Next base: position 160,554,285 of record NC_061118.1, read on the forward strand.
TGTAAATAAATGCAGTCTACCAAGAGGTTAACTATTTTGCATGGTTTTTTAACATATCAAGCAATTCTTTTCAATCTTTCCACCATCAAGCTCAAAGTTCAACTATTTTATATTGTTCCTAAACCTGGTGATGAAAATGAGAGTACAAAAAGAGTTGATGCATCCTAAAAGTCTATGCATGTTTCAAAGAAAGATATTTCTTCTTGTTTGAATGTTATTCATACTCTAGTTTCCTTAGCTTTCGTTCTCATGCAATACATTGTATACCTTTTTACAGAAAATCTTATTTGTCAACGATCATTGTGCTTTAGTTTCTGATCTGCAGGTCTTTACTCATATTTTGTCCTAGTTTAAACACTAATTAATTTTGAACTCAAGCAGAACCACCCTTTGGAGAACTGGGCCACTTGGAAAGCCAGTGCTCTGCAATGCATGTGGAACAAGATAGCGGACAAGGGGAGCACCAGATGACTATATTCCCAGACATGGAAACAGAGAAATACAGGTTTCTGGACAGGATGGCTCTTCAGCGTGTTTTGAAGAGGAAATGCATAACATCTCAAGCTTCGGTTCAGCAGGATCATTCTCACTCAACTGCAACCAGATGGAAGATACAAATGGTAAAATAATTTCATCTATATATATAGCACTTAGCTTGTCTCGGCAAACATGACGCACATTCCGAATAAAATCCTTTCTTAAGTGTAAAGGTTATAGGAAAGTGAGATTCAAAAAAGAGTTATAGGAAAGTGCAAAGCTGATATCTTCCTTTTCAATTTCTGGCAATTTTTTTCTTCTGTTTTGCTTGATAGTAAGCCCAAAACTCTTAGTCAGAAAGAAAATCATGAGATAGATGAAACAAATATTGTGGATGCACCTTCCTAAAACCTAATCCTGCAGTGGGTATTCTGATTCAAAAGAAAAGGAAGAGACGGTTCCCCATATGCTATTATTGATTCCAATTACGAATCTCTAATTCTATTGATTAAAATCGGATAAATTTGAACCCCCCCCCCCCCCCCCCCCCAAAAAAAAAAAAGGAGGGGGAAACAGGGGAAGAGTGTACAGATCCTCTACACAACAAATTAACCATGAAACAAAAATTTCCATCAGCAGTCTCCCATTTTCCAAGTGGTTGTTTTATGTTAATATCTAATACTCAAAAGAATCACTTACACCATGAGCTCTAAGACAACTTGATAAGTATGTATCGACATTCATGAGAGTCTGATTTGATTTATTTTATGCAGGAAATTCCTTTCGTTTCTAATTATTGTGACGTGCTTCTCAAATTTTGCAATGTCAAATCACGTTGAGGGTGTTACCAAATAAGTTGTAGGGAAGCAATCACTAGATGATACTCTATTATAAACTAAATGTTGGATTTCTTTCTTACTCATTGGCCATTAATCATAGTGTCTCCCCAAAGCTTCAAAAACTTACTTCCCTTTACACAATGAATTGGCATTGACAAACTTCAGGAAATTTAGATTTTCAATAAAAATATGAACTGACCATACAAGATATATATGAGCTTAGCTACCCGCCCCGAAAAAAGATCTATTGTATTAGTACTTTATTGGTTTATGTGCACTAACGTTCACCTTTTGTTAGGCGAAGCAGGCAAAGATCTTCTCTGGAATCCTGTTAGTGTCCCAAAAAGGATGAGATCAGAGCTTCGACGTCGCATTTTGTCACCTGCTGAAAGACTCCTGAGGCAACTTTATAACAATCAACAGGAATCAGACTTTGAAGATATAGTTGTTGATGACAAAACTGTTACGCTAATCTATGCATCGAACAAATACATTCCTCCTAATGAGATTGGTCTTGAAGCTATGCTACTCGTATCACCAACTACTACTGCAGAACGCTCGGTATCTCCATCTCAAAAGGTAGACGATAATGCCTCTTTCTCAATGAATATTCTTGTAGAGAAGCCGCTCGTGTCACCAACTACTACTACAGAATTCTCGGTGTCCGTCTCCAATGGCAGAAGATTATGCCTCTTTCTCAATGAATGTTTCAGTAGAGAGGCCGCTCGTATCACCAACTACTACTCTAGAACTTTCGACATCTCTATCCCCGGTGGAAGAAGATAATGCTTATTTCTCAATGAATGTTCCTGTAGATAAGCCACTCATTTCACTAACTACGATTACAGAATGCTCGATAACTCCATTTCCGATGGCAGAAGATAATGCAACTTGCTCGATGAATGTTCCTGTTGAGAATTTATATCTGTAAGTGAAATTTGTGATGCATGCATAAGGTTCTAGCTGGTATGTGACGCCACGTCTTATTGTCTAGCTAGTGCAACGTTGGTTAAAAACAGTTTGGGGACATCCAGTAAAGTTGGAACTGCCCAAATTGTTTTTTAACTAACATTGCACTAGCTATACAATAAGACATTCCCTTACATACCAGCTTGAACCTTATGCATACATCTCAAATTTCACTTGTAGATTTGAATTCTCCACAGGACCATTCATTGAGTGAGTTGCATTATCTTCTGCCACTGGAGATGGAGATGCTGAGCGTTCTGTAGTCGTTGTTGGTGATACGAGTGGCTTCTCTGCAGGAACGTTCATTGAGAAATAAACATTATCTTCTTCCATCGGGGATAGAGATGTCGAAAGTTCTGTAGTAGTAGTTGGTGATACGAGCGGCCTTTCTACAGGAACATTCATTGAGAAAGAGGCATAATCTTCTGCCACTGGAGATGGAGACCGAGCTTTCTGGAGTAGTAGTTTGTGATACGAGCGGCTTCTCTATAGGAACACTCGTTGAGAATGAGGCATTATTGTCTATCTTTGGAGATGGAGATGCCGAGCGTTCTGTAGTAGTAGTTGGTGATACGAGCAGCATAGCTCCAAGACCAATCTCATTAGGACAAATGTATTTGTTCGGTGCATAGATTAGAGTGACAGTTTCGTCAACAACTATATCTTCAAAGTCTGGTTCCTGTTGATTGTTATAAAGTTGCCTCTGGAGTCATTCAACAGGTGACAAAATGTGATGTCTAAGCTCTGATCTCATCCTTTTTGGGACACTGCCAAGTCCTTATAAAACAACGTATTTTCCGATCTACGCCTCTTGCAAGATGCTGGGTGGCATGGAACTACTGGTAATTAATAGCGGCACATACCTGACCTGCATCGGAAGTGACATAAAAAAGACAGCTGAATCAAGATGTCGATGAAAGGATTCCAGAGAGGATATCTTTGCCTGCTTCGCCCAACAAAAGGTGAACGTTAGCGCACATAAACCAATAAGGTATTAATACAATAGATCTTTTTTTGGGGTGGGTAGCTATGCTTTTATATATCTTGTATAGTTAAAGTGTAGTTGGACGCATCAGTTCATATTTTATTGAAAATCCAAATTAGCTGAAATTTGTCAATGTCAATTCATCGTGTAAAGGGAAGTAAGGTTATGAAGCTTTGGGGAGACACTATTATTAATGGCTAATGAGCAAGAAAGAAATCCAATATTTGGTTTATAGAGTATTATATAGTGATTGCTCCCTACGGCTTATTTGGTAAAATACTGAATGTGATTTGACATTGCAAAATTTTACAAACACATCACATAATTGGTATCAAGATGGCTACTTTCTGGCTCATTTTAATATGCCGGTGGTCTCCTGATGTATTTGAACTCTACAGAGAATGATTGGAAAAATCAGAATGATTGGAAAAATCAGATATTGAATCCTCATAGGCTGCTCTCAAATGTCTCGAGTCGGACACGTCTTATAAGATTAAAGTTTGGGCATCCGGAGTTACTTCTATAGCCTCTTGCTAGCTGTAGTTTTAAATGGAGTGATTTTTACTTGGTCTCAGAAATACTTCTTGACCAGTAGTCAGTTTTGGCAATAATAACTTTGGCATTCAGACCTCAGTATGTGTGTAAGGTGTTTAAATTATTTGACTGTTCATGTAACTGATTTTATGTAAAACCTTTTACCAAAGTATTTTGTGGCAACTTCATATTTGTTCTTTGATGGTTTACCTTTATGTCAAACATTTAATTGCTGTTCAGTTGCCTTGTTTTAAGATCTTTATTGATATATACCTATTTTAAGGCAATAATTCCAATTTGATGTTGTCCCAAGATCAAGTGATCTAAATGTATATGATGTAAAGTAGTAACAGAACCTTTTTGAAGAAGCTATGATAACTAATAGCAGAAACTGGTAATCAGTTCAGCTAAAGGCGTTTGTTCCTGAACTACATCCTCGAAAACTGAGGTGTTTTATCTGTACAACTATCCAGACAACACTTTTATTCCAACTTCAGCTTCAACGATTATTTTGGGACTCCCATCTTCAAATGTCCAAATGACCAATGCTCATGAAACATTCATGTCTCAAGCCTAAGAGTGCAAATGGAGTTTCAACAACTAGTTTCGAGGTCTTTAGAAATCAAGGACAAATCAGATCAAGCAGCAGCTAGGTCCTCAAGAATTGGAGTACTACCTGAAAATACCATAAATCAGATCCTAAGTTGGCACAAGTTATAAAAATACACAGAGTTCCATTTACAAAATCTGGGCGTGATGAATATGTTGATGCATCAGTAAAATCCCACCAGACCAGGCTACCATAGCTTTAAACAGTGTTTCTTCAGCCTAAAATTCACGATGCTTCCAATGCAGCCTTTTTATCCTCCAAAAGCTTCAACACTTTCCTCCAGCTTTCCAGCTTAGCCATTTTTTTCTAGCTGCTCTGGCTTCGTGTCTTTCTCTTCAGTCTTCTGCTGTTGAGCTTCTGTCAGCCAAATCTACACCAACTTCTGTCAGCCAAATCTACACCAAATAACGCAGAGGTTAGTTTAGCAGAGAGGGGTAAGTGCATCGTGAACCTTCAAGCTTCAGAAGAATGTAGTACATATAAATCACCAGTGTAAAAATCATAATTGATTTTATTTATTTTTTCTCCGATCACAAAAATCCACATCATTCTAAAACTACAGATTTTTTTATTTTTTTTTTTTGCCAATGACCAGAGATTCTAAACGTCTGTAGTTTTAGAAAGATGGGACTATTAGTAGAAATCAAACAAAGATCTTCATCACATTTGACAGAAGTGTTGAAATGGGAGCAGCACCATGGACCGAAAAATGCTATTCAAAGGTGGACATATAACGAACTAGAGATCATATAAAATGAGTAGCTGGAGGCATGGCAAACAAAGATGATACCAGAGTATCTCTAAAATGCTGTAAGATGCATCAAACTTACTTCATAGATCTTGAACGATGGCATGCCATCAGAGAACTAGAAGCATTAGAGAACATACCTTTTTCTTCAGAGCTCGGATCTTTTTGTCAATGTCCTGCACACTATCTCCCATGGCAGAAGACTCAGTTGAATTTGAAGGAGGGACAACACGATTTGCAGATAAGGCAAGATTATTTATCCGGGACATAACTGACTCAACCTGGTCTGGAACGTCGGCCGAATTTTCAGCAGATGAGACTCCCATCATTCTCTAGATTATTACCCTTTTCAACGGCAGCCTGCCACAAGAAGTGTTAATCAAGCTCAGACATTTGTGGTGATTAATCCTCACTAATATTTCAACGAGATAGTTCCAGTTGCTAGGTCCTCTTTATACCAAAACCCAAGTTAAAAAAGTAAAAGAGATTCTAATCTCACCACCTCCCAAATGACCATTATTTTTGGTCCCAAACTTGGGACTACAATAATCAATAATGATTAGTTCACCTATGCAATAGCTCATGTTGTTGCTTGTATTCACATGTTTGAAATGGACAAGAGGCCCAAAAATTCTTCTTCCTAGACAAGAGGTTTATGTAATAAGTCAATCCTTGCCCCAAGAAAAGGGTAGTAGTCAAAAAGCAGCTTTCTTCAACTTGTGATAACAGTTTGACAAGAAGCATACTGGATAGCTGAAAGCCAAAGTGAGATGGAATAGAAAAGTCCTCATTTCTTAGTCACCTGTTTTACATTATAATTGGCCATCAATTCCAATATAATGTAAGAACTTTTTAAGTGGTCTCATTTGAGATTCTACCTTCCCCTCTTTCCACCTTTTTCCTTTTAAGATACTGGTAGTCTTACATTAATGCTCAGTACCAAGATTCCACCTTCCCTCTTTCCAGTTTTGACAGATACATAGAGTCTGTAAACAGTAGTATCTAATCATAGGGGGCCAATGTCCTCCTAACATGAAGCAAAAAATATATAAATGATAAACAAAAACAGAAGTCATTAGGAACACCATATTGGTGCAATATAAGATACTTTTGATTTTAATTTAAAAGAGAACTAGAAAACAGCAAACAAGTCAGAGAAGAATCCATGTTCTTTGTTTGTTTTATTTGAAGCTTAAGAGATATCAAAGCATATCCTCCTCCTTGATGCACTTCACTTAATCTAGATCGCTAGTCGTCCTCATCCTTGTTGTATTTTTTATTCTTATATAAGTTTTGATTTCAACATTTGTTCCTATCCATTTTAAATACTCTCATCTGAAACTAGAAAAATAGAGAAGCAAACTAAGAAGGGGATATGAAAAAGAGGAGGAGAAGCAACCAGACTTTGGATTGAATTTTAAATTTTTATCAATATTGGCTATTAGTTAAATAATTAAAAAACACTGGATACAGCTTAAATGAAAAAGCCAAAAATTGATTACAAGTGCAATTGTTGCTGCAAAATACTATGGCCCCAAAACAAGTAGAAACCCGGCCCGTCTAGCACAAACTTCGAGGGACTCGACTAACTCTAATCTGACACTGAACACACTGCTGCTAATTGCTAATAGCAATTAATTATGATGATTAGAAATTTAAAAAAGAAAATCAAAATATGATGAATTGATGAAAGCAATTTCTCATTTCCAATCTGTAAAAATCATCAAAGTAGCAATGGCGAGCAGTACAAGGAGAGGAGAAGAGGAAGCGAAACAATTGGCAGCTGAGCTAAGCAAAACCCTAAAAGAAGGAGAAAGAATATTAGCACCAACACGACGACCCGACGGAACCCTACGTAAACCTATTCGAATTAGAGCTGGTTATGTCCCTCAAGATGAAGTCGCTATTTACCAATCTAAAGGCGCTCTTGTATGTTGTTAACATAATGTGTGATTACTTGTTTTTTTTCAAAATTTATGTTGTGTGTGTTTTTCGTGTTTGATTGATTGGGGAGATTGGCAGTGGAAGAAGGAAATGGCGTCATTGCAGGATGTTCCGCCGGGTTATGATCCGGTGATGGATGAGAAACCTAAGTCTAAAGCTGCTAAGCGGAATGAAAGGAAGAAGGAAAAGCGTCAACAGGTTAAATACTTGTTTTCTGCTTCTCTTGTTTATTGTACTTATTACTACATTCGGCTCAATCCAAAGATTGGTCAGAGTTTAATTGCATTTCAATTAAGAGAACGAAGGATAATTACTTGAGTTTTTTCTCCTGATCCTTTGTTACGTCCTGCTAATGTCTACTGTTTTTACTTATCCAAAATGTCCACTGCTGAAAAATTAAAATATCATCTCTTTCCATACCTCACAAACAGCAGCTAGCTCCGGGCTCCATTTGGAAGCCTCGTGATAATCTCATTATCTTCCCGAGCAAGATCACTTCCTTCATTACTAGCTTTTATACATGCTTCTAGAGCTACTCAATTAGCTACAGCACCTCGACCGCATTGTTACAGTTAGGAGAGTCCAGTTTATAGGGGCTGAACATTTTGTTGGATCTAAAGTAGGACACAGTCCTGATACAGTTTGTTTCAGCATAGTGCCCTCGAAGGTATCAGTTTCCTTCTAAGTCTATCTTCGTCTAGCAAGCCCAGATAAACAGAAACCCTTCCCAAAGATCGGCATACTCCAAATTAAACAGGAAGAGCAATCTGTAAGGTGTAACTTCATGTCTCTTTGGAATTTAAACAAATTGAACAATAAAGTCTATAGAAGGCAAGATGAATGATGCTAAATGGATTCCTACCAGCCCAACTGATGTATGTGGCTATTAGAATTGAGGTATTACTCGTCCAATCCAAAACAGAACATATCTCAGGACTCCCTGTCTCGCAGGAAGAGATGAATAGGGTCCTCTGTGTGACCAAGTTGCTTTCGCCCATTAAGCACCTGTTTCAGAAAGTGAACCCCTTTTCAAAGTTATCTCAGGAGAAGTGTGCTTCATGTCGTGCTATTCTGAACAAATCAAGAGATGAAGAGGGGATACTGTTTGCCTAGGCCTAGAGGTCCTTCCAAGATTACTCGAGCTGCAATAATTTTATACAGTGAAATTCCCTTTACTATCACCTTTCCACTTGATAATGTCATTTTCTCTGTTTCCCTTAAAGATGTCAGCCTCCCAATTAACTGATTTTTGTTTTTTAGAATGGTAATTTATTATAAACATAGCACTAAACATAGCACTAAGAGTGGTGAAATATGTAATATGGGATGTCAATGAAGTTGGGTTGAGCACCATGAGGTCTCAGGTTCAATTCTCGACAGAGACAAACTCTAGGTGATTTCTTCCCATCTGTTCTAGCCTTGGTGGTACTTGTTGCTAGTGGGAGGTGGCAGGTATCCCATGGAATTAGTGCTGGCCCCGAGTTTTGAACAGTGCCACACTGACCCTTAGGATTTCTTGGTTATCAAAAAAGACATGTACCATGCCAAAGTAAATGTTTGTTTTTGAATTCTTCACTGAATTTTCTAATGTGTTTCCATGGCCCCATTTAATATGTTATAGCATATGCTTTGATATCTCTTAAGCTTTAAATAAAACAAACAAAGAACATGGATTCTTCTCTGACTTCTTTGCTGTTTTCTAATTCTCTTTTAAATTAAAATTAAAAGTATCTTATATTGCACCAATATGGTGTTCCTAATAACTTCTGTTTGCTTATCATTTATTGTGTTTGCTTCATGCTAGGAGGTCATTGGTCTCCTATGATTAGATACTGTTTACCGACTCTATGAATAGAATTTCTTATTGTATCTGTCAAAAATGGAAAGAAGGAAGGTGGAATCTTGGTACTGAGCGTTAATGTAAGACTAACACTATCTTAAAGAAAAAGGTGGAAATAGGGAAGCTAGAATCTCAACTGAAACCACTCAAAAATCTCTTACATTTTAATGGAAGTTGATGGCCAATTATAGGTAACACGGGTGACTAAGAAATGAAAATGAAGAACTGTGCAGGACTTTTCTGTTCCATCCCATCTTTGGCTTTCAGCTATCCAGTATGCTTCTTGTCAAACTGTCATCATAAGTTGAAGAAAGCTTCTTTTTGACTACTACCCTTTTCTTGGGGCAAGGATTGACTTATTACATTAGCCTCTCATCTAGGATGAAGAATTTTTGGGCCTCTTCTCCATTTCAAACATGTGAATACAATTATGTAAAAATCTGAGCTATTACATAGGTGAACTAATAATGATTGAAGTCCTAAGTTTGGGATAAAAATAGAGGTCATTTGGGAGGTGGTGAGATTAGAATCTTTTTACTTTTTTACTTGTGTTTTGGTATAAAGAGGACCTAGCAATTGGCACTATCTTGTTGAAATATTAGTGAGGATTAATCACACAAAAAATGTCTGAGCTTGATTAACACTTCTTGTGGCAGGCTGCCATTGAAAAGGGTAAGAATCCAGAGAATGATGAAGTCTCATCTGCTGAAAATTCAGCTGACGTTCCAGATCAGGTTGAGTCAGTTATTTCCCAGATAAACAATCTTGCCATATCTGCAAATCCTGTTGTCCCTCCTTCAAATTCAACCGAGTCTTCTGCCATGGGAGATGGTTTGCAGGACATTGACAAAAAGATCCGAGCTCTGAAGAAAAAGGTATGTTCTCTAATGCTTCTAGTTCTCTGATGGCATGCCATCATTCGAGATCTATGAAGTAAGTTTGATGCATCTTACAGCATTTTAGAGATATTCTGGTATCATCTTTGTTTGCCATGCCTTGGAATTTATTATCTACTTCACAGTTGCATGGTCAAAAAACTCTGTTTCAGTTTTGATGTACTAAATGGATGATTCAATTTTGTTTCAAGGTAATGATGTGTTTTATGCATTCATTTCTAAACCCAGAATGGTATGGTCCACTAAATGTGTTGGTTTGAAACCATGCCCTCCTCCAGCTACTCATTTTATATGATCTCTAATTTGTTGTGTCCACCTTTAAATAGCATATTTCAGTCCAAGGTGCTGCTTCCATTTCAACACTTCCTGTCAAATGTGATATGAGGATTTTCATTTGATTTCTACTAATAGTCGTATATTTCTAAAACTGCAGATATTTTGAATCTGGTCATTGGGAAAAAAACACTCTGCAGTTTTAGAATGATGTGGATTTTTATGATCTGAGAAAAAATAAATAAAATCAATGTGGATTTTTACACTGGTGATTTATCGGTACTACATTCTTCTGAAACTTGAAGGTTCAAGATGCAATTACCCCTCTCTGCTACACTAACCCTGCTTAATTTGGTGTAGATCCGGCTGACAGAAGCTCAACAGCAGAAGACCGAAGAGAAGGACATGAAGCCAGAGCATCTGGAAAAAATGGCTAAGCTGGAAAGCTGGCGAAAAGAGTTGAAGCTTTTGGAGGATAAAAAGGCTGCATTGGAAGCAGCATCATGAATTTTAGGCTGAAGAAACACAGTTTAAAGCTACGCTAGCCTGGTGGGATTTTACTGCTGCATCAATATATTCATCACGGCCAGATTTTGTTAATGGAACGGTGTATTTTTGTACCTTGTGCACTAGCTAGGGAAAAACAAAGTAGGGTCTAATTTATGGTATTTTTCAGGTAGTACTCCAATTTTTTCAGACATAGCTGCGGCTTGATCTGATTTGTCCTTGATTTCTAAAGACCTCGAAACTAGCTGTCGAAACACCATTTACAATATTAGGCTTGTGACATGGATGTTTCGTGAATATTAGTTATTTGGACATTTGAAGGTGTAGTCCCAAAAAACTCGTTGACGCTGTAGTTGGAAGGTTAATGTTCTCTGGATAACTAACTGTACATACAAAACACCTCAGTTTGGAGGATGTAGTCCAGGTACAAATGTCTTTAGCTGAACTGAAAACCAATTTCTTGAATTCATGATATTTGTTATCATTGCTACTTTAAAAAGACCATTTAGAGCTTATGTTAGATCATTTGTCTTGGAACAACACCAATTAGGATGCCTCACAATAGGCATACATCAAGAAAGATCTTAAATTAAACCATCAAAGAATGTTGAGAACACAATTTGAAGTAGCCAAGATATGCTATGGTAGGAAAAATTTTACATAAAAATCTGTTACATTGAACAGTCAAATAATTTAAACACCTTACACGCACACATACTGGGGTCTGAATGCCAAAGTTCATATTGCCAAAACTGATGACCGGTCAAGTAGTATTTCTGAGACCAGGTAAAAAGCACTCCATTTATAACCTTCAGCTAGCAAGAGGTTATAGGATCCGGGTGCCCAAACTTTAATCTTGTAAAGCATATGTCTTGACTTAGAGATTTAGGAGCAGTCTATGAGGATTCAATATCTGATTCTTCCAATCCTTCTCTGTAGAGTTCAAATTCATCAGGAGACCACCGGCATATTAAGTTGAGCCGGAAAGTAGCCATCTTGATACCAAGCAAACGCTGTGTGACACGGTGATTGTTTTCAGAAACTTGCACAGTATGACGCAAGAAATATACAGAATACTCAGAAATATGATATTTGAGAAAATCAACAAACCAGTATCCGAGCTGCCTCTGGTGACAATGGCTTCCCTTCTTCACACACAACATAGTCAGACACAAGCTCCACGACACCTGCTCACCCCGCACGAAAAAGGTCAACGAATCAGACAGCATAAAAGATAATTATTGACATATCAGACACAACAAAATCATGCTACAATTGTCAACCAGTAAAACGCGAAACAAAAGAGCAGTGAATGATAGTTTGATACCTCTGTTCAACCGAACTGGCATCCCTTGCTTTCGCAGGAATGGCTCCATCTCATGTGTGAACTGATCAAGAGGGCCTTCTTGTAGATCCACCTGATAGACGAACCAAAAACAAAAACCATGTACGTACTTCAGGTAAAAATTGGGGCAAGGCAGTATGTGAAGATGCCTTTGGCGTTCTCAGGTCAAATTTAGCAAAAATATTCCCAAACAATTTATCTACTTGGATCAGTGCACAATAATCGATATGGTTCAATTATTATAGACCAGACAACACATGGGAACACAAAGGCACCAAATTTAACCAGAGAAGCATCTTAAGGAAGAGCTCTCGAGCAAATAGCCCTTATTGATAGGTGCCAAGATGGCATTTATCTTCTTTCTTTCCTTTCTTGGGGATAAAACCAAAATGCCATTTAGCTTTACAGTTCATAAATTGGCATATAGCCACAAAAATGAGTTTGCCAGCGGGAGGTTGCAGATACCTGGCAGTTTAGTCAGAGGGTGCAGGCAAGGCGGATGCAATATTCATAAAAGAAACCATATTCACAGAATAACTTTAGTACCTTTTCTGTTGCTATAGTGCCAGTCCTTGCAAAGTCATATTCTTCATACTGGTTAAACAACCTGACAATGTTCAAAATGATGAGCAAAAAACTGAGAGTGGCAGGGGGAGCAGTAGGCAAACAGCAGGGATCACATTCCAGCAAAGAGAAACAGCTAGTACTACAGGCAACAAAGCATTCAAAGAATCCTGGCTTCCTTGCAAGGAACAAAATTACAATACAATATTGAAAAGAAGTGGAAGACTCATTAAAGGAATTGTTGGAAACTAGATAGCGTGCATTACTAAATGTTAAGCTGTAACACAATTATATGTAGCACAACACAATAGACAAGGGTGACAATAACCACCCACCCACGCACCCAGAAAAAAGAAAAAATTAAAACTTTCCTTTGACTTAATCAAGAAGCAGGGTTATAGTATGTAGAATTTCAGTATCTAAAATGCATCATTGAATCTGGGTCTTACCTTTGGACCTCTTCCTTTGATAAGTTAGTAAAGCAAAGGCCCGAATCTCCACGCACAAGCTGTAAACAAAGGATATTTCAATCCAAACATTACTTAGAGTAGATACCACATATTTAACAGATATATAATGTACATTAGCGCGTCCTACCTTAGAAATCTTATGGAGGCCGGAACGAATCTCATCGGCAACTGAACGGCCTAGTGCTACCTGCATGACTTTGTTGGAACCAAGGAAAAATCTGAAATGGCAAGAAATAATGCTCAAATACAGTCTCCATGCTGATAGTTAATTATGAAAGACAAACAAAGTTCCCCCTCGAGATATATGCTTCCCAACTCAATACCAATTTATATTTGATAATACTCCAGAGAAAAATTGCTTAGGACGAGAAAATGCAATGACTTAATGATAGCATGATCACTGTATGCACAGAAATGTACTCTTAAAACAAGCAATACAGGCCAGACAGCCAATTCCAGGTTCAGTAAAATATATTTTCTAAATTATCCTTTTGTAAAGGAGAAAAGTTAAAAGTATGGGTTTTGAAATTTTACGCACGGAATAGCCATAACATGTAGATCTACACATGGACACACGACGACTACATTGATTTTTTCCTTAACTCTCTCGGGAAAATAAAAAGCTCATAACATGCTACATTATTAATTGCAAAACTAACCTTGCTGTACTCCAGCAAAAGTGATGTATTGACTTGGACACGCGGCAAAATACATAGTTTTGTATCACAATCTTTTTAAACAACTAAGATAAAGATTAATGTTCTCTCTCAACATTACCAAAACGTCTCTTTGTAGAAAAAAGGTACTCTCTCTTTCCCATGTTAGTTGTCCACAATATTAAAATGGTTGTCCCAAGTTACTTGTTAATATAAAATCAGGAGAGAATTGATTAATTTTTTTTCCATTTTACCATTACAATTAATTACTTTTTAAGTGTAAACAAGTAAAGTTACAAAGAAGCTTCTTAAACGATTAATTGGTATCTAATACGGGGTGGAGGGAGTACATATGAAACCATAAATAAATAGACAAATTAACCAAACTTGCCTGCTAGAAGACTTAAGCTGATCTCTGAACTCCTTAAACTTGAGATTTCTCATGTTCTCGAAACTAAATACATACACTGAACTATACTTTTCAGCACATTCCCTTATTGAATTAACAATGTTTTCTTTGTGCTCCTTCCCCTTCTTCTTCGTCTTAGATAAAGTAACTGCAATCAAATTCCACAACGCGTGAGCTTAAACAGTAATTAATTCAACAATCATGAGCTTAATACAACAAAGAAATTACTATAATGGATATACACACATCAACTAGAAACGCTTAAACGGTAATTGATTCAACAATCATGAGCTTAATAACAACTTAGAAATCACTAAAATGGATATATATACACACATCAACATTAAACGCTTAAACTGTAATTAATTCAACAATCATGAATGTAGTAACAACTTAGAAATCACTAAAAATGCTTAAGCAGTAATGAATTCAACAATCATGAGCTTAATAACAAGCTAGAAATCACTAAAAAATGCTTAAACAGTAATGAATTCAACAATCATAACAACTTGGAAATCACTAAAAATGCTTAAGCAGTAATGAATTCAACAATCATGCATGCAATAACTTAGAAATCACTAAAAATGCTTGAGCAGTAATGAATTCAACAATCAGATGTGGAAAATTCTAGGGTTTTGCTGTACCGGCTCTGTTACGCTTCGACTTCGGCATTGCTTCTTTGATTTTTTGGTGAAAGCTAAAACCCTACAACTTGCTTTGCTTTGGAAAGAGAAGTATTCAGTCGACCGCGCGTTTAGTTTTATGTCTTTGTGCTGGTTTGGGCCTGTAATGGGCCTAAGGGTTTACAGGCCCAGTTATCTGAAGTTGGGCTATATTGTTGGGGTCAAGTTCAGCAGAAAATTGAATCTCATAGATCCAAATATGGGTGACTTTAGATATTTAACCTCAAATAAAAACGTCTTTGAAGTAATATGGGTGACTCTTCCTTACTTTTTAATATACTAAAAGTATCATTTTACCCTTCCACACCTTAAATATATTTTTAAATCTTTCCATACTCATTTATCTCTCAACTTTTATTTTTTATTATTTTTACTTTTAAATTTTTTCTTTACTTTTACTATTTTACTTTTTTTCACTCTTTTTTTTTCTTTAAATTTATTATTTTAATTTTTATTATTTTTAATTTTTAATTTTTCCTTTAATTTTATTTTCATGATTTACCCATTGCAATAAGCTCAGGTGACAAGAAATTTCATAAAGCTACCAAAAAAGTTCATCTCAAAGCTTGAGCTTCGGATTTCTCTCTTCTCTTTAGTGTAATTGCATTCTAACTTTAGGGTTTTTGATTTTGTCATTCATCTCTCTGCACTTTAGGTAATTTCTCTCATTTTGTCTTAATCTTATTGCATGCATTTGAAGTATTTGTTACCTAACAATTTTTTTGAGCTAAAAACCACTTTTCTTTTCCGCGAATCACATTCTATAATGCATAGATTAATTTATAAACTCTATTTTTTTTATCTACATCACCTTGATGAAAATGCGTTTGGGGTGGTTTCTCTACTCACTGATCTTACTATTGTCCAGTCGGTAGGTTGTTTAGATTTGGATTTTTGGTGTTTTGTGTAGCCATTGAGTCAATTTTTTTGTCCAATAAATTTTATTTTGCAGCTTGATTCTTGTTTTTTTGTTAAATTTTAATTTGATAGTTTTTTTAATCTTTATAACTCTGCAGATCTTGGTAATCATGTTTAGCAAGACAAATCGTGTCGAGTACTTTATTGATCCTAATGATTGATTCAAGTCAGACCCCCGTTGGAGAGGGGATTCAAATTATCATACAACGATAACAAGCTTTTTGGATGACACACAGTTGTCATTGTTAGAGAAATATTTTTTTGGAAATTTGATGAAATTAGGTACCATATGTGGCAGATTTTGATTCGGATGCTTCGCAATCCATTTTTTATCAGAAACATCCCTTCATTGTGACTTTGAAGCATTTGATAATCTGTCAAGCTTGAACACTAATTTTTGGGTGTTCGTCGAGTGTGGATTGAATACGTCGAAATGGTAGGTAAACTATCTTTAAACTTTTTATTTTGTCATTTTTGTACTCATGGTAACACATATATTCTAATTGTATTCATTTTTCATGTATTGCATTGTTAGTTCTATGGGAAAAGCCAGTGTTCCTATCCCCTTGCTTTAATCATACCGCCCTGGACCTTTGCCTCCATGCGATTTCTTCCCTGTTGGCTATGTATTCAAATTTCATATTCAGAGTTAATCTAGAGGTTATTTTTTCTGCCTCTAAAGCTCTATATTCCTGTGTCTCCTCTAGTTCAATTAGTTGTCTCAACACCTCTTGCTTTTGGGCTCTCAAGTTTTGCTCCACTCTTTCAATTTCCCTTTCAATGCTCTAAGTTTTGTAATCAAGATATAATCTGGTTTCTTAGTGCAATTAAAGCAATCCCACCACCTTTTTACTCTTTCCTTGAAACCATCCGTCCAACCACCAATTCTCAAACTTGAAATGGGATTTAGTGGTCTCCCAATCACCACATTGTAACATTATAGGCGAGTGATCAGAGATTACTCTAGGTAGTAGATTTTGCCTTATATTTCTAAAATTTGATGCCCATTCTTCAGAGAAAAGTATTTTGTCCAATCTGGAAGTTGTTAGGTGTCTGTTCCCTTTCTTCCAACTGTACATCCCCCCTAATAATTCTACGTCCACCAGCTCCATGTCCTCGATGAAATCTGAAAAATCTGTCATGCCTTTGTTGATTCTGCTGCAGTTTTTCTTTTTCAATGGATGTCTAACAGTATTGAAGTCGCCACAAAGGATCCACGGTCTTGTAACTATACCTCTGGCTGCTCCGATTTCCCACTAAGTTTCTTCTCTTTCCTCTCTTTCACTTGGAGCATAGACTCCTATAAGATGGCAACTGAGATCTTGGCATTTCCCTGTGAAACTGCCGGTTACAAAATACCTCCCCACACTACTAATTTCCTCCACCCACATTCTCTTATCCCACATGATAACTATACCACCCCTAGTTCTGCTAGCCTCCAGTTGAGCGTAGTTTACCCACATATTCCCCCATACTTCTTTGACTATTTCTCTTAGTCCCTTTTTGTCTGCTTTGGTGATGGATGTGTTGATGTGGCGTATTCAAGGAGAGGTGCCTTGGTGTATGCTTTTTGCAGATGATATAGTTTTGATTGATGAAATGCAGAGGGTGTGAATGATAAATTAGAGGTGTGGAGACAAACTCTTGAGTCTAAAGGGTTCAGGTTGAGTAGGAACAAGACAGAATATTTGGAATGCAAGTTTAATGATGCGAGGTTAGAGAATGAGGTGGTAGTGAAGTTGGAATCACAGGTGGTATATAAGACGAATAGTTTCAAGTATCTCGGGTCCATGATTCAGGGTAATAGTAAGATTGACGAGGATGTCTCACACTGTATTGGGGCGGGATGGATGAAGTGAAAACTCGCTTTGGGAGTGTTGTATGATAATAAGGTACCGCCCAAGCTTAAAGGCAAATTCTACAGGATGGCAGTTCGTCCGGCTATGTTGTATAGAACGGTGCGTTGGCCAATTAAGAACTCCCACATTCAAAAAATAGAGGTGACGGAAATGCGGATATTGCGTTGGATGTATGGGCTGATTAGGGGGATAGAGTTCGAAATGAGACTATCAGGAAGAAGGTTGGTGTGACTCCAGTAGAGAATACGATGCGAAAAGTCTGATTAAGATGGTTCAGACACGTGATGAGGAGAGGCATGGATACCCCGGTTCGTAGGTGTGAGAGGCTAGCTTTAAATAGTTTTAGGCGGGGTAGAGGTAGGATGAAGAAGTATTGGGGAGAGGTGATTAGGTGGGACATGGAGCAGTTACAGCTCATAGAGGACATGACCCTAGATAGGAAGATCTGGAGGACGCGAATTAGGGCAGAAGGCTAGGGTCAGTTTGGGTCGCTAGTGTAGGGCATTACTTGGTGGGAGTATTATTCTTGTTATGATACTTTGTTTCATGCTTTACTACGAATCTGTTTACTATTACTTGTGGTTGTCGTATTTATGTTATGCCATCTTGTTCCATGCTTTACTATGAATTTGTTTATTATTTTGTATCTCAAGCTGGGGGTCTATCGAAAATTGCCTTTCTACTTCTTTAGAGGTAGAGATATGGACTGCGTATATCTTACCCTCCCCAAACCTCACTATGTGGGAATACACTGGGTTTGTTGTTGTTGTTGTTGTTTAAGTGCCAAAAATATATATGTTAAAGGAAAACATGTGCTGCCCGAATGTTTAGTGTTTGGCTCTTGTGTTGTGGATTCGAAGAAGTGATTTTATTCACTTGCAACTTGTGGTCGACCTTTGAATAACACAGTATTATCACTTGTTATCCTAATCTATATTCGGATTGGCTAATATCTACCTGCTATCTTTGTAACTTTGGTGTAAAGTTGTAACTTTTCTATTCACTAGTAGAGCCAGGTATATAGTTAGAGGGGCGAAGGGGGGTCATTCAATTTTTAGTTTAATCTTGATTTGTCTACCTGTTTTAACTTTATTTTCATTTCATTATAGAAACAAAGCCAATATTGTTAACAAGATCCCTCTTGTTTCAATTCATCGTCCGATCACAAGGTTTAGCTCATTTCTTAGTTGTATGATACTAAGCAGGCGCTTGGCCGTAGAATTTATAAAGCTGGAGTTGAAGATAGAGTAATGTTTAATTTGTATGTGGGGTTACTGATATTTCAGGAAGTTAGCTGAACAAATCGCGAACAAACAACAGAAACCAGCAATTGAGGTACAATGTCTATCCCCTCCTGGCTTATTTTATAACTGAGCTACTGTTAACATTGTATATCCACAGGTAACAAAACCACCAATCCCAGTGGCACCAATTATAAATGAAACAGAAGACTGCATTATTATCGATGTTGAAGATTACAAGGCCACTGGTTATTCTGACGTGCCAATGTTTGTGCAGCATACTGAAGCAATGATGGAGGAAATTGATATGATGGTAAGCTTTTATGATTTATATATCTTGGTTATGAATATAATTTTTGTGGATTGCCATTGATGTGTTAAATCTTTGATTCAGGATGAGGAAATTGAGATGGAAGATGCAGAAGATTGGTCAGTTGTGGACATAGCCAGTTCTGATAAAAAGAACGAACTCACTGTAGTAGAATACATTGATGATATCTATGCTTACTACAAGAAGGCTGAGGTAGAGATGTTATCTCCACTCTCTCTATTTGTTTGTTAGAAGTTTTTTTTTGTTTACAACTTGTACATGCTCATTACCCCACTGTGTGAAAATATACTGGATTTGTTGTTGTTGTTGCACATGCTCATTAGGATTATGGTGTGTAGAGTTAGCAGAAGTCCCATATTTTTTAACTGACAATCTAATTCTTTTGGATGAGATCTCATTAAGCTTAATAGATTGTCAAATTACTCACAAAAGCTAGTCTAATTTCAATATGGACTGCAATTTTTAGTTAGTAAAATAATAGGTGCAGAACATAGGATATATAGACACATGGAGGGTATACTTGGGTTGTTTCTGTTGTGATGTTATTCTATCAAAGATGATTACTGTTTTAATTTTAATTGGAAATCTAGAAAGAAATGGAGGTGTATTTTTTACTCTTTTCTTTCAATGTTATTTTCAATTGCAAGTCGCTGGCTGCATCCCTCTAAACTATATAGAACAACAATTTGGTATCAATGAGAGGATGAAAGGCGTCTTCATTGACCGACTGATTGAGGTATACAGTGTTTGTTATTGCATGTCATTTCTAGGTTTTATGAAGAAGAATGTGATAATTCTAGGTGTCATTTAACGTCTAATCCAATTTATAGGTTCACTACAAGTTTGAACTGATGGAGGAGACCTTGTATTTGACTATGAATCTCATTGATAGATTCCTGACAGTTCAGTCAGTGATTACGAAAAAACTATAGCTTGTTGGAATAACAACTTTGCTTCTTGCCTGCAAGTATGAAGAGGTTTATGTACCTGTAGTGGAGGATCTAATTTTGATCTCTGACAAGGCTTATGCCAGAAAAGAAGTGCTTGAAATAGTTAGTTTAAGGACCCAAATCTTACATTATCAGGACTTGTATCTCCATTTTGTTTTTCCTCGCTAAATGATTTCAATCGTTTTCTTATCTACAGGAGAAATTGATGGTTAATACCTTACAGTTCAACATGAAAGTACCTACAACTTATGTGTTTATGCGGAGGTTCCTTAAAGCCTCCCAGTCTGATATAAAGGTCGGTTAAACGTCTTTGTCACATGAAGAAGTCACGCAACAATCTGAATCACTACTCATACAACTTTTTGTCATTGTTTAAATCAGGTGGAGCTCGTGTCTTTCTTCTTGATCGAGTTATTTCTGGTTGAATATGAAATGCTTAGATTCCTATCATCAATGCTTACTGTTGCAGCTATCTTTACTGCTCAGTGCACTCTCAGTGTGTCCAGGGAGTGGAACGCAACCTGCGAGAAGCATAGCAGCTACGACAAGAATTAAATTTTGTAAGTATATATTTTTTTAAAGATACTTGTAAATGTATATTTCTTTATCGAATAGACAAAGATGTGTAATTGTGTGCCTTATTTTCTACTACAGGGAATGCTCGAAATTGATGGTTTATTTCCATCAGAAGGCAGCAGTTGGGAAGCTTATTAGCGTGCACCGAAAGTACAATACTGTAAATATGGCAATGTTACAAGATGTGAACTAACTTTTTTTTTGTTAGAAGCCTGGTTCTAGGATAAGAAGAACACATAAGGGGGAACGTCATGCTTTGCAAGTAGTTGTGTTGAATGAAATTGTTGATGTGTGCGCAGCATATGTTGCCCCAGACTCTGGGAAGGGGGGAAGGGTGTCTTTGAGTTCTTTTGCTACTGAGAGAACCATGTGTTTATTTGTTTTTTTCTTGTACATTGTTTGACACTGCTGGTGTTTTGTGAAATATCTTGCTTTTCATACTTTTTCTTGAAAACAAATATTAGAAAGTTAAAATTTCTTCTTAACAGTATTGGACCAACGTATTTATTAACAAGGTCCCTATTTTAACTCGTCCAATATTATTTGGGCTAAACATGTAACTTAATGATTGATACAATGCTAAGTGTGTATCAAGAGATTCCAACCAACACAAGAACAACAAGATGAACAACAAAGTGCTAGTGAATCGAAAATGGCCACACACAGCTTCACTAGGCTTGCAACACTTGTTTGAACTAGAAAAGTGAGTTTAACAACAAGAACAACAAAGACAATATTGCTAGTGAATCGAAAGAGCCCCACACGGCTTCACTAGACTTTTATATTCAACAACACAATGTTAACAAGATTTAAAAAGAAAGAGATAGAAATTTGACACACAATATTCATTAATCTAAGAACCCTAACAAGAGAAAGGACCCTAAGACTAATAAATATCAATACCAAGTTCTTACTTGGACCAAGAGGAACTCAAAGAACCTCAAGAACCTAGTTTCTAGCCAAGATACAACACTAGTATCACTCTACTAGTGAGAATTTGGTTTTGGCCTCTCCAAATGATGAGAAAGAAAAGTAAAAAATGTACAAGTCTTTGTTTCTTGAATAATAGGAATCAACTAAAGCAAGACTAGCCCTATTAAATGGCTTATATAGTCACTTAGAAAGGAGGGACAAAGACCAAATTACCCTTGGCATTTAAGTGGGTGGGTTTGGGGTGTCTTGGTGGGCCTCTTTACATTTTATTAAATATAGGCCCTTAGATGGGCTCACAAGGGCCTCACACGTGGCCAAGAATGTGAACAAGGCTTGGAGTCGTTGTAACTCACGTGCTTGGCTTCGTGTAAAAGGTCTCGAGCTAGGAATTTCCGTATCAATGATTGAAGCGTCATAAGCAAAAAATGCATATTGAAACTTGCGTTGAGCAAAAGAATATTAGTAACAATTTGTATTTGATGTTTATAATCACAGTACCACAATTTTCTAAACTAAGTCTTGCCCATGACACAAGAGTTGCATATATGTTAATAATCTAATCACTGCAATTAAAGAATAAACTTTTGTCTCTTGGACAAAATATTCAAGTTAAACAATATAGCATTTGTACAATAATTTTCTAAACTAAGTCTTGCCCGTGAGGCAAAAGTTGCATATATGTTAATAATCTAATCAATGCAATTAAAGAATAAACTTTTGCTTCTTGGGCAAAGGTTTTCAATTTCAACAATTTTCTAAACTAAGTCTTGCCCATGAGGCAAGAGTTGCATATATATTAATAATCTAATAAATGCAATTAAAGAATAAATTGTTGTCTTTTGGGCAAAAGTTTTTAATTTCAACAATTTTCTAAAGTCTTGCCCATGAGGCAAGAGTTGCATATATGTTAATAATCTAATCAGTGCAATTAAAGAATAAACTTTTGCTTCTTGGGCAAAAGTTTTTAATTTCAGCAATTTTCTAAATTAAGTCTTGCCCATGAGGCAATAGTTGCATATATATTAATAATCTAATCAATGCAATTAAAGAATAAAATGTTGTCACTTGGGCAAAAGTTTTCAATTTCAATAATTTTCTAAACTAAGTTTTGTCCATGAGGCTAGAGTTGCATATATGTTAATAATCTAATCAGTGTAATTAAAGAATAAACTTTTGCCTCTTGGGCAAAAGTTTCAATTTCAACAATTTTCTAAACTAACTCTTGCTCATGAGGCAAGAGTTGCATATATGTTAATAATCTGATCAGTGCAATTAATGAATAAACGGTTGCCTCTTGAGCAAAAGTTTTCAATTTCAACAATTTTCTAAATTAAGTCTTGCCCATGAGGCAAGAGTTGCATATATGTTAATAATATAACCAGTGCAATTAAAGAATAAACTTTTGCCTCGGGGGCAAAAGTTTTCAATTTTAATAATTTTCTTAACTACGTCCTGCCCATGAGGCAAGAGTTGCATATATGTTAATAATCTAATCAGTGCAATTAAAGAATAAATTTCTGCTTCTTGGGCAAAAGTTTTCAATTTCAAGAAAAAAGGAAAAGATCCTCAAGATAGAATCTATGTCAAAGAGAGGGTTGTGATTGTTTTCATGTGGATTTGTAGGTATGAGAATATCTTTAAGAATTGCCTGATCTAGCTGCAGACCAATGCGTCTCTCTAGATCAGACCTGCAGGAAGTCGATGTTGATGCTGCTATTGCAAATTTTAACAAACTTGAAAAAAAGCCATTGGCACTGTGCTTTTCCTGGATTGTGTTGGTAGTAAGCCAGATATTATTTCAACGATGATCCTTTGTCTTTTCTACAATTCCAAATCCAAGAAGCTTTCTTTAACCAACTGAGGGTCCTTGATAAACAAGCCCTGAAGAGAATTTTGGGCATAATTTATCAAAATTCTGCTGATAATGTCTTGTTTAAGACCTTTTATTTTTACTGCCGACAGAACTCTCTGAAAGAAATCCAGATTTAGCATCGCGAGTGATTTTCCCCACCAGTCTGATGGTGTCTCAGAATCAACGCATTAAACAGGTTTGGGTGGAAAATTATACTCTAACTTTGACAAGTCAGATGTTAGCTGCTCTTTACAAGCATTGTTTGCAATTGCATTTATTGGCTGCCTGATAAGATTGACTTTTTCAGATACCGGTAGTAATGTTTCACAGCGATGAAGAACAGATATCGAGTTGGATATATTTGGAAATACCGCATCCTTAAGGAATACCTTAGTATGAATTTCCAGGTTTTTCTCGGAGATATCTTCTGTCATTTTCATGAAACTGGCTGCACATCTGAGTAACGCCATGTTTGATATGGTAATCTCAACGTTCACTTCATAGCAGAACTTTGCAGCAAGTTCAAATGCATCAGATCCGCCAGGAAGACCAGTAAGATTGATTCTTGAAACCTTTGTATCCCTCGCCTCTAGCAACAACTTTCTAATTCTTCCACTTCACGAAACCAGAGGGAACTGCAAATAATGACAAATTAGCAATCACATTAGAAATGTATCCAAGATATTCTTCTTTCATTTTTCTTAATTTTAACACGAAGCACATAACTTAAGTTCTGTAGTTTTGTTTTTGCATTTGGCTATTGAATTTTCTTTTCTCCTCAACACAACTGTATTGATATCGGTAGCCTACTTATAATGGCTAAAACATTAATCTTTTTCAAGGTACTTTAGACTAGCCATTTCTTTGCACAACTTCTGTTTTTCCATAGACTTGAGCATTGCAATGATGATGAAAAGCGGTAGATTAAATTACACGAGAGGAAGAAAGATTGCACACTTTATTTTTGTACCTTATGAAGAGCAAAACTGGCTGATCTGACTTCTATAGTAAGATCACTCGAAACATCAGATATTGGCCTGCAATAGAAGATATAGTCAATGATCAAAAGTTGGAAACTTACATTTTAAAAAAAATAATTGCCTAAGGTTTCATGCACGCGCAACTTACATCTCAAGAATACAATGCTGGATGTATGGAGTCTTAAAGCTATCTAAATTCAAACGATGAAACCTTAACTCTTCGGAGAGCATAAGTTAGCCTAATTTTTCGCTTGTACATATGACCATAATTTAGGACCAAAAATAGCATAAAAACACAATCTTGAATGAATAAAAATGTTGAAACAAAGTTAACAATACCCTGTGTGTGTGCTGTTTTTGGATTCAATCTAGCAAAGTGCCAGACATTTTCTAGTGTCTTTAAAATGTGGGGTGGAGTAATCTAGCAGCTAGTTGCAAAACTCATCTGTACTAACTAGAGGGCCTTCACAAGATACACATGTTGGAAACTAGGAAAATAATTATTGATGTCTACACCATTCACACCACATCTTGAACTGGAGAATTGAACACATTGGACTTTAGAGGTTTAAAAGGTCAGCTATTTGGTTTGTCATTTTCAATGATTGCAGCCTTAGAAACTACTCATCTATAGTCATTATCTAGAGTATATAATATTAACTTTATGAACTGATAGAAACTCTACAATCTTAGATTTTAAGGTAAGTTCCATCACAATCAGTTTCCAAAGCTAAAAGTATTGCCATTTTCACTTACCCAGCACTTGAATGTGGTCTATCATTAGTGGAGAAGTCTGGACTTTCACTAAGGGAGTTCCGAATATAAATAGGTGAACATACGAAAGAAATCAAGGGATTCAGTATCTACTATATATACATAAAAATATACTTTTCCCCTTATATATATATAGCGTAATTCTTTCACGAAGGCCCTTGTGATAACGACCCTGGCTTCACCCGTCTTTCATAAATACATTTATTATTCAGATATTTTGGTGGTTGTAGTTCTCTTCTAGTGCCAAATCCTACTACCATTAGAGATTTTAAACACATTACCTGTTGCTTTATGTTATACAAGCTAATAGCTAAGGTGCTCTCTCTTAGAATCAACAAGTTAGTGCTTCTTTAATCTCTAAAACATAGGCTGGATTCATCCGAGATGGAAAACACAGCCTTTCCCTCCAATATCAAACCCTCGTAACTACTCAAACACAATTATAATCACAATGACAAAGTCCCCACAACCTGTTCGACGAAATTCCTCAATGATAAATATGTTACTACAACAATAGCATATCCCAAGTTCAACTTACGTTCACCTCCCCCAAAGTCAAATCAATATGCTAATTGTATAACGAGCTAAAATTACCACAATGCATCAATAAGCTAAAATTACCACAATGACTTTTGATGATGAATTTCATACCTGAAGAACCCTTACGACAAAAGTCGATTCTGCGAATGTTTGAAAGTCGATTCTGGAATTTGGAAGAAAGAGAGGAAGAAAGAGATTTAATGATTTGGGCAACTTAGCCTCGGGCTTTAGAGAGTCATCACATGTGTTGATTCTGGAATTTGGAATAAAAAGACGAAGAAAGAGATTGAACAACGAATATTTTGGAGAAGGGTATTTTCGTTCCAAAAATATGACTTAACAAGTAAAGGCTATTCTAACAAAGCTATTTTATTTTGGGCTAAAATCTGAAAGTCACTCTAATTTGGGTCTATTTTTTAGAATAACCCCAAGTTCAGATATGACCCTGAAATGAGATATTCTTGATATTTTGTACCCGGTAAGAAAAAAGTCTTACAAAACTAACCTATTAGGTGTGCTTTTGATTTTTTATCCTGTTTAACAATTTTTTACCATAACGCAGATATTTAAATTTTATTCATAAGACAGATGTTCATAACATTTAACAATAGTGAACCTGCACAATTAACAAGAAATTTTGCCTTGTATGCAAATTTTATAACTTACTTATAAGTTCTATTTTTTGCGTATATGATGGATATTCGAGAAAATTTTAGATAGTAACTTTCTTCGGTTGAGCAGAAGTCATGCAACAAACAAAAGTTAGAGTTAAGGTCCCATCATACATAAAGTTCTAATTTTTATAAATTAGACAGACGTTCATGACATTTTAAGACAATGCAGGTGTTCGATTGCCCATAGACCTTGTTGTATAAGCAAAATGTAAGAATTTATTAAGTGAAGATAGATCGAATACTTTGAGAAATACTGGCGTAATTTTCTCTTTTACTAGATTCCAGAATAAAAGGTTCGGGTTGAATAGTAAAAAAATCATTTATTAGACCACAATATAGTTAAATGTGAACAAACTCACAATTGTCATAAGTAATGTAACTATTGAGCTTATGGACAAGTAGTCACTTGGGTGAAATGTTGACAATGTATGGTCAATAAAATCAAAAGATATACTGGAGGCAAAGTATTATATGTATATATTATTACACACTTTTCATATAATGTATGTGTATACTGTATACATTTTTATGCATGTATTTTTGTACAATAAATTTATAATTAACACATAATCAGTGTATAAATAAATACACACTAATTATATACATATTATATATGTCTCAGAGATATTTCGCGAAGGCAGTGATTAGAGACTGAAATCTTCACGGTATCATAGCAAAGCTTATAATTGTGCTTTTCATAGCAACTTCACAATCTTTAAGAACTTTCAATGGACTGTCAAAGACCTAATAGGGTTGAACGAAACTGAGATTACATCGATTCCTGCAAGAACTCATGTTCACACTGCAATATATCAAGCCAGTACATTAACTAAATAAATCCTAAAATCATAAACATCTCTTCAACAAATTCTAAGACAACAACAATGCAGGGAAGATTGCTACAACAACAAATTCAACGACATTAACTTTGTTAAGACAGTAACTTTAGGAGATTCAGTTGGACATTAAAAAATAGGACATTCTGTTCTAATCTGAATCGAGTGAGTTACGATTTGAAAAAAAGGCCTAAATTATATTTTGGATTCAATAGTTCAAAGTTGGGTCACTTTTGCCGATCGACGGATCACGTTTCTATTGAGAATTGACCCTAATTCACTTATAACTTGTTTGGACAAATACACACTCCTGCTTTCTATATTTACAATCTCAAAAAACTGGGTAAAATGGTTTGATGTCCTCTTTACTATGTTGGTTGTGTAAGTTGGACACTTCTACTTACATGTTGGTCATCTGGACCCCTAAACCCACTAAAAATAACATTTTAAACACTTTTTGGCGAGTGTAACACACTCTCGTCGCGTCAGCTGCCATGTCAGCTTTCACGTCTACCACATCAGCTTCCACATCATTTTCAGGTATTATATTAAATTCCATGTCATTTTTAAAATGATACATAAGAAATTAAATATTAAAATAAATTTAATTAAATAAAAAAAATATAAATTGTAGAAAATTTTAAATAATCATGTTTTTACTTTTGCTCACAAATTAAATATCAAATTCATTCCAATTAATTAATATACTTCTTCAACTAATTTAAATTTTTAACGATAAATTTATATATACATTAAAAATTATTTCATTAATAATATATTTAATCATAACAATTTTTTAATTAAAAAAGAAAGAAACTGTAATTTGCGGTCTTCTTTTTCGTCCCCTCCACCCCCACCCTCACCCCCCACCAACAGTCTTCTTCTTCGTCCAAAATTCAATATTTTTTTATCTTTTTTTTTTTTAATTCTTAGTAATTTCATTGCTCGTCGGAAAACAAGATTTGAGGGAGTATATTATTGATTGCCGAAAAACAAGAACTCCCTCAGTTTTCAAGAAAAATTGCCGCTAAATTTTCAGGAAAAAAAACTCAACTTCACCAAGAACCAAATTTTCAAAAACCCTAAGTGAAATAATCAAAAAATATTTCAATTGAATTGTTCAAAAGGAGCTAAACTTTGATTTTCAGATCAATAAACACAAAAACTTGCACCAAAACACTGTCAAAAGCAAAGTTTTTTTTTTCCAAAATTTGTTTCCTACATCGATGACCAATAGTATCATCGTCAAATTTGTGAAAGATGATTCTATTTCTACAGTTAAAAACACAGGTCAAGTCATTACTTCGATGGGGTGGGGTGGGGTGGCCTGGACGAGGCTGGGTGGGTGGGGAAGAGCTGGACTGGAGCTGGGGTGGGGAGGGGCTGAACGGGGGAGGGGATTGGGAAAGTTTTTTTTTTGTATAAATTTATTATTTTTAAAAGTATTTTTAAATTTAAAAAGATGGAGGAAAAAAAGGATCTTTTAAAAATTTTTTAATAGTATTTTTTTTTCAAACAAAAATATTTTAATATAAAATTGATCAAAAATTGATCTCCACTCGCACTCTAGATGCGTGCTTGCACGCGCCTCGTCCTAGTCAGTCCTTTTAATGCCACATAGGCCTGATCAAAGGTTAAAGGGTTTGAAATATTACTTTTTAGTGGGTACAGGGTCCAGATGACAAACGTGTAAGTAGAAGTGTCCAACTTACAAAACCGACATAGTACAAGAATTCATCGAACCATTTTGCCAAAAAATTATAATAAAAATTACTTCTTTTTTTAGTTGTCTATTCTAATAATCGAATTTTGAAAGCCTGCCAAACAAATGTATTATCTAATTTCGTTGGGTGACAAGTAACTCATGAAATCAATCGAGATGCATATAAACTGATCCAAACACCACAATTATCAATCCTCCAACCAAAATTCACTACTAATAGGACAATACATCAATAATAAACAGAAGGTAAGGGTCAAAAGGAAGGTTAAATTGGAAAGTAAGGGTGAAAAAAGAAGGTTAATTTTTCAATGCATCTGTCCATCTTTATTCGTCTAGTATAATAAAATAGGTGCTGAATAATATTTAATTACTTTTAAAAAATTATTACATAATTTATTATTTTATACTCCTTCCATTTCGAATTAGTTGTCCCTCTTTCTAAAAATTTTTGTTTCAATTTACTTGTCCAACTTATCAAATTAAGACCATTTTACACTAATTCTTTCCATTTTATCTTTAATGAGTATTAAATAATCAACACTTTTCAAATTTTTTGAAAATAACATTTTTATATTATCAATACAAACTGTATGACTTGACTTTTTTTCCTTCAAGGTATACTACTAATATTATTCCTATAAGATGACACAACACCCTTTTCAATAGTCATCCATTATTATTCCTATAAGATACTACTCCATATAATATTTCAAAGATACAAATACTATTTCTTTGAGTTTTTAGGTGATTTACTGCTTTTGACATGCCTGATTAACTTTAAATTTCATTGGACAATTAATTAGAGAAAAATAAACGTATTTTGTTATAATCTCCTCTGAAGGAGAATATATTCAATGACTTATCAATGATAGATCCTGATAATTTGACTAATCATATTCAAATGGTAATGAGTTAATAGTTGCCTATATAAGGAAGTTGTCATTCACTTTCATTCTCAGAGTCTTAAGTTTGATTTTATATTCATCGTTTTAACTGCATGTTCGTGTATGGTACATGAATCATTAAACTTCACGGTGATTACGATATCAATGAAGATCCCAACTTGGAAGAATTCTTTGAAAAGAAGTTCTTTTAGACCTTTAGGTATTGGAAAGAGTAAACTTGCAATATTCATTTTTTTCAACTTTGTTCTGTAAACCTTTCAAGAAGAGAGTTACAATTAGCCAATTATTTATCGTTGGGCACCAAAATAAGTTGCTGAACATTTGTTCTATAGTCAATGATGCATTTTTTTTTACTTAGAATAAATATGGAAGATAGTGTATAAGTTTTCACTTCTCCAAAAAAAATTTAGTGATTTATTGATTTTCAATCCATGCATGCACATGCTACAATTTTCTATGCTTCATTAATTATTGAGTCTTACAATGTTACGAAGGGCAGAAAGGTAAAATGTACTTTTAATCATTGGATTTCTTAATGGGTGTGCTATGGTTGAAAGGACCTACTAATTCAAAACGAGGGATAGTATTAATTTTATCATTATTATTTATTATTCCCTATCTAACATAATTTCTAAATTATTAAATTTATTATATTTCAAAAGCTGATATGACCTGTATTATTTATTTCTTCCAATAAATAGCGTATAAGCTAAAAGTTGAACAGGAGGTAGTATATGCCTATACATATTACTACATTATTTTTAAGAAACTTCTATATTTTCCCGTTTTACGATTCAATGTTTTGAAGAACCAAGAGCGGTACACTTTCCCGCTCTTTGAAATTACAATTCCACTGGACCACCACCGCCCACGGCGTCTTCTCCGGCGTAACCCCGCGGCAGCTCTGCCCTAATGGGTTCCTCCACCGCCACTGCCACCGTTCTCCTCACAGAACTTCAATCTTCCACCAAATTCACCACCAATACCTACAAAAACTTCTCCAATTACCTCCACGAATTTACCACTTTCACCAAATCGACCGACGTTACTACTATCCGTTCACTTGCCAAGCAATTTCTTTCGTTCCTCAATACATCCTTATCACTTTTACCCAAACGCCTATCGGAAACCCCGAAACTTCCTCCCGAATCTGCTCCTCATTTGTTTGATATTTACAGGTTATGCCTTAATTGCCTTGAGAGTATCTCTTCGCAGCTGTCCTGTAAACCCTACACCGTTCAAGCACAAAGAGTTCGGTACATCCATTGTTTGGAATCATGGGAGAAATACGAGGAAGTGGAATGTGAAGGATTCTCTGTACTTAAAGTTCTTCGGGAGAATGCGGTTGGTAAGGACAAGAAAGAAGTGAAGAAGTCAACACAGCAGTTTTTGCCGCGATTGGATTCAGGGAATGTGGATCAAGAGTTTGCTCTTTTGGTCGTGGAGATTGTTGTTACGCTTGTTAAGTGTGCTTCTTTAATTCAGAATAAGGCTGTCCACGAATACGATGGACTTCTTGATTTGGTCAAAGAAGTTGCGCCATGGTTCAAGTGAGTTATAATTTCATAATGTTGATTACTCCATGCTGTAGTTTTTGCAATTCTAGAAAAGGAGTATAACTGATTGAATGTAACTAACGTTGGATAACTCAGGGTTTTGGATGCGAATGCTCATGGGAAACTGCATAGAGTACTTGTGACTTATCTGAACAGAGTAACACTAATCATGGTTGGCGACCTGACAAAATTCAATGGGGACTTGGTGCGCAAATTTTGTGTAGAAGCCTTGTGTCAAATCAAACAATCATCCCTAAAGGATCAACTGTTCAAGGTGCATTTTTTATGTTTAGCATTTGCCCATTCTATATATGTTTTCTTTGTCTATGCTAACTTGTATATGTGCCACAGTTCGCAAGGAAGATATGCTCCTCTCTGTTCTCACAAGAACTTGGTGAATTCTCTGGGATTGCTGACACCTTAAAACATGTGCTGAACACCATGGCTGCAGAAATAAAGGTATTATATTGATCTTTCTTAGGTTATTGATCACGAACAAAGGATATTCTGCTGTTTACTGGATCCAGTATTTATTCTTTACATTTACTTGATCTTTGCTTCCAAATGCCTGTGAGACGGCATAATGACATGAATATTTTATTGAAGATGAGTAAGTAAGCAATTTCACAGTTTTCTGCAGTACAAAATAGAGGGACCTGAAGTATACAATTGGCTAGTTTAAGTACATAAAATCCATTGCTTGTTCTGGTTACATGGTTGCTGAATCAACGTAGGATCAGCAATAAAATTATGAGGCTTCAAGTGTTATATGACCTGGTAAAGCAACAGATGTTTGAGGTCGTAGAATTACAACTTAGTACTGTTTTTGGAGTAGATCTGGGAAGTTCAATGTAGTATGTGATCAGTAAAGGATAGGGAACCTTAAAAGGAACAAGAAGGAAAGAAAAATATCTTGAATTCCACCTAGAATCCTAGTGGAATCCCTGCAAGTCCCAAAGTAAGTTTGCATATAGCGCCATTTGCGAAACCAGTAAAACTTCAACAGGAAAAATAAAAATTAACTTTAAAAAGACAAAAAAAAGGGCAGCCCGGTGCACTGCAGCTCCCACTATGCGTGGGGTCTTGGGAAAGGCCGGACCACAAGGGTTTATTGTACACAACCTTACTTTGCGTTTTTGCAAGAGGTTGTTTCCACGGCTTGCACTCGTGCCTATTAAATATTACTCGCTCCATTTTGAATTGAATTTATTCTTTACTTTTAGGAGTTTGATCATCATCTTTGCCTCAATGTTTTGTACATTATCATATTTTGGAATTGCATTTAATTATCTTTTGAGTTACTCTGATAGTTGGTCAAATTGATAAATGAAACTAGATTCCAGTGGACTCAGGTATAGAGAGTTAGCATAAATACAGCTCCTAGTGTCAGAACTGCATGTATTTTATGTTGTTCTGCCGGTGCATTGCCATTTACATCACACAGGTAATACTTTTTTCTCGACTATAGCCTTCAAGAGATCACTTGTTGCCTTCATGTCACCTCAAGTAGTTTCTGCACATCATACAAGATTTTTGCTTCTTTTTTAATAGCTTTCACAAAGTGTTTATTTTCTTATTTCATTGCCTTTTCTTTTCAGGACTTGTGTTTTTCTGTTGAATCTCTTTCTTATTTTCATTTCCTTGTTTTCAATAATGATCCTAAATCTTACATTCTTTTCTATCCTTGCTATTTAGAAGCGTAATATATGCAATTTCATGATTTCATTTAAGCTTTGTGATTCTTTCTTGACAACTTCAATAAAAAATCGCTTTTCTGTTTCACTGCTTCTCTTTCTCTTAGAAGTTGTACTTTTGTACTGAGATATCTTTTTCGTTTCTTTTATTTTTTTGGTTTAATGATGATTCTTGATCTCGTCTTTCTTTTCGCCGATCAAAAAATCTTATCTTTCTGTTCTATTCTTGCCGAATATGCTATTTCATAATTTTATTAAAGACATTGCCCTTACTGTTGCTTTATGAGGATTGAGATAATCATTTTATTTATATGTTTTCTTTAATTAAAAATATTGGCGTCTAAGCATTCAAAAGATCTGTTTTCATTGTCAAGGGTAAGTTGATTTGAGTATAAAAATTTTATCAACTTCACCTGCTTGGTTTGGTGGAAGTAGGGATTAATAAATCATTTTATCTTGTGGGATTTTACTGGGTATGTTGTTGTTGTTGTAAGAGAGAGGTTTCACTTTACATTTTTTAAGTTCTGGGCAAGACAAGAATCAGGTTTATCTTTATCTGATCTAGGATTTTTGCACAACGGTCCTGTATCTACCCACAAAGATGCATAAATGAAAAGGGAAGACAATATGCTGAAATTATAAATAAGGTTTCTTGGGATGGAAGAGGGCTACTGTTAAAAGTGCTCTTCATCAGAAAACAAGCAGTGTTGATATTCAATAGTTTCCTATGATGTTATAGTTAACTCTCCCTTGTCCTGATCTTGAATATGATTTAATTTGTAGGAAAAAGCATAACCAAGGTGCGAGTTGCAATTTTATTGTATTTAAATGGGAGGAGATCTATCAGTAGAGAAAAAGTAAACTTTTTGATAAATTTGAACATTAACTTGTAAGGATGACCGTTTACTAGTATAAATTGGCTACTGGTTCCCATTTATTTGATGTGTCGGTTATGAATAAGAAGGTATAGAAGACTAGGAGAGGACTTTCTAGTTAATAAACTATAGTTGTTAACAAGCTGGAATGAACCACGGGAGACCAGGGTTCAAATCATAGCAGAGTTAGAAAAGCGTTTGGTGATTTCTCTCCATTTGTCTAAGCTTTGGTGGATGTTGGATAGAGCTACATGATACTTGTCTTGGTGGTAGATAGTAGGTACCCGGTTGATTGGTCGTGGTGTGCACAAATTGATGTGCATCACTATTTAAAAAAAACAATTCTGAACATCCTTGATAGTTGAGACAACCTAAATATGAAAAATATAATAATGTGGGATTGATGATGCTGTTCATTGACCTGAAATGCTTTTTTCTTCTTCCTGGGTTAATGGCTAGACCCAAATCACAATCCTTATGGTTTATTTTTAAACTCATTTTCTGCTAAAGTTAATCTCAAGAATGTTTCTTTGCAATGCACTATTAAGTCAATGGTCTATTCTAGAACTTTTTCTCACTGTTTATGTTGTTTATTTGACGATCGATTTGGCCTTCATCTGTAGTACGGTTCATGAAGTTGTATTAATTTTACATGGCAGGTTGAACAGGAGAATACTATAATAGAAATTCTGGAGCTTGTTTGTTATTGTGCTCATAAATGCCGAAGTGTTACTTCAAATGTTTGTAGTATTCTGGCTGCCCAATTAAAAGAATTAGCCATTCACATGAAAAAACATTATGTTGAATTAACAGGTTCTCAGGTAATCACTTTAGCAGTTTATTGGTGTTATTTATTTCTTTAACAAGTCCTATGAATTAATGGGAAAAACTTCGGTTAAGGAAAGTCCTACTTATGACAGAATTGGTTCTTTTGAAGGATGAGCTACCCACTGATTTGATTCTGGGGCTTTATGTTACTGGATTGCTCATTAATGAGTCCTGTATTCACGACTCAAGAGCTCTCTCCCTGGATCACAATGACGTGCTGCAAACGTTAAGCAGTTTGCTTAGCTTTTCGAAATCTTATTTTGAAATAAGCAGCAAAGGAAGCAAATATCCACAGAAGAGAATGCTCTATCTTCTGTCTTACTTTGATGCATTGAGGTTCCTGTGCCAGCCACTTGCCGAGTATGTTATTTCAGCAAGGAAAGAAATTCTTAGCGTAACAGATGCTGGATCCTTCAATACTTACCTAGAAATTATCCATGACGTGTTCAAGCAGTACATTAACGTCTTCCTACACTACAGGTACATCATTAGCATATAGCACAAGTCCTGCAATCCACTAAGTTTGATTTTAGCTTACATTCGATATGTTAACTTATTATAATTTCTAAATTATAAATACAAAGAACTGAAGTGTTTTACTTTGACATGGAATTGCAAATTCTGAAGCCATTACTGGGTCTATTGGACTCGATATATTAACAAATGCAGTTTCCCTTTTTAACTA
The DNA here is from genome assembly GCF_002878395.1 of Capsicum annuum. NCBI lineage: Eukaryota > Viridiplantae > Streptophyta > Magnoliopsida > Solanales > Solanaceae > Capsicum > Capsicum annuum. The sequence continues at coordinate 160,589,764 of NC_061118.1, forward strand.
AGTCTTTTACTTCTCTGTTTAAACTGATTTAATTATACTGGTCTTTTTCATCGTTTAGATTGTCTTGGTACTTCTATCTAATTGATTTCTCCATAGGCTATGTTATGTAAACCATATGTTTTTCACCTTTTTGGATGCAGTGCCGCTGATAGCAAGCAAGATCCCTGTGAAGATAACAACAGGGTGTTACTTCTCGTAGCAGTTGCTGCTTTCACTCTCTCTTTAAGCACAAAACATGATATCAAGGTTTCTTGTTCATGCTACTAAGTTGATTAAGATTTCTGTTATCATGTAACACTACTACTATCCCATATGACATATTATATATCATTCAATAATAGAAACAGACTAGCTCCACTTTAACAGTGAATTATATCTTTCTCTCTTTCTTTGTAATTGCAGGAAGCTGTTAGATTTCTCAAGTATCTCATTTCAAGTGAGCGGGTCCAAGCCAATGGACTTAAGTATCTCTTCACCTCTTTTTACAACATTGCTGTCGTATTGTACAGAAATAAGCAAATGAAAGAGGTATGAACAGCTGAAGAGATTCTTGTAATCTTTTTCCACTGTTTTTACTTTCCACATGATTGGTTTATTATTAATGAAGATGATGATCGTGTTTATTATTCAGTTCCAAGTTTTTGATGCGTTGTCAAATTTGAAGCAAAATAACCTTTAATCAAGGAACTCAGATCATTGAGAATTGTAGTATTTTGGGTGGATGAGAGAGAAGGGAAAGGCCTGTGTTATGGCATAATGTGGAACTTCTGAAAGATGTTTATGTTAGAGGAGTGAATTTTAATGGACATGTGATGATGTTTTGCTGCAGATGCTCTAATTTAATAGGAGCTTGCATAAATAAGAGTGATGTCTGGTCCATAAGCTAACTTAATTGCAAAAGCACTTCGGGAAATTCTGAACGCATGAAAGTAACAAAACATCTATCAGAAAAATAAAGAGATAGGAAAACTGTTTGCTCATGTCTTGAATATCTACTCTGGTAAAGATAGAAAACCTGGAATACTTTTTCCTCTTAAGTGGTGGGAGTTTGAATCCTACTGCCAACACTAATTCATTTACCTTACAGAAAAAAGAATAAAGAAAACATGGAATAATTTTTAAAGGGTGAGAAGTTTGACATATAGAAGCAGCATATGATAGTGATGATAGTGTTGTCTATATTTTGGACAGAGTTGGTTGAAGTCACTTCCCTGACTTCATTACCTGCGTAAGTTCTGCATTTGTTTTCACTCTTAAGAAATGATAAGACGAGCCTTGATCAAAAAGAAATGATAAGACGAGCCTAGGAAGATCTAATTTCCTATTCCTTTTATTTTGTACATCATTTTAGTAAGTGGTAAACTAGTTCCTCCATACCATCATTTTATTGATGTCCTCTCCGAATCTCAGTTTACACAGTCATAGTGCATAAAACGTTGATCCAGTATCAACTGTTACTGGAAGAAAAAGTGTCCTTGCATATTCCCGTTCAAATTTTGATTATATCATTCCTTTCCTTGCAGGCTGCTAAAGCTTTGACTCTATGCTGCAAAGCATCTTGGAGTCGTGTCTTATGTCTTTGTGAATTGTTTAAGCATGAGTCAGATAAATTTCAGAATGATCTGACAGAAGATGATGTGATTGGTTTCATTGACGAGGCGTGTGAGAAAACTGCTTTTCTTTTGGAGGTGCTTCAACATAGCGGTGAGTGTAAGGTACAAAAGATCCTCATTGATAGCCTTAAAAGCTGGTCTGCTGCACAGCATTTGTTTAAAAAACTACCAAGTCCCATATCTGTAGTGAAACAATTTGTGAAGGTAAAATCCCAAGTTTCATTTGTTAGCCTCTCTTATCATCCTTTCATTTTATGCAGTAGTGAAAATTATATTGGTCTATCTCACTTCTTGTTAAGGAATTTCTCTGATGTGGATCTGCTTTCAGATGGAATTGAAAGTTAATGATGTGGATACTGAAGAAGGCACCACTACATTGTATTCTTTGCTGTCACCTTTTGTAGAATCAAAACAGGCTCTTGGAATCATTTTGGAGCAGGTTCTAATACAAACTCTTCCTGGCTGGGCTTGATAATAGTTATAACCTCTTTCGGCAATTACATTTGATTTAGTGTGCTTTGTTTGCTCAACAGTAGGTGCTGCTAACAACTGATTCTTGTACTTCATCAGGAGCTTATGGTATATAGAGATTTGAATGTACGAAATCCAAGATTATGTCAGGAAATGTGCTTGAAAATTATAGGTCTTCTTTTACAAGAAGTATATGTCTCCAAGGACAGCTATTTACAGAGATGTAGATCCCTTATTGTTAAGGGAGAGGTGTTAAGAGCGCGTGGATTTCAGTATCTGAAAGATTGCATTCAGTGTCTATCCGAGGCAATAGCTACAGTAGTAAGTCATTTATTTGTGTCTGCCTCTTTATCTGCAGTGTCTAGTTGATGTTGGTAATTATGTCAGGTTATGCCTTTTGCAGGAAAGTTCTTTAGAACAGAAAAACTATGGAGAAAATTTAGCCTGCACTAATTCAGCTTCTCATCTGGCAGCCTATGCATATTGTGCACGTGCACTCTGTACCAGTGAGATTGAACCAAACTCAAAGGTGCTACAGCCTAAAATCCTGATGTCCTGCATTGATATGTTTCCTTGGGTGGCAAACAGTTGGCTGTGATGACCTTCCTTTTTGGAACTTGGAATGAAAAGGAGGGAGTTCGTCCTTTTCCATTTTTATTATAAATGTGTTAGAATATCCCATATTGGTTAAGGAAAGTTGCTCCTTGTATAAACTTAGGCAGTTCTCCCTTACTAACTAGCTTTTGGATTGAATTAGGCTCAAGATTTATTTTCTTAACATGGTATTAGAGCAAGACATATCCCTTATCCTTGGTTTACCCATTTACCAATGTTGGGTCCTTATGTTTGATTGTCCACACTCTAGATGTAGCCATCGATATGGGGGTGGGTGGGTTAGGATGTCCCCATTGGTTGATGGAAGCAATCCTTACCTCACGAACTTGTTATTTTGGGTTGAGTTAGGTTCAAGGTCCATTTTCCTCACGATTTGATTGGTCTATTGAAGAGAAAGAAATCTGAAAAATTTTCTTATCATTTTCAACTCTATCTCACAACAAATGAGCCAATTAGTGTACTTTTTCATAGTTTTTTCTATGTTTAGCTAATTCCTTTCTCTTGACTTAGAAAACCGTTCCTGTATTTGCTGAATACTGGTCTATTATTTTATTCCCCCGTCTTTCTTTTTTGAACAGAGACTTTATGAAGATATACATGCTGCAGCTAGACTCTGGATGAGTCTGAACCACTGCCATGCATCTGATCAGTGTAGGATGTCTGAAACTATGTTGAATACATTGCATCAGATTGTTGACTTGTTATCATTGAAGGTAATTTCTAATCTTGATGTCACTTTGTATTTGCAATGGACTTGGTAGATGGGCCTTGTATTCAATCATTTGAATATGCATCTCAAGTTTTAACTGATCAGAACCTTTATTGCCCTTTAAACTTTTCTCTTTCTAGTCGTTCTGACTGGTCTTATATCTTTGATGGCTTATGCATCAGTTTTGGGAGGTTTGTGATACTAAGTTTGGTTTTGTTTCATGTGAATGATCTTTCTAGTTGTAGGACCCACAAGGAGCATTTTTCAATTCAAGAAGTGGTCTTTAGGAATCCCTTCCTACGATGCAATTTTCTTGACGGATAAATGTTTCGTTAGCATATACTAGAAATGCTTTTTGAGAAATAAATAGTCATTGCTTGTCTCCTGAAGGCTTCTTCCCAGTAGATTTAAAGAAACAGGGATTTTTTCAAGAGTTATTTATTGCTCACTTATTAAAATGCATAATATTGTTCTTCTGGTTCAACAGTAGCTTTAATTCTTAAAAGATTCTCCAAAGGTTCTCTGAACACAATACTGATTGGTCTTAATTTTTTCTGCCTTTCCTGTAAACATGCATGTGTGTGTCTAAATATTTTGAAGAATGTGAACTTTTGGTGTTGAGATATGCCAATTTTCATAAACTCTATTATCTTGTGCCTTCATTTTTCAGGGCTACCTGGAAATCCATTCAAACATATATGAGATGATGATACAAATATTTATGAAGAATATTCCATTAGAGAAGTCTGTGTCGTTACTGTGGAGATATAGAAGACTTAGTCATGCACTCTGTACATCACCTGTGAATGAAATGTTCATCAAAACATTGTCGAACCATTGTGGTGAACTTTCCAAGTCTGTTGAATACTGGATGAAGTGCATGAAAGAATCTCAACCACAATTAATTGGGTTTCAGCAGAGCTTCTTTCTAACCCTTAGTCTTTCTTCTAAAGTGTCTCGTAATTATCAAAGCTTTCTCCACTGTGACATTACAGAGGATAAAGTTAAGCTCACTGCTTCAGAGCTTATTCACGCTGTAAGCTTCTAATGTAGACACACCAAATTATGTTGCATTTATTCAGGCTAACAGAGTGTGGTTGCATCTTCTAATCTGATCTGCTATTTGTTCTTAGGTTCCGTTATCCAGCGGTTCAGCCTTTCTTTCTGCTTATCTTTACTATGACTTGAGTGAGAGCCTGATTCTAAATGGACGACTTATTGAGGTAAAATAATGGCCATAGTATTTTGGATGATTATGGGGCTGCAACTTAAAGCTTTCTTCCTTATTTGTTTGAACCAATATCACTCTTTCTGGGTACTCTTAAAATGTTTTGCCAGAAGAAAGTACATCCAATGTGGGTGCCCCTGCTTGGGATTTTACCTTTTCAGCTTCGATTCTTGGGTTAACATACCTCAGCAGACCACATGGATCCATGCTCCAAGAGAAGATTATCTGTCTATTATGTAAAAATAGGACCATAAAGTGGGGTGGAGGGACGTTTTTGTGGTTTTTGTTTCAAAACTAAAAATTATTCTCTAATTTTGGGCATGATACTGACTATTATTGCAAATTGTTGAGCTACTCTTTAATGTTAATGCAATGCCTGTAGGCTCTTGTTTATGCAAAAGAAGCCCATTGTTTACGAAGTAAACTTCTTCAAGATAACTTCCACCATCAGATAGAGCAGCAGGGTGAGGTATATGGTCTTACAAAATTCCAGATACATGATTCTGTGGCTGCAAAGGCTTGGTTTCCTGAAAGTGTCTCATTTGACTTTGACGGTTCTACGCTTACTCCTTGGACTATCCTCCAATGTTATCTGGAAAGCATTTTACAGGTATATCATTATTTTATTTATTCCCTAGAAAATGGACACATTTCTCTATTTAGTAACAATTTAACTTTAAATTTTCATTTTATTCTTAATGAAATGATTTATAACCACACAAACATTTTAAACTTATTTTAGGCCACAAATTTCAAAAGTCTTTCTTTCTTAAACTCCATGCCAAGTCAAACTAACTCACATAAGTTGGGAAGGAGGGAGTATTATAATTGTCAATATTTTACTTACCCAAAAGTAGTTCGTTAACTTTAATTGGATGTGTTTTGGAGAATCTAATCGATCATGATAACATAGACTAATATAACAGGTTGGAACTGTTCATGAGATGCTTGGAAATGGAACTGAGGCTAAGACACTTCTATTGTGGGGGAAGGACATCTCTTGTTTCCAGAGTTTGCCACTCTTCATAATTTCATTCTGTTGTATGTTAGGTAATGTTTTTTCCCAATCTCATTACGCTTTCTCATATATCACAATGAATTTTTTTACGGAACTTTCTGCATTTTGAATTTAGTGTCTTCTTAATATTTATCAGGAAAGCTATACACTAAACAACATCTCCTGGAGTTGGCAGAAAAGGAACTCAATACTGCTAAGCAAATATTGGCTGAAAACTATGATGCCATCTCTTGCCTAAAATGCAGAATTATTTTAGAAGTTTCAATTGATCTGCTACTAGGAGATCTATGGAGGCACCAACATTGTAATACTACCTCCACAGTGGAATTTGTATATAGTGTTAAAGAGAAGTATAAATCTGCCTTGGAGAAGCTGAATAACTTTGGCTGGGAGGATTATGTTGGTTGTCCTTTAGGAGCAAGTTCCCAGCATACCAAACACCAGGCTACTTATTCATTTGCAAACGGTGCAACAGAGCCTTCAGATCTGAAGGAGTACTCATCCCAGAAGGACAAGCTGGGAAGTGCTGTTGAAGGCAGAAGGACTAGGAAGACCAAGAAGGAGTCCGGACATAATTTAAGGATGACGCGGTCGAGATATCACTCTATGAAAAAATGTGAAAGTTCTGTGGATGATGAACATGCTAATGATGCTGAAGACATGGGCTGTAAGCACCTTTTACTAATATGTTTTTTTTCAGCGAGCTTAAGATAGAAGTTGCTTTTCATTGCCAATTTTGATCATTTAAGTCACAGGTATGTGCTACAAATTGAAGTGTTGGCACCATCTTCCTCTTGAGATTCTCCGATCTGGGTCTTTGAGTAATTTCGTATGCTTGAAATGGGAGCTTGTTCGCAGACAACTTTCGCTGAGGCTTCTTACTACAATGGGTAGCATGACCTTCCTTCTGGATACCATTGTGCTTATTTTCCTTTATCACCTTCTTTATCTGTGACTCTGGGTTGGTTTCTAGTATACGACATATTATACATGCTCAAAAATCAACATTTCGTTAGAGAATATTTCCCATGAATATATTACTAGTAATAAACTCACAGCTCCTCCCTGAATGTCAGAAGATAATGAGTAAATTGTCACATTACTGGTGTTGAGGTGTAGGAGTAACCTGAAGCTCCAGGTTCAGCAAGTTACAAAATTCGATGCAAGTCCATCGGCTTCAGTCCTGGTGGGAGGTTTACTCCTGTACTTTTGTATATTGCAAGTTGCCTTGTGGAATAGTCATTTAAGCAAACTGCTGGCCTGGATCACCAGCATATACGAAATTATTAGTGTTTCTCATAGTTTGTGTTGTCCACATTAAGAGCATGGAGGCATTATGCTTCAATAGTGGTGTACAGTGTTGCTAAAAGCAGCAGAGTGATGTTGAAGCAGGGGTCATCTCTTCTCTTGGGTTAAGCGAAATGACTTCAAAGAATCGAGTGCTTCGTGCAATGAAGCTTAAAACGGTCTGAGCAAGAAGCATTTGAATATTTGAATTAAGTTTTTAAGATGAGAGAAAAAAGGGTAACATTGGAGCCTTTTGCCATCTTAGTGCTTGTAGTTTCTTGTTCATACTGTTCTGATGATGCTTGTGATCTTGAATAGATAGTTTATTGTATTACTCCGTCGGTGGCTTGTTTCTTTTATTATCTAGGGGTGTGTTATCCTATTTTGTTGTTTATTTTTATGTTTTTTGTTTGTTATACTATTATCATTCCTGAGCTGGGGGTCTATCAGAAACAACCTCTCTACTTCATCTGAGGTAGTGGTATGGACTCTGTACACTTTACCCTCCCCAGACCTCACTTTGTGGGAATACACTCGGTGTGTTGTTGTTGTTGTTTGTTGCTTGTCATCTGAGTGCTGGGAATGAGTTAGTTTTCTTTTCTATATCTATCTTGTTTTTATTTACTAATTCTTTATTAATAACTCATGGTTTGGAAACTTTAAAATGGAACATGCACTTAAAGATAAGTACTTGTAAAATTCCTAAAGCAATTAAACATGGAAGTCAATACTAACTCTAGTTCTTTTCAATGGGTTATTTCAATGCACATAGAAAATCAAATTTTCAATTGAAGTTATCTTTTCTTGTGTTTGTGGAAATTGTATTTTCGATGATATGTAACCTTAGTTTTTGGGATTAATGTTGTCATTGTTGTATAGTGGTTTCTGAAAATAGTGAAGCTAGTTGCAAATTTGATTTTATTAGTACTAGTTTCCTGTCTGTTTGATAATATTTGTTTTCCTGTAAATTGAGCTCTTAATTTTTGAAAAAGGTGCACATCTTCTTGTGTGTCCCATTTTTGTGCCTTTTGATTTTAAAAGCACATGGCAAAGATTTTTCAGCCTTTTGACCACTTAACACTTGCGGGGCAATTATCAAAACTGTAGACCTGTTTCAGGTGCTATCGTGTCTTATTAAAATATCTAACTGAGGGTTCTAAATTTAGAGGGAGATTAAGGTTGTAATAAAAGTGAAGCACCTACCTGTGCAACTGGTCATTAGTACTTTTATATGGAACTTATGGCCATGTGTATTATTGATAATGTTAATTTAAAGTTGGATCCTTTTGTGCTATGAGGTAGTGTATATTGAAAACATGTTATATTTTGACAAACTCATTCAATTTGGCCTTGGTTTTTGTATTGCTTGTGTGCATGTTTGAGCTAATTGAGCTACTCTTTCATTTTTGTTTTTTTGATGAAATTGCTGCTCAGTTCCTTCTTTCAATTTCATTGAACCAGTGAACTCTGTGATCCACTTGCTGCCCTAATATCTTCTAGACACTGTAGACTTTCCATGCCTAAATGATTGCCCCTGCTTAAACTTGAATGCTTGAGTTGCAGGTGACAGTGTTAGAATTATGCAATAATCATACCTCTTATCTTTTTCACTCTTATTATGTTTTTCAACTTCTTCATTGGCCTTACCTCTTATCTTGTGCGTGGCAGGAAAATGCTTAGGTCTTTCTGGTGATAGCCATGAATCACAAAAGCTTGTTCTTCAAAGTGTTTCGCTGTTCAGTTCAGATCCATCTTGTCCCAAATTTTCTTCTCTGCCTCTAATGTCCTTGGTTGATCAGATGGGACACGATATTTGGGTGGTTGAATTGGCTGTTGATCATTCAGTTATACTCTACCACATTTGCTATTCCGTTTTGAATAGCTATACTTGCAAATCAACCAGGTATGCATGCAGAAATATATGCAAGTTGTCATGTCTTTTCGTATCTTGAACTTCGAACTGAATCAAAGTTGCTATCAACTCTATTATGAATTCCGAAGTCCAAATTACTGGTGTAAATGCAATAGCAATATTAATTTGTTGTGTTTGACAATCTTCAGCAGCTGAGACATTGTTGATAAAATTTTTCTTGAAAACTTAACAAAGGTCTGTCAATGATGTTAAAGAAACGTAACCCAAAAGCTAGTTCAAGATGTAAAAATTGCCCAAGCCATAAAAAGAGCCCAAGTCATCCCTTAGCCGACGTGGAAGACTCAACAAATGCTAAATAAATTAACACTTTTGTCCTTCCATTTAAGGCATCCAACAACTACAAATTCTTGTTGTCCTTCCATGAACACTTTTCTTTCACGTCTCCTGTAAATTCGTGGCTTATTTCTCTCTTTAGAGTGAGACTTTTCCTTATAGAAGTAAAAAAACACAAATCTTCTATTAAGGCACTATTTTAGTCTTTCCCCCTTAATTATTCATGTCATTAGGTCTGCTGTAAATGGCAGCTGATGTAGCTTCTAGTTAGCTTTTCAATAATTTTTAGGTGACTTGCTTTCTTTTGGTGTGTTGGCTACTTTAGTTGCTCAATAATCCTTATTTTTTATACTTGCTCTAGTCTCATCCACAGTTAGTAATACGACCCCAAAGGTTGTGTATGCTTGGTTTTCAAATTGAATATCCATCTTTCAAATAATCACGAAGTAGGAGAATTTTGTGGGTCCCACTGTTACTTCTCTCAAATTGAACCAGCTTGGACGGGTTATTGAACAGTCTATTTATTAACTTAGTGCATCTTGACCCATCCAAATTTAGTCCATCTAAGTTGGACTGATTTGGGCCAAGTATGTTGCATGAATCAGCCTATGAAAACTGTCAAAATATTTAACTAAAAAACTTTATTTGTTTGACATTTTAAATATAGCTGTGATAAAGATGAACAGAAGTTTTATTGTTTGCCTGGTAATTAAACAAACAAAGAAATTAAAACTTGGTAAGAGTTGAGTGGCTCATGACCCATTGTTTGGTCCGCTTTGACCACCTAACCCATCTCAACATAACTAGCTTTTGGGTAGAGTTGGACAATACCCATGTATGGATTCAATCATTTTGACCCTGCTCAGTTTGGCCCAAATCGTCCATTTGCCACCCCTAGAACCAAGATAGTGGTGCCTACATATAGATATATCATATATTGTAATGGGGATGATTTGTCAAAACATTTTCATTAATATATGTATGTAAGATAGTAGCCACATATTTCCTTCGCTGTGTACATTTTTCCTGTCGTAAATTGTAGACTGTTGTAATGCATTCGCATTAAGATTCAGTTCGTCATTATATTTTCGTTTGTCCTCTTGAACAACCTTTTTACTTCATCAGAGGTAGAGGTATGGACTGCGTACATCTTACCTCCCCAGACCCCACTAGGTGGGAATACACTGGGTTTGTTGTTGTTGTTGTTGTTGTTGTCCTCCTGAATTTCTTTCTTATGCAGGAAAACTAGCTGTAAAGAATGCCGTAATTTTTCATACATAAAGTTATCAAAAGTTATTGGTTGGCTGAAGCTGGCCTTCATTCTCAGTCGTGAGATTCCTTTGCTTTCTCAAAAGGTTAGACTTTGATTTAGTTGATCTGTATTTGATATTCCTCTATTAGCTAAGTGTATACTTCAACAATCTTGTTTGTGTTTTCTACATTGAGAGACTTGCATTCATAGTTATAAGTCTGTTTCCTTTTCACTCACTTGGAATTATCTCCTTTGGATATGTACATTTACAATATGCTATACAGAAATTCCCCTAAGCGCTTCACATTACGTTCTTGCAAACAAAACATAAGGTGGATGAGTACATATATAATAATTGTCTGCACTGGCCTCTGAGAGAACAAATTGCTAACTAGTAACAAAGGTTAATGTCCTGAAGTCAATAAATAAAAAGACTCTTGCAATTCTGTATTTTATAAAGTACAAATATCTTTCATTTAGCTTTCTGGTTCTTGCATGTATGGGTTGATTTTCTTAGGTGGCAGCTCTAATAATCTTTTGGTGTTCATTTGTTGTGGGTCTGTACTGCAATGATTTCTGCAAATATGCAATATTAAATCATTATATGCTTATTCTTTCAGTGTATGTTTTAGATGTTAAATAAACATATGTCAATTTGTTTTGTTTTTGTCCAATTTGTAACATCTGAAGCAGTTTGATACCCAGGAAATTGACTTTTATTGCAATTCACCAGATTTCCAGGTTGCTTGCGGCAGTTTATGTACTTTCTACTTCTGTTAAGTCTTTTAGTATAGCACCTAGCAAAGCAATCTCTGAGAACCAATGGGCGTCGTTTTTTCATCAAGCTTCAATTGGTACTCATCTCAATCAACACTTCTTTTCTTGCCCATTGAAGAAGCAGAAAGCTGAACATGTTGTGGATTATGAGGTATGTGTTTCTGAGTTTAGTTTTCATCAACAACTGCTCTACAAGAAGTTTTTCTTCGTCGTGCTTGTATAAGGTTTTCACCAGTTATTTGTTATGCAGTTTTAACCCCTAATCTTAGCTGTGTGTTCTGCATAACGGTTGCACCTAATACTAGCAACATGATCTCTTACAGTCTTGCCTTTTTTTAGCGTTAAGGACTTTGTAGTTCCATGTGTTCCTTTTGCTTTTAACAGTTTGCAGCAGATGACGGGCAACAGTTGGTTATAATACAATAAGTGGTCGTTTGGTAGAGTGTATAAGATAATACTGAATAGACTGTATTAGTAATGCTAAGATTAGTAGTGCAGGGATTAGTTATACTAGGATTAGTAATACTGAGATTATTTTTTATGCAGTGTTTGGTTTGATGTATTGAAAATAATATGTATTGTTATATTTTAAAAAAAATATTGTTTGTTTACAAAAATACTCTCGACATATTATAACTGTATATTTTCTTTGCAAAACTTTATTTTTCTTTTTTAAAATAAAAAAATTAACAATATAACTAATTTTTTGCTTTAAAATTTTAAGATTTAATCATTCAGTTGCAATTTTTTTTTGTTTTCTTTTCTTTATTTGTTCATCATTTACTTGTTGTTCCCACTTTGTGGTATTTTGAAGCTGGAGGGAGGTACGTGTAACTTTTGAATGAGACAATAGAATCATTATTAACATAAAATTGTGTTCAGTAGAGTGTTAAAACTAAGCTGAAAAATTATTTTTATTTATGAATAGCCTATTTACAAAATTAAAGTTTGTATGCAATCATGCAATTTATTTTTGGATTTTGACCAATAAGTATTTTTTAAGTTAATGAAGTAGTTTTTTTATGACAAATTATTTGGAGAGATATTATTATCTTGATAAATTGAAAAGAAGTAACTCACATTGAATAAATTGAAAAAGATTTAGAAAAAAAAAAAAAAAAAGGCAGTCCGGTGCATTAAAGCTACCGCTATGCGCGGTGTCTGGAGAAGGGCCCCACTACAAGGGTGTCTCGTACGTAGCCTTACCTTGCATTTCTGCCAGAGGCTGTTTCCAAGGTTTGAACCCGTGACCTCCTGATCACATGGCAGCAACTTTACCAGTTACTCCAAGGCTCCCCTTTAAAAAGATTTAGAAAAAAATAATTGAAGAAATTTGAGGGAATTTCTGTAAATAATAATAAAATTTATAAACTAATTTATTTAAATAAATTTATTAGTACAAATATAAAAAAATAAAATTAAGAAAATAAAAAAATATTTAAAAGAATTTGAGGGATATTTTTGTTTTTACACATTAGTCCATGGTATTAAAACTCATGTATTACTAATAATACCATATGGGATGTATTAGTAATACACCCTATAATACCATGTAGGGTGTATAACTAATGCATGGTATTAGTAATACATAGGTTCAAAATCCTACCAAACATAGTACTAAGTAATACCACACTTAATACATGGACGATTTCTCCTAATACATCCTACCAAACGACCCCTAAGTGGTACAAAAGTGAGCTAAGCCTGAATCTGAGTGGTTCACCTGATATATTTTAGTGAAGTTGAAGTCTAAAGTCAGAAGTAATCATACAACCTTTATTGGGTTTTCCTCCGAATCTATCCACTTGTGTTTCTGACTATGAGCATCGACAATTATCTTATGCTGTGGTTGTTCTGCTATAGTCGTGTTATTGATCGCCAATCACTAAGCTAGCATGACATTCGTTACCCTTCTCTCCTTGAAACAAAATATTGTCTTAAGGGTTGGATTCCTTGGGCAGATCTTTTGGGAGCATAAAATCTTCTTTTGGGATAGCAGACAGAGTGATTAATGATAAATCAGATAGAAAATGAGATTAAAAACTGGGAAGAAAAGTCAAAATGAGGAAGTTAACTTTCTCCAAGGAAAACGCGGAGCAGTATTCGCAGAGTAAATCAAAAGTTTCTGACTCTAAGGAGCAATCTTGGAGCCCTAAACATAAACATAGCATTCTGTCCGCACTGTAAAAGACCACTAAGGTAAAGTCCCAGCCCGCAAACAACAACATACCCTGCGTAATCCCACAAAGTCACAGCCAGCAGCAAAGCTTTTACAAAATCTCACTAAAGCCTAAAAGGCAACCTACTATTGAATCTAAGTTTTTTCCCTACACATGATCTAATATTATAGTTTTTTCTTTGAATTGTGCTGGGTGCACTTATATCTATGGATTTTGCTGTTTTCAGGGTTCATGTTCCTCAAGCCAACAGTTTCTTAGTTCAGAAGAACCTAACATGCTCAGGTATTTCTTGGTCTTAGCATGAATTAAGCACCTTTGCTAAGAAGATGTGCTCATTTCTGTTTCATCTGCATCCTCTTTTGATGCAGGTTTACACCTGAGTCAGTCGAAGATCTTGAAGATTTTGTTTCGAGATTCTTTGAGAGCCTGCCTTCTTGTACAATTGTCTGTCTTAGCTTGCTTGGACGCTCTGTTTCCAGTTTGTTGACTGAATTGTTGCATTCTCCATACCCCATTCAATCATGGGTTTTGTTATCCCGCATGAGCTCGACTAGTCATCCCATCACTGTAATTTTGCCCGTGCATTCTGTCTTAAATGGTAATAGTCTTGTACTCCAAATTGAACAGTAAATTCTTGGAAGGCATCCATCACTTATTCTTCCTTTTTGCCATCAGAAGTTGGAGATGATGTCGCTGAATTCATTTCCAGTTCTTCATTTGAAGTCAAAGACAAGCACTGGCGTTGCCCTTGGGTATACAGCGTGATTGATGATGTGGCACCAGTCTTTAGAGATATATTAGAGAATAATTATTTATCCTCTTCTGTACACCTATTAGAAGATACTGCAGAGAGCAGATCATCATGGTGGAAGTGGAGGAAACAACTTGATAAGCGCCTTGCTAATTTCTTACGGTTAGTCTTATTTAAATAATTCTTCATCTACTTTAGTGTTCCATGCAAAAGTTCATCTCCCTTAATTTGGATGGTCTTCAATACTGAATTCTTGGAATTTTGGCTGCTCGCAAGAGTTCAGTTGACCTTTCCGTTTGGTAGTTAAGAGTGAAGTCACTAAATGTGATGCTTATCATTGCTATCATGATGACAATTCACTTACAAATAATGCACATCAGAGTATTTTACGTTTCAACTTTATATGCCTCAGGAATCTAGAGGATTCATGGTTAGGTCCTTGGAGATTCTTGCTTTTGGGGGAATTGTCAGAATGTGAGCTCCTGGATTCCTTAGTGAAGAAACTCTATGATCATTTTCGACGTAAAGCTGGAGCAGATGTTCATGAAAGTCTTCTTAAAGTAATTCTTGGAGGTGCAAAGTACGCTTGTGAGAAAGAAAATTGCATTTCTCAGATGGTTATAAATAAAGGATGTCACCTACATGGAGGGGGTCATGGAAACTCGCAAGTGTTGTATAAGACATCTACAGAAGTTGAATGTCTCTATGATTCAGTATACAAGTCTATACTTGATGAAGCTCAAGGGATGGAAGAGACTGAATCCATAAGTAGAAGACCAGTTATTCTTGTTTTGGATCTTGAGGTGCAGGTGTGTTTACTTTTGCTGTTGCTTTCCTGGTTATTCTATTATTATTGGTTTCTTGAAGAGTATTGATTCAACTTTGTGCTTCATTATATCTGAAAGTTTCTTACACTAGCCAAAAGCTTTGCAGAAAGGACATATAAAGTCCTCCCATGTTTCAGGAAGTTGCAATTCTGGGAAATGATAGATTTGTTAAATATTGCACTTTGTTATATCTTGTAGCCCATACATTGTGCATAGTGTGCTGCAACTGTTTGAACTTCCCCAAGTAGGAGAAGTTTCTCTGCTAATTGGCAAAATTCTAGTAAATTCTTTTTTTACACGGAAGGTTTTGGTTAGAAAACTAAATGGCGACTTCTGCAGATGCTTCCTTGGGAGAACCTACCGGTATTAAGAAACCAGCAGGTTTATCGCATGCCTTCAGTTAGCAGCATCAGAGCAACGCTGATCAAGTCTTGCCAATATCAACAGCAAGTTCAGATGGGGGGATCTCTTATGAAAGAAGGGGTTCCATCACCTTCTATTCCACTGATTGATCCACTGGATTCCTATTATCTTTTGAATCCAAGTGGAGATCTTAGTAGCACACAGAGTGAATTTGAAAACTGGTTCAGAGATCAGGATTTTGAGGTACTTCTCCAATCTACTCCTGGAATTAGAACCAGTAAAAAGAAAGAAAACCCTTAGACTAAGTATCACATTTTGCCCTTTCTGCTTGTGCTTACATGTAAAATGTTCATCTATATACAACAACAACAACAAACCCAGTATATTCCCACAAAGTAGGGTTTGGGGAGAGTAAGTGTACTCAATCCATACCACTACAAAGGTGAGATAGAGGCAAAATGTTCATCTATATCCATACTCCAAAAAAGTTATGTTTTTTTTCTTCCTTTTTTCATGAATGCCAATAGGGCCCTATTATTTTTATTGAATTTCTGCTGAAAAATGAGAGATATGTTTTCCTTAAATGGGAGGAAAAATTAGTAAAAAGTTTTTTTTCTTTCTTTTGATCGGGAAAAAAAGTAATTTATTTTAGTGGAAACTGCAGTGGTTCTATTATTTTTAGTTGTTTCCACTAAAAAATAGTGATATAGACTTATCTTATAACTGAAAATAATTAGGATATATAAACTTATCGGTCAACTGGCCAACTACCTTAGTCCCAAATTAATTGGATATGTTATATTCAGAGGATTCAGTATAGTTAAGACCAATTACAAGTTAGCTGTCGACTTACTCCAACCTTTCTTTACTCATATACAAGCTAGTACCTGTTTCTTTGAGAGCAGCTTATGTGAACGGTGTACAAATAATCTTATTGCTCCCTTAAATAAAAATATATACACACCCACACATATAAGCTCAAGGACTAAGAAACATTCTGAATTCAGAGTTTTTAACCATGTCTTTCCGTTTAAATTCATCTCAATGCAGCGTTATACGAATTAAAATTTAGAAGTACTAAAAGTTCTCTATATGCTCTGTAGGTGTAAAATATCTGGTAGGATAAAAAGACTTCTAAAAAATACAAGGCTTATGATAAACGTACCAACATGCCTAAAATGTATTTGTTACTAATTGTTATAGACTGCATCAATCATTTTCTTTCATTGTGCCCTATATGTCACCAAGTTTGCATGGATTTCAAGAGATTGTAGGTAAAATAATTGGTCATTCAATAAACATGAGCATTATTATCTTATACACAAAATTCCAAGAGGTAGATACATCGATATCCTTATCTTTCTGGCATACTTTCGTGTAAAAAATTGTGATATAAGAATAGCGAGAGAAAGATAATTAATATGGTTTGTCACATGCCTCTTCTTAGGATATTTTAAACAAAAGCATGTTACTTTTGTTGTGCAGGGGAAGTGTGGAACTGCACCAGCAGTAGAAGAATTGGCTGAGGCCTTGAAGAGGCATGATTTTTTTATTTACTTTGGCCACGGAAGCGGTACGCTCAAGCTCAATTTGAACTGATCCATGATATTATCTTGGTTCATTAGGTTTTACTCACTATTGCCTACACGCTCAAATAATATGTTGCTATGCTGGTATTTCAGGAACACAATATATCCCCGAGCATGAGGTGAAGAAACTTGAGAGTTGCGCTGCTACTCTGCTTATGGGGTGCAGCAGTGGATCACTGTATCTGCATGGATGTTATGCTCCTCGAGGTGCTCCACTGTGCTACCTATTCGCAGGTTCTCCAGTTATAGTTGCTAATTTATGGGAAGTGACAGACAAGGATATCGACAGATTTGGAAAGAGCATGCTTGATGCTATTTTAAGAGAAAGATCAAATGTTTCTTTTAGTTGTGACCAATGTGATACAATTTCAGATCAACTTGATTCCTTGAAAATTACAGATAGAAAAAGAACACAAAGGGTAAAGACAAAGAAAGATACAACACCTGATATGTGTAATATGAATGTATCTACTAACCACTGTAACCATAGACCAAAGATTGGATCATTCATGGGGCAAGCTCGAGGGGCATGCACTCTCCCTTTTTTGATTGGAGCAGCCCCAGTTTGTTATGGTGTCCCCACAGGAATAATAAGCAAAAAAGATTTGTAGTATTATAACATTGTGTATATGATAATGTTACACTCCCATTCTTTATTGCTTGTACTGTCATGAATCTTTTATCATTTTAGATACTGTGTTCCCTTTTTTAAAGTCTGACCAAAGATGAAATATGTATCAATTTCACTGAGGAACTTTCAAATATTGATATATGATAAGACTTGCTGAACCAACTCAGTGCTTGAACGAATCAAATCAGTTTGGGAACATCGAATCTGATTCAGATTTCCGTGAAGAGCTTTTCCGTCATCGGATTGTGCAAATTCTAATGCCATTAACATCCAACTTCCTGCTAAAATATAGTTTTAGATATATGTCGTATTCTGCATGTTATGTGGCACCCACATTCACCAATATCAACACAGTTCACTATTTTAATTGAGAAACTAATAAATAGCCTTAAATTTATTTTAATAATCGCTAAACAGTTGAATGAGTTAATGTGTTTTATTTGTATACTAAAATCCAGAATTTCCTT
This sequence comes from Capsicum annuum, assembly GCF_002878395.1. Lineage (NCBI taxonomy): Eukaryota > Viridiplantae > Streptophyta > Magnoliopsida > Solanales > Solanaceae > Capsicum > Capsicum annuum. The sequence goes on from NC_061118.1 coordinate 160,607,748, forward strand.
TCGCTTTAGTATCAGTTTGGAACTACCTGAATAGACTATACTAGCACCATGAGGCCTACCAGAAAAATAGTCTCTTCCCATGCCCACGCTATACGAGTTCATATAACCAAGAACAAGTTTGGGCCTAGTCTGGTTTACAGGGGACGGGGTTCATCAAAGGCAAACAACTACAGATCTGTATCACATTCACATAAGTTGGAAGTGGCAAAAGGTGAAAGAAATGAAAATGTACATCAGAAATTGCATTCATACAAGCTGAATAGGTAAAACGTGAAGAAGAAATGAAAATGTACATCAGAAATTGCATTCATACAAGAATTGACAGATAAATGTTCAACAGACAGAATAAGCAAATTACAAAGTACAAATCACAGTAAAACTGAGCTTTCTTCGAGTGCCAGCCAATAATTCTGACCCATCCTACAATCTACCATGTATCAAGCATCAATTTGAGGCAGATGTGCATGAGAATGTTAGAGCACAGTTAAATCCTAAACTAAGACCTATAATGATTTCTTTTTTCACAACTTCAAACATACACAAATTACAACTATCTCCGACCTGCGTTGGCCTCTCTACGTCTTCGTCTCCTCCCGGAGCGACCCAAAAGGACTCTACCTTCACGACGAAGACGTCCAACTAGTGATATACCACTATCATCATTATCATCGCCACTATTGTCACTGTCTTCATCAGAGTACTCGAAACCACCAACTGGGAGGTTTCGATCAACTCCACCAGCACCTCTATCCAAAGTGTCACTTATGTCTCTCTCGTGCCGCCTCACAACCCGATTTGACCCAATATTCCCTGCTGAACCAAAAGCCTGCAAAAACAGAAACACATTCATCAAGTTGCGATCGATGCCCATTCCAAAACCTTCATTCCCATTCATCATCTCATTCGCATCAAAATGCTCTTCATCGTCTGAATCAAAGCCATAATGACTTCCTTCTATCACATAATCACCAAAAACCACAGCCCCTGGCATAGAAGTAGTTATAGTGCTGATAACATCATCCCTCTCTCGTTCCCTCTCCAGCCTTCTCCATTTTTGTTCAAGAAGAGGATCTACCTCACGTGGCCGAGAACTGGGGTGCTCAGCCTTAACATGTTTCCGTATCTCCTTGTAGCTTCCAACAAACGAGCAATCATCCTGCATGCAGCTACGCTTCTTCGTATTTAGATAGTCCCTTGCAGGTTCAACCACAGTCCATCCCTTAACCTGGCCTCTACATAGTGGGCAAGCAACTTCAGCGACCTCGCTTTTCCCAGAAGGCCAAGTAGAAAATGGGTCAGCAATTGGAGTATCAGCAGAACCCTGCATAGGTTGATTATTATCTGGCAGTGTTGCTTTAGTGTAGGCTTTCTTGTACTGATCGAGGCAGTTTGAATAGCGTAAGCTAGTTCCACACATGTAGGGGCGGCAACCTTTGTCATGAGAGGAACACAGGAGCAGCACAGCATTATGAGGATATTCCATGCATACAGAACATGTTGCATCTTCCCAGTCTTTCTTCTCAAAGATTTTGGAGCATTTCTTTTGGTGAACAAGTTCAGAATGGTTAGCAGATGGCAAAGGGTATGGGGTGGCCCTACATCGTCGAGAACCATTCCTACGTCGTCCTGTGGCCCCTTTTGCCATTTCCTAAACAAATCTGCACGATCAGAACATCATAATTTAGCATGATAGTACTAGATTCAAAAGAGAGTGAAGTCACATCAGATATCTGATGGGTGCTCAAGTAGGCTTCCGAACTATTTTAACTTTCTTAGAAAAAAATAATATCCTTTCTATTTTACGGTTCAATGCAGGACCCAAGAACAGAGATCTCGGGCAAAGATGTTACAATATGCAGCATAACTCAATCATAAAATTCAGTGACATTATGTGTTCTAGCAATGTGCATAGTGTTGCTAAAAACATGAAAGACAGATCAAGCATAAAACTAAGTGTCAAGTGTTTGTTTCATTTTTGGTATGTCTACATACATAAAGGAAAGCATGAGGATCAGTCAAGGAAAGAAAGTACGATGGACCTCTTGCGAGTGTGTAACAAGAGAAAATAATTAGTAGAGTTCATGCATCCATTTGATTATTCAATGTAACATCATATCAATCAACGATGCCCACAATCCCAAACTAGTAGGCCTTAGCTATATGAATCCTGTGTATCAATTAAGTACTATTTGAAGCTAATACTCAGAGAATAGTCAAATTTTACAATTACTTAATAACCGAAAGCAGCTTACACTTTTCTTTTAGACTTTTAGAACTCTTGAGTTTACGTGACAGCATAATTGTTGGTTGCTGAGTAAAAACGCTTGACATGCATTCAGATAAAGCAATAATCTAGGAATAGCAAACACATGACAATGATCAGAGGCAGTGGAAATGCAGCCCCCTAGAGCTAAAAAAAATAAAAAGGGCAGCCCGGTGCACTAAGCTCCCGCTATATGCAGGGTCAGCACAAGGGCCCGACCACAAGGGTTTATTGTACGCAGGCTCACCTTACATTTCTGCGAGGGGGTAGATGGCAAATACATTTAGTTGAATCTGATTACCGAAGACAAGGAAAAAGTTTAGGGGGTAATGTGTGGTTCTATAAAGCAACCCAGCTGCTACCACCCACCTTCCCTGCCATACTATCTCTTTCTTTTTACTCAACTTTAAATTCTCGAAATCCACCCTCATAAAGTGGAGTGAAAGTATTCAAACCAAGTCAACTTGGAATAGTTTGAATAGCATAATCGCTGTAAGATTGCAAGGACACCCTATGCTTACCTGAGAAGACCAAGGAAAAATACAGGTCCATACCAAAAAGACCACAACAGACAGATGGAATAACTTTCATCCCATCCGGAAGACAAATACAGACGCCCTCAATATGCATTAAAAAGCCATTAAATGAGATCAGCAGTTGCATGAAAAGTATCATGTGCTAGCTGCTAAATCACAAGTCTGATATAAGACGTCCTAGACCTTCTATTTTAAACAAGGAATGGATTCAAAATCTGGAATAGGTACTTGTCTGGAACTATATACCCAAGTACTTTCGGAAGTTACTACAATTCAACTCCTTCGGAAAGGATAATAAGGAGGGGTTCTCTAATGGTGTATTATAACCCAAAGAAAAATGACATACAGGAAGTATAAACAGCCGCGACAACATGATTCATGGGAGGTACTCACTAGTCAACTTCCTGCAAATATGAAAACGGATACTCGGCAAAGTTTATGTGAACATGTTTGACTCGGTTGGGAGTCTAAGAAATAAATAAAAACATTGGAACCTGTGATCTTAACCATATCCTAACATTTGAGGAGGTATAAAAACTTCACATTAAAGGTAACATGGAAAATTTTTAATTAAATTGTTTCCAATTTCATTGAGTCATTCCTTTTCAAAAGGACTTAAAAGGAAACATGTTAACATAAACTAAATCATAGGAGTAGCTAAAATGTGCAAATGTTCACGTGTAAACGAAATCTGTGACCAAATAAAAAATAGACTGTCTTGATCAGCATTTTACTAAGTTAAAAAGAAACCTACATGTTCAACTCAATTGTCGCAAACTCAGTAAAAAATTTGCAAATATTCACAGGTAAAAGAAAATCTGTGTGACGAATTTTTTTTTTTTAAAAGACAGCCTTGATCAGCAATTTACAGAGTTAAAAGAGACATCTACATGTTCAACCCAATTGTTGCAGACTCAATAAACCTTCATCTTTTAGGCAAAAAACTATTTTTCAACCTCTCAAACAAATGTCAGCTCCCAGCACATAATTGAAACTCTTAAAGCTACAGATCTATTCAAAAGTGAAGTACCACCATTAAATCCCAAAACAACGAACCACACACTGATTGCACAATCTGGTAAACTGAATTATAACAATGAGTATCAGAGACTATCACAAAAGTAAGACCAGATGAAGAGAAAAAAATGAGGAATTTAGAATTGGGGAATCAAAACATTTATAAGACAGAATTGCCTTAGGCCATTGTAATTCAGATGGAGAACAAACACCAACCAACTCGACCTCCATCGGTCTCCAGGAATCATCAATCAACAACCCAATTGGCAAAACACCTCACAACAACAGATATTCAAACACCAAGAATGAATACATATCCACATTATGTACATACCACCAAGCTAAACTATGCAAAAAGATAAAAGCTTTACTTGCACCCACCTCGAGTTTTGAGCAAATCTGGATCCAATTCAAAAACTGTTACTGATAAGCAGCAAAAAAGGTACACAATAGCTATATATATATATACCCCCATCCCATCCCATCCCACCCCAGCCCTACCCCCACCCCACACCCCAATAGAATTCAACTCTCCCACCACCTATTTACCTACTACAAACGCAAAGGGAGGTTGGAAAAATGCATCCAATACACTCCAGAACGTGGCCCTAAGCAGAACAAAATCACGCGAGAATACAGATAACAAAAACGAATAAATTAATAGATAACAATTCAAAAAGGCTCAGCACAGCGATTAATTACTTAAATAACTAAAAAACAAAGCCAAGCACATGACGCTCCTTGACATCAATCTGAGATTCACCATTAATTTTATCCAATTATTATCAAAAATCCATCAATTGTCCCATTATCCCCTCAATTATCAAAATCCATAAATTAAACAAAATATATATATATATATATATGGAATTCTTACCGGTGGGAAAATCCAATTAATTAAAATTGGACAATGAATGAATGGGTAAGAAAAAGGTAAAAGGAGAGAGCTAGGGTTTTCTGGTTAAATTAAATTAAAAAAAAAAAAAAAAGGAGAGAGATCTGAGAAGGAAATTGGAGCGCGGGTATTGAAAATGGAAAAATGAAAATTTGGGGGAATTTTGGATTATTGGTGGATAGAAAATAGAAAATAGAAAATACTAAAAGAAAGCGAAAAAAGAAGGGGAAAATGGTAGAGAGAGAATGCATGGGATTGGTGGAGTCATTTCTACGCTACTCTTTTTCTCCTTTCGACGGCAGTTACCCCTCAAAATTTCACTTGCGGGTTTGGGAAAGTGCTATTCACGCTCCCATTATTTCCTAATATGTTTTATTAAGTTCGTTTAGTCGAGTATATAAGAATAATATAAAATATAGTGTATCTAAGTAATATTTATGTTACTTATGCTTGCATTTGCTATTCTTATATTTTTATTATATAGTATTTAATTTGATGTATTAAAAATAACATGAATTACATAATTTTTAAAAAAATATTATAAAAATACCCTCTATATATTATATGTTGAAAAAGATTCAGAATTTTTTTTAAGAAATGATTGTATTTTTAATCATACTAATGCATACATTGGATCCATTATATTATTAATGTCACGAATTTTAAGATATTAATAATACACACCATAATACACAATATATAAGTACTAATAATGCACATGCATTATTTTTTTAATACGCCCTATCAAACGACCACTTATAGGTAATTTGGTGGGATGTATTGAAAAAAATAGTGCATGCATTAGTTAATGTGTATTATGAGTACCTTATTTTGTACAATTCTTAGACTATGTATAATCAATACAAGTATTAGTTAGTTACACACATTATTATCTATTGAGATGTGTATTAATAATACACCTTATTTTCAATGTATTGATAAGGCAAAGACTCTAAACACATACATTAACTTATTAAATTTCAAATTTACTTCTCCTTTTTAGTTTTTTTTTTTCCTCTGATCGGCTATTACCTTCATTTTTTTACTCTGATTTGTAGCTAATGCTACCTCCATGAAGATCTTCGCCTCTCGTACGAGCCACGAGCATGTTCATAAAATTGACATATGAACTAGCGTACAACCCCCCTCGTGCAGCGATTGTGATCCCAAAAGTTATAAGTGTGAGAGACTAGCGTTAGATGATTTCAAGCGGGGTAGGGGTAGATCGAAGAAATACTGGAGAAAAGTGCTTAGATGTTACATGGAGCAGTTACATTTCACCGATGACATGACCCTGGATAGGAAGGTTTGGAGGGAAAATACTAGGATAGAGGGATAAGGTGAAGGGATGATCGTAGTTCGTAGTTAGGAGGGTTTTGATGTCTTTTGTTTGGTAATGTACATTATTCTTGTGGATGTTGTATCTATGTTAGTTTTATCATGTTTCATGCTTTGAATATTTTTGTATATTATCCTGTGTCGTGAGCCGGGAGTCTATCGGAAACAGTTTCTCTACTTCTTTAGAGATAGTGGTATGAACTGCGTACATTCTAGCTTCCCCAGATTCCACTAGGTGAGAATATACTGAGTTTTGTTGTTGCTGCTATTTCAAAAGGTACAAATATTTTGGTAAATAAATATCCACATTAAATGAAGTATTAATACTTACATTAATAATACAGTGATTACTCCTTAGTCTTAACGTACGTGTTGTTTGTTAATGGAGAGAGTGAAGACCACGTATGATGAGTGGTTAGCTGATTGGTGTTTGCATTTAGTTTGAGACGTGAGGTGCTTTCATCCAACATCGGGAATCGTGACTGCCAGGCTATACGACACGTCAGCTTTAGTTTTTTTCCGGAGGTACTAAAGCATATTCCTATTTTATGTTTTCTCACATTTTTCCAGAAAAATAAAATAAAATCTGATTAAAATTAACAAGTACTGACCCCTAGTAATTATTTTTGAGTAACCTTGTACTAAGAAAAACAAAATTAATTAACATTAAAAGCAGTCAATCTCCATTAAGCTTGTACAAGAAAATCAATTTATTAATATACATTATATTCATTTGACAAAATTATAAAAGTATTTATCTTTGTTGTACGGCAATAAAATAAGGTTTATGTTTGATCTTCAGATGATGATGCAAAATATTGTGATGTAATAGTGGAAAATGATAATAATATTTTCTCAGCAAATGAAATTGCCACAACCAAAAAATTCCACAATAGAAAACTAAAAGTTTGAATATATAAAATATAAAACCCCCATTTTCAATATTTTCCAAAAGACTAATGAAAATGTATTTGATACCAATAAGTTCATTCCATTTTTACACATTAGGTAGGTGATCTCATTATTGGGTTTGAGAGAATAGATTTGACGGATATCTTATTTCTATTTTGTGTGAATAAAAAGATTATTTTTGATAAATTTTGACTTAAAAAAAAAGTGTAAAAAATAAATTTAAAATATTACAATACTGACAAAAGTTTAAATAAAAATACAAAGAAAAGGAGAAGTATTGATAGTAAGATAAATAATATGCCCACCAAACCATCACTGCCCCCCTAACAATGTTCCTAAGCATTTAGCGATTGTTATTATCAATTAGTATTCAATTTGTCAAGATAATAACATCAAAAGCTAGGTTAGTCATAATATACTGCCTTAATTCAATATTTTTTGATATAATTCTTAGTTCTTTTTATTAGCTTTTTTGATTTGACCATTCAGTATTTAAAATCTATTGACATGACTAATGTGTGTTGTGTAGGTCTCATTTAAGTGCAAGCGCCTTTCATAAAAAAAAAAATCATCATCAAAGCTCGAATTCAAAATTATGTTTGATATGAAAGAACTTGTCGCAAATGAAAATTAAAATTAATTTAAATATAGATTGATCTAAAATATTATGGAAGAGTCAAAGAAATATGGATGAAAAAACGTGTAAATGCGCGAGGATTTACTATTGTTTATTATTTTAAGTTCTTTAGATTAAAAACAATTCCTGTTTTTTTTTTTTTTTTTCAGAATTGCACAACCTCGTGAGCAACAAGTAATAATGCGTATAAAAAATATCCCAACACAAGAGTGTCATAATCAAGGAAATAAAGTAAAATTACCAGTAGCATTTATCATAAGAACCTTTAATAACTCATACTATCTCATTTAATTAATACTCTACTAATTAGAACAGTAATGTAGTAGATATGAAAAAATAATACTCATAAATAACGTTTTATTCTATTTTAAAAGAATTGAAAGCAACATGAAGCCACTAAAACTGCTCAAGTTACGAGTTATCAACTCTGTCAAGTTGATGTTGGTAATTGCTTCCTTATACTGCTTATGGTGTGCAACCTAAATATACTTGGTTCGTCCTCGTCGGCCAGCTGTTGGTGAAGAGGCTGATCTCGGAATTCTTGTATTATGGCTATATATTTTTTCCTCCCTCATTGACTGTGCATTCAATCCATGAACTCATGAGAACCCCAAGAACTTATGTCCTTATGACTAAATAAAAATCATAGTGACTAGTGACACAAAAAATCTGGCAACATTTTGCAGTTGAGGTTCTTTTTGGAGGGAAAAAAAATAGTGTGATAGAAAGGTAATTGGCTGATGTTAAAAAAAATTAACAGTGTTGGAGTGACGACTAAAAATGCACCACTTTTTAAAACCAGTCAAAAGAATATGTATTATTTTGTGTCTAGAGTAAAGATAATGTATGATTTTGAGCCTTAACTTGCAATTGGATCACCACCCCCTGTATTAAAGCATATAATTTCGGTCACATGCCATGTTAGCAGCCTGTCACAATCCTCCTCTTTCCTGGGAATAAAACTACATCATCAACTCACATGAACTTCCCTTTCATCTTTAAGCAATCACAGCCAACTATGGAGGAAAAAGAAATAGAATCTAGAAAAGAATAAAAGCTGGCCAAATCATTTGCCAATGCCAAAAAAAATGAAAAAAAAGAACTAAAGAGGAAGGAGTGGGCTCAGCTTTTCCCCCCCTAAATACATAGATGAAATGTTAAAAGATGAAAATAAGTTGTTAAAGTAACAACCATAGATACCAAGACAGCAGAAAGAAGCTAAGTTCCAAAAGGAAAAAATACGCAGAGCGGAAGGAGGGGTGGAGGGGAACATTTTGAGAAACTCATACTTGATGTTACAATACCCCTCTGAGGGCTATGTTAGTATCCTAGGGACATTTGGGAGCATCATCTCCGGGTATGTCATCTTCATCATGGTAGATGTTTTCAGCCATCTGCCAAATTTGTAGTATATTATCCTCCGCAACACTAGCGACGACCCAATCTTCACATGGGTTCCATGAGAAGTCTGAAATTTTACTTGTATGGCCACCGTGAATAAAGAGCAACTCTGGTGGTCCATCTTCTGCATCTTCTGGAGTTTGTTCTTCATCGATCCTAAACCAAATTAAAAAAGTGAAATTTCAGGTTTACTGCTGCCTGTAGGTCTCAAAGGTAACATCATATATAAAACCTCTAGTGATTCTTGTGAATTAACCAAAAATCCCACGTAAAACAAAATAAAAAGCAAAGGCATCAAAAGCCCAGACGCTAAATGTATCACTGAGTAAAAAGACAGAAAATGTTTTTTCCAACACAAGAAAATATCATGGTTAAACTAAAACTAGTCTTTCTGTAATTCCACTTAAAGCACATGATTTCAAATCCTCGACGCAATGATATCTTTAATCTCAAAGTCCAACATTTATACAGCACGTCACAAAGTTGGAACAATGGAATGGATACCTAACAATTCAGTGAATAAGTGCAATTGAACTTTAAACTCCCAGATACAGAGACCTGGATCAGAAAGCTCAGATTCGGACCACATGATAATACAATTGTATATCTGGATTATCATGTGCACAAATCAACATGAAACTTCAATTGTAAACATGCCAGTACTCAGTAGAGCATATGATGTAGTCATTTTCACATGTTAGGACAATTTAGCACAATATTGACTACTCAAACACGCAATAGGATGAACCTATTTCAGAGCTCCAAGTCCATGTAATTAAGGTGACAAAGTAGCAACATATTAAATGAAGTGCCAAAATACTCCCTATGTCCCATTTTATGTGGCATCCTTTCCTTTTTAGTCCGTCCCAAAAATGAATGTCACCTTACTATAATTAACAATTTCACTTTCAAATTTCCCTTTTATCCTAAATGAAATGATTTAGTAGGCTCGTTTGGCCATGAAAACCAAAAAGATTTTAGGTTGGAGTTGGAGTTGTGTTTGGCCATGAATATAAATTGGAGTTGTTTTAGGATTTTTGTGGGAGAAGTGGGAGTGAAAACAAGTTACAAATACAACTCCAAGTTGTATTTGGAATTCTTATGGCCAAACACCATTTTTGGAATAAAGTGGAAAAAAAAAATCCCAAAAAAGGAAAAAGTTCTTAAGGCCAAACGGGGCCTTCCAACCACACAAATATCTAAGGATTCTGTTATACATCACAAGTTTCAAAAGTCTTCTCTTTCCTTGAATACCGTGCCAAGTCAAAACAGCACAACATAAAAAGGGACGGAGGGGGTATTACTCAAGGACTAAGAATGTTTTTCCAAATAAATGGAATTGATCGAAATTAATGAGCAAAAGCAAGACAATGAAATGGCATAACTTATTATGCCCAACTTCTGTATGAGGTGGTGGTTTTCTAAGGAGTTCAAGGGATTCATGCTATGAAGGAGAAGAGGGAAGGAATGGGAATGATAGATCCCAACTCTAGGTGAAATATAGCTGGCAATAAGGTAGGTGTTGATGTATAGATAGGATAACAAAAAATTGAAACTTCAAAGAGCTACACCGAATAAACCCACTTCTAAAGAACTGTGACTAATAAAAGCACCCACAGGACTGACAGAACATTCACTATGATATTACAATAAAACTAGCAGGGATAGTTGGAAGAGCAACCTGCTGAGATCCCAAACCATGAGTCTCCTACCAAGGCAACAAGAAGCCAAGATGGTTTCATTCTTCGGATTCCAACCAACCTGGAAAACTTCCTCCCTGTAGAAAAGTTAATCAGGAAAATAATGATGACCAACTGTAAAAGTAGAAATATGAGCTTCTATAATACACTACGAACTTTCTATTATACTATTTTACAAGAATGATGAGGGAGCCAACATTTTCCTTAGAAGTGTATGTAAAGAAAGCATCTTACTTGTGACAGTCCAGAGTATGCAGTGCAGTAGAAATCTTGCGTAGATCAAATAATTTAACCGTCTTATCTGTAGACCCTGTTGCTACAACCCATTCGTTAAAGGGGTTGAAAGCTAAGCAGTTAACCTGATCAAAAGACAAAGGAGGTCAACCGTGCTTGTTTGTGAATAATAAATCCACTAAACTGCATTAAGAATGTTTTTTTAATCTAATAGGCAATGTGTAGTTATGATCATCTAATGAAGCAGCATAGAGTTCGCGTTTTTTTTGTTTGTACTAGGTGGGGAAAGAGATATAGAGGTTAATGGAGCAACATGAAGAAGAACCACATTGCATATACAAAACAAAAAGCAATCCAGACATGAATGTCGAATTATAGTTTTCACACACAGCACTATCACTTGTTTCTGCATTCCATTATTGTAAACCCAAAAGTATTATAAATAAAAAGGTACAGATAAAAGTTGGAAAGTACAAATTCTAGTTTTAAGAAAAACTGTAAGTATTTTGTAAGCATAAGATTCTCACAGTCCATGCAAGGAAATCAAAAGACTACCAACTATGTTAATAAGAAATATCAGAGTGGTTCCTCCAACAGTCAAAAGGAAAGTGCTATCAACTGCATAAGTGTGGAAAAGTCCAGCTAAGGAGTCTAAGACACGCACCTCGCTTTGATGTGCGATTACAGAATGTGCAGGTTTGGACACTGATGGAGTTCGCAGATCCCATACATAAAGATACTGATCATCCCCAACAGAGCCAAATAAATACTCATGCCTCAGATGCCAGGCTACATCCTCTACAACACCTTCATGAACCTATACATTTTAAATATTAGAATAAACCAAGAAAAGTTGACAAAAGCATGATGAGAAAATAATCTATCGGACAAGATTCTTGTCCCGGTTCTGTAGACTGAAATTGCAGTTGAGACACTATTGAAGTGTCAGTTTCGCTTTTGTAACATGATATTAATAACAAGGGCTAAAAGTTAAATGAAAGAACTCATGCTGTTCTGCTTCCCTTTCCCTTCTTTTACTTCAAGGTGCCTGAGGATGATTACTGGAAGGGGGAGCATGCAAGTTCTTCTCCATATATCAATTATAGCCATTTCACATTTGCAAGAGATAAAACTACATGCAATAAGCAGGTGCAACACAGTGATAACAATATGCAGAGTAACAAGGCAGTATCCGATACAGACTCATCAAAAAGCAAAAGGCAAACCTTAAATATCTGCATAGCATCTAGAGCCTTATTTTTGGGAGTGGCATTAATGTCCCATAAACATATCTGAGCATCATCTGAACCACTCAATAAATGACCCTGCTTAAATTGACTCCATGACAAGCCATAACCTTCCGTGTTATGGCCTCTTAACCTCAAATCTGGATTGCATGCACCATCTAGAGGAGGCTTAGATGGATGTTTACTGTAGTCAAAAACATATACTTCTGCACTAACTGTCTTGGTCGCAATGATAAATGGGTTTTGGGGCATATATCGAGCCCGATTAACCTCTCCATCATGATTTATCTGCTGGATTATTTGTACCTGAAAGGGAAATATTTATCATTATACATTAGTTGCTCAACGTCAACAGAGACACTAAGTTCACACTGATGATATGGGGAAATAATAGGACAGCAAAAAGATATGGAAATGGGGCCTCCAAATGATTATTCGCAACGATAAACCATTTTTAAAATCTTTTTTTAGAGAATTAGATTTTACGGTTCCATGTCCTCATCATAAATAGAAGAATTCATTATCAACTTTCCACTGAATCTATATTCAATAAATAACTTTTATAACAGTCAATGTACAATAAAAGGACGTAGTTATAAAGGGTATTCATATAAGCTATTTGAAGTTCCTTAGCCAGCTATTCGAAACTTCATTAATTTTTTCCTGCAACAATGTTGTTTTTCATCATCTTAGCATTCAGTTGAGTGGGAGCAGCTTAACCAATATTTTTAGAACTCTAACCAAATCAAGGAGCATTGGCTATTTGTTACTAGACATTTCACCTAAGCTACCAGCAAACCATTACTTAGTTGGGCTCCAAGCATCACTTTTCATATATGATATAACAGCCTCAGCCCTCAAGTGGCCATTCACTTACAGAAGAAAATATTTCAAGAATATGAAGACTAAGCAGACGAATAATAGAAACTCAAAGCACAGCAGCACAATGAACTTCAATAGGAATGTGTCAGTCAAAGAGTTCACCGTGCGGCACAGTCTGTGCCCAAAGGGATTGGCCTGTTAGATGCCAAGGTCAGACAAAAAATGGTGTGCTAATTGTGCTGGGCACATTTTTCTCGTCTGGTGAATTATTAATGAAATTTTAACAGTACTTTAGCTGAAAGTGGGGAATTGAAATGATTACTTTCAATTCACTAATACCCAGTAAATAAGCTACAACTTTAAGGCACATAACATGTAATCTCTGCATTTCATATTACTTGGCCCCTGTTGACATGGCACACCCTTTAAAAAAGCTTTGATTAGATGTGTATTTTACTAAACTATACTTATTAATGATGAAAAAGGTAATAAAACTAATTTTTTAAAAATTATTTTTAAAATACCAAGGTAGTATTGGGAAAAGGTAATAAAACTCCCTTGATTTGCTACATGAATAAGTAAAATGCAAAATCTATTTTTTGGTGTAGGAGCCCAGTAAAATAAAATGAAAGGTACTAACATAACCCTAGAGCTACCAAAATTAAAGAAATCCTTAAGCAAGCAGCGCTAAAACAACTAAACTTCATTAAGAAATCGCGTACATCTCAAACCTTCCCACTGAAATTAACCACGAATGTAACATCAAAGCATCCAAAAACTTCCAGAAAGCAGAAAATGAAAACCCACACAAACAGCCAAACAAGGCAGAAAGACAGAAGAGATTTAAACCTTTCCATTAGCACAACCAAATCCGCCAAATTCAGACCGATCATCATCATAATGTCGAGCATCATTCTCAGCATCTTCAAGCGGAAGCTGAACCTGAGCAAGCATAAGATAATTAGGCTCATTTTCCGATGTATGAGTCCCCAAAATCATCTTCTGAACCGAATAATCCTTTCCCGCCGGCTCTTCACGGTCCGGTAACCATTCTACAGTAAGCGAAGGCCATTCAAGTGCGTGAGTAATAACCAGATCGTAAAGAAACGGCGTGTTCTTCTTCCAAATCTTGTACTCCTCGTTGATCAATCTCTCCTCAATTTCACCCCTCATCTCATCTTCGTCTTTCCCCATTACCACCGACTTTCTACACCTTTGAGCGTGTGTTGAGGGTTTGGGTTTTGGGGATTTTTTTTTTTATTCGAGGGTTTGGAGAGAATTGGAGGGAACGGTATTTTCTTTTTCAGTGGGTATTCTTTTTTGCGGGATATCTCATAAGGATTTTATATTACGACGAGCTTGGGCTGTGACCCGAGTTACGAATCATTTGGATGTGAATGATCTTTACGCGAGTAGCCGATTAATTTATAGTGCAGTTAAATCTTTTACATCGATCTTTTTTTTTTTTTTTGTTATAATAGTATTTTATTATAATGATTTAATTTTTCTTTAAATTAAAATTTATCTTGTTATATTTTACTTTTTTTATAATAATATTTTACCTATAATCTCAATAACATTCATTATATATTTATATCAGTATACTCTTTGTAAAATTACTTCTTATAACAGATTAACAGTGATACTTAAATATCACGAGTGATAATATTCTATATAAGATATACAATAACAACAAATCTAGTGTATTCCACATAGTGGGGGTCTGGAAAGGGTAAGATGTACGCAGTCCATGTCACTATCTTCGGAGAAGTATAGAGGTTGTTTTCGGTAGACCCTGACTCAATGATGAAAAATAAAAATAGTACCATAAATACTTTTATTTTTCCTTAAAGAAAATATAAATTTTTTTCATATTTGGCAAACCTCTTTCTTAGATGAAAGATTTTAGACATCTATAAATAGAAGAACCCATTCTCATACCATAACATAAAGAGCATCAGAGTGAACTAACTCGAATAGTACACTACAATGACTCTCACTATAGGAATATTACTTTACCACAACGTAGTCATTTAAGAGTTTTGATAAGTGGGAGATTTTCTCTCTTATTAGTTTTTGTGTTTTTTAAAACATTAAGTTTTATAATATGTAGGCTAATTGGTAAAAACATATAATAATTTTATGTTTTTTAATATTGTTTCTTTATTGTTTGATTTATCATCTCATAATTTACAACTAATAGCTTTTGCATGACGCCCTTTCGATTTCGAACCCAATAATATATTTCCAACATCTCATTATAGCAATCATTGAATTTTAAGACAAACATAGTCACTATAGACCAGTTTACTCCATTTACTAAAAAAAAATTAGATAATCCAAATAGTTGTTATTTAGAAAATGAAAATGGTTCAAAAATACACCCGAACTATCTGAAATAGCTCAAAAATGTCCCTCGTTAGATTTTTGGCTCAAAAATACCCCTTCGTTAAATATTTAGCTCAAAACTACCCCTCCCTCTAACAGAATTCGAAAAAGGATCAAAAGTACCCCTGAACTATCTGAAATGGATCAAAAATACCCATTTGTTAAATATTTGACTCAAAAATACCTTTCCCCTTAACGAAATTAAATTATTTCGATTGAATTAAACCCTAACTTTAACTTTTTAATCCTGATACTTTAATTTTTTTTTACATAAAAGTATTTTACAAATTTTAAAAATAAGATAGTGAAAAAAAGTATTTGAATTATAATATAAATTGGTTGAATTTGATTTAGAAAATAAACATACATTTATTCTAAACAGGTATTTTCACTTTACATCTTTTTAATCTTTAAGGAAATTAACGAAATATAAATTAAATGATGAACTTTATATAAATTAATGAAATAATCGAAAAATTTTAATTTCGTTAAGGGAAGGGTATTTTTGAGCCAAATATTTAACAGAGGAGTATTTTTGACCCATTTCAGATAGTTCAGGGGTATTTTTGATCATTTTTCGAATTCCGTTAGAGAGAGGGGTATTTTTGAGCAAAATATTTAACGAAGGGGTATTTTTGAGCCAAAAATCTAACGAAGGGCATTTTTAAGCTATTTTGGATAGTTCAGGAATATTTTTAAGCCTTTTCCATTTAGAAAATGAAAGGTAATGTCACAAATTTTACTATTACCTTGAAGACGTAGAAAATTTATTTTCGAAGATCTTCATCTCAAGAAAAGAGAAAAATAGATTGATAACAACAATAAAATAAAAGACAAATGAAACGAAATAGACACATCATCCATACCTTCCTATCAATTAAAGACAATCATTTATAAGATGAAGTTATGCCATAATCACCCCGCCCAATACCTACACGAAATATATACTATCGGTGCAAAATGAAAAAGATGAAGTGAGTATATAATATAATCACCTCGCCCAAATGATACACTTTTACATGTAATATATTTTAGGGGCGCAAAAAATGAAAAAGAAATTTCTATTTTTTAAAATGTTTTTGCATGTAAAATTCTTAAGATACAAAAAAGTTTAAGGTAAATCTCTGATAAAAATTAGTATTTGGTAATCTATTAAAAATGGAAATTAAATATTACCAAAAGATCTTTATAATATCGCGTATAGTTCAAATTCACGAAAAAAAAAATGGAAAAAGATAAACAGTATCCATTTTTGGCGCGATATTTAAAAATTGTCCAAAAGAGGGAATCCTAACTCTCAAAATTGCAAAGCGGGAACTCAAAAACCTGCCGCAATTTCCGACGATGAGAGGCGCCGGACGCCGCCGTACGAACTCAGCAATGCCGACGGATCGGCGATATCCACAGCCAACTCCGACAGCGAATGATCCACGGCAATTTCTCTCCACCGGCGGCCGTGATTCCGACGCAAGCTTCGCCAGTAGCCGGCCTTCATCTATCGGTGTAAACTCCCGGTCCTCCGCTATCCCTATCTCCGATCGATCCTATCAGAACTCTGCTATGCGTACAATCAATGCTTACCTTTCCTCTCAGAATGTCACTTTTACTCTCAAAGCACCTCTTCCTTCTGCCAGAGATATCACCGAAACGCTTAAATTTATCCTTTCTCGTTTTGAATTTTCCCCACATGAGTCGCAAAAACTCGAAGATAATCTGCAAACCTTATTGAAATCGCTAAATTGCCCTGTGAAATTGAACAAATCTGCGTTACGTGCCCCTGGGACACCTCATTCGTGGCCGAGTTTACTTGCAGCAATTCACTGGCTTGTTCAGTTGTGTAAATTTGATGATCACCGGTTGCGTTCCGGTCAGCCACTTGCTTCGGAGAATAAGGAATTGAGCTATACTATAGAGAGTTATTTGCATTATGTTAGGGGAGAAGATGATCAAGAGGAGGAACTGGATCGTCGATCTAAGCAGGAGGTGGAACAAAGGAGGACGTGGTTGATTGAGAACATGAATGTCTTGGAAGGGAATGTGAAAGCTCAAGAGGCAAAGTTGGAAGCGATGAAGACAGGGCCATCAAAGAGTGAGGTGTTGGAGAATGAGAAGTGTGCGTTGGAGGAAGATGTGAAGAAGTTCCGTGCCATCATTGAACAGTTAGAAAGGCGCATGATTGCAATGGAGAAGTTGTTGGAGGAGAAGGAGAAAGGATTGGAGACTAAGGTAGCAGAGAATGATACGATTTGTGCAGAGAACACGGAGTTGAGGAAGAGGGTGGAGGAACAAGGGATTAATGCCAGGGATGCAGAGAGGATGAAAAGGGAGATCCAGGCTTTGGAAAGGGACATCGGGGATAATGAGAACCAGAGGAATGAATGGGAGGAGAAGGCGTGGGACCTCGACTCTACAGCTAGGAATGAGTACAAGAAGCTGGAGGAGCGAATGCTTGAGTGCAACCAATCTTTAAGGAGGTAGTCATACTCTGTCCTGTCGTTTATTGTTGTTAGAAAGAACAGTGACTAAACTTTCATTTGCTATTCTGAGTGTAAAGTTTCCAGTAATCTAAGGTTTGTTGTTCTTTTGTTGTGGATTTATTGAATTACTCTCTCATTTTAAATGGCATGATCTAGCGCTCTTGGAGTTTGATAGTAAAACATTTCGATTAGTTATTATTGAATTATGTAAATAAGAGTTTGAAATGCGAAACTTACAGTTTTGTTTAGCAATGAAAAAGAGTTTTGAAATGTGAAAGTAGACAAATTACATGAAAGGGAGTCAAGTTGAACTTATAAACTAGTATTGCTTTATCATATTGAACTATGGGGTGGGGTGGGGTGGGGGGGATAATATTGTATGCTATAGAACTTACCATGTTCCAAAGAAAAAAGGAATTGCATGTTATAGTGCATAATTTGGGAGGGATAAAAAATTGAAGCTTTGTCAAATCAAAAATGGACCAAGTAGGTATCTCTGTGTATGTCATTTTCTAGCTTGAAGAGAAACTTTCCTTCTACTTATTTCACATCTCTCTTCTTATGACTCTGACAATAGATAATGTCATTTCAAATTGCAGGTTAAAGCTAGGAAATGAATTTCAGTATCAATTGAATGCCCAAGGATTCTCACCAGCGAAGGTCTTAGGTATAGATTACAAAGCAACCTTGAAGCCCATGCTTGCGTCTTTTGAAGACGAGATGAAGAAGAGTGCCATGGGGAAATTGGAAGAGTTGATATCTCTCCAGCAACAGACAGCTGAGAAGGTTTCTAAAGTAGAGTCAAAGAAGAAACATTTAGCAGCTCTTCAGGCTCAAATTGATAATGTAAGTGTCAGCCAGTATCCTATTATCTCACAGCAATGAACATTGAGTATAGTCATAACATTTTAACAGCGTTGAAGCCTAGCATGACTACTAGCAAACTTTTTTGTGATTGATGTCAGTTGGAAGCTCAGTTGGACTTGATAAAGAAGGAAAGACAGGACTTCACATCTAGCTGTGCAACAGAAGCCAGAAGTATAGTTGAGGAAGTTGAAACAGAGACTCGGAAGTTGGATCAGGTTGAAAAAGAGGCAGCGGACTTTCTGAAGGTTAGGCTGTTTGCAATTTTGACAAGAGTTACATTGTAATGCATGACTTCTAAATGTCCTCCAATGAATGTTAGCTTGTGTGGTTTTCTTGTCTTAGATGTATATTCTTGATTCTCATGAGCCCGTCTTTACTTTCAAAGGCATCAAACTCCAAACTGCAGGAAACTGTAGCACAGACTGAAGAAGAGGTGCAAATGTGTGCTCGTGAGCTCTTTGCCGTTGTTGATAGAGATTCAAAATACAAAGAGCATATCCCATCAAATATTGCCACGATGAAGAATGATCTCACAGAAACTACCAGGGCTACAGCAGATATGCATAAAGCGGGTTTGCTTGGATGTGATGAAAGCCGCTGACATTAAAGTCCATAATAATAATTAGGGTAGTCATAGTTATCATATGTTTTTTAGTTTTACTAGTCGTACAGCTCACTTTTGAAAAGGTAAGAATACCTCACAATTCGTTGTGCACATAGCTTTCTCCTCTACTGAAGAATTATGTGGTCTCAGGAGGAAATATGCCAAGTCTTTGTCCACAGTTTAAATTGAATATTTTAAGGTTGTTAGATTATCAGCGCACTTATTGCTCGTGAATATCTGCTGTCCACAGTTGAAATTTGTTGTGCTCCGTTTGGAATTTTGTAGGCAAACCATGCGTTAATGTATGAACCAGAACCAGTGCTTGAAAACCTCGTCTTTGGCATCTTATCATAGTTCCAGATTTATTACAGTCTGCAACTCAAATTTGGATGGAGAATGAAAACCACAATTTACCAAATAACTTAGCTGGACAGGGTGTCTTTAGCCAAACACCCAAATATTAGGTGGGGATTGGGCTACATTTGGTGGAAATGCATCGGTGAGTGATCCAGAACTCTCATTTGAAAGTGCAGGATAGGTTATGGCCATGGAATTGGAACACTACCACAATCCAAATGTGAAGAGAGAAGCAAACAGAAGGATCATAATTTCTCTACACTATCCATGTATATAAGTTGAAACTCATTTTATAGGAGCAGCTCTTGACCGAAAATTTCAACATGAACCAAGAAATATGGTCATGTACCGCAGACAAAGTAGTGATAATACAAACCTTGATCAACAAAACCAATACCACCCCTCTTTCGAATTGGATTTGCAAAGATTCGTAGTCTTTTAAGGCGATTTTCCATAATGCCTGGATTCTCGGGGATCTTGGCAAGCACAGGTACTTCATCTTCCATTAGATAAAGTCAACTATGAAATTTAACAGTCCATCACATGTTACACATCTAACATTTACAGGAAAAACATAGCAAAAGAAGCATTTCCAACTGCAATCAGTCTTCTCTGTACCAAACAATACCATTTCTGGTATTTACAATTTCCTTTACAAGATTATAATCTTTACACTATCTACTGTTTCCTCGGATAGACAGAACACAACCAGGCACAAGTGCAACCTATGAACTTTTTTGCTCAATTTACCCATAACTTATCCATGACCATTCTGCATTCAACTGTTCACGTCCAAATTTTTGCAATTTTCAGTTGACAGAATTCTTGGATGCTACACAAACTAATCCCTGTACAAGCATCTCATTTGAAATTGATCCCTGACTTGCACAGTCCTCGAAGCATCAGGTGAGTACTTGCAAACTTTCTTTTGAGAAAGCAAGAACTTGGAGACTTAAGAGTACACTGTAGCAAATTGCATAACATGTCAATGCAAGCGTGAGTTCTAGGCAGGTTAAAAAAAGGAAGAAAGAAGGAAAGGAAAAAGGAAATAACTAACTACAAGAGAAGCATATAATAAACCTTAAAATTCCCCCTTAACAATGAATACTAATCCTACAGGTGACAGTTGGGAATTAATTGTGGACTTCTAACTCTTACTAAGAACTTGTGAGGTGGAAAAAGCTAGAGCAAAAACGCTTCTCTCTTCCCAGAGGGAAATTTAACTCGATAGTCTCTTATAAGCCTATTTGATACAGAAGTCGGATTTATTAATGCTACCAAAAGGGCAATTTCAGTCCCTTCAGTTAAATCCGATAAAATAGGAGCCAAAAGACGAACTTTATTCCCCTCTGACATGAGACTTTCTTTCTGCATTTGTGGAAAGGAAGACAAACTATAGAAGACAGATGTAGATGTTGTTTACCTCAGTACAATTGACAGCAGAATTTACGGTGCTCAAGGACTCGAGAAATTTGATAGTGGCTTCATGACAAATGGATGTTCCAGAAGTTCAGATGCAGTTGGCCGATCATTTGGATTAACTCGCAAACAACTATTTATGAAATCCTGAGCTTCTGTTGATAAGGTATCTGGTATAGGAGGAGGTTCACCTCTGCCTATTCTGAACAGTGCTTGCATCTGTCGCATAAAACAACGTTAAATTCTTGACACGTGAATCCCATTGAAGACTAAGGAA
Source organism: Capsicum annuum (assembly GCF_002878395.1). Classification (NCBI taxonomy): domain Eukaryota; kingdom Viridiplantae; phylum Streptophyta; class Magnoliopsida; order Solanales; family Solanaceae; genus Capsicum; species Capsicum annuum. Next base: position 160,629,139 of record NC_061118.1, read on the forward strand.
AACCAGAGCTTCTCTAACCATAAACCATGTTTCGTTTCTCCTTTTTTCTAGTCATGATGTTCCATTGTTTTAAGTAACATCTAAAAGCATAAAGAATGTCTTCCAAGAATATAAAGACTTAAACTAGATATTCAATATTATGCAATAATAGTTAGCTCTGAATCGTAGATCAGCTACAGCTTAAAACTTAAAGAAGATCTGTCACAATTGAAGGGAAAAAAGATACCAAAAGACAAACACCCATGCTAATTAGAAAATATTTTCAGGAAAATTTACAGTGGCCGTTAAGAGAAAGCATTAATTAACATACAAATAGTTGTCAACTACTAGATCATGCATGTAAATTTCTTGAAAATTATATTTTTCCCTAAACTTTTGCATTTGAGTTCATAATAATATCCTATTTCACTTTAGACTACACATTTCAGAAGATTCATACATTAAACAAGCAGAAGATTAATTGTAGAATCTGGTGAAGTCATTCTCACACTCCATTCAAGCAAACACACGTCATAAAATTAGGTGCTGCAATTTTCCATATCGAAATTCGATCTTAGAGATATAACATACCCCTTCCAAGTGAGAGTAAGGAATTTGGCCAGTTAACATCTCTAAGACAGTACAACCCAGACTCCATATATCAGCAGGAGTCCCATAACCATTGTTCTTCCTATTAACAACCTGAAAGAGCTCCAAGACAAATTTATGAGTCAACCCCGTAAATATCTTGAACCCATTTAATCTTTTGCTATATTACTGACACCAACAATAAGAAAAAGATGCAAATAGAATATAGCAAAGAGTAAATATGATCAACAATATGGTCACCTGGAAATCATTTAAATATTGCAAACTGAATGGGTGAAGTAAGCGACAAATTTTCCTAGGCAGGACTAACCAGAGGCATTTTTTTAAGAGGGTAACTTAGGATTAACCAGAGGCATTATGCTTCTACCAAGAGACAGTTGCTTCAACAAAGATATATGGAATTCTACTCCTAAACTGTCACATTGTATCACATGAGCTACATAAATTGCACAAGCAACTTTATCCAAGCTATTGCGACATCTATCAACACTTAACAAATCCTTTACAACATAGACATGTATAATGTGCATTTATCTCTCTTTCCTCAAAACCTAAGCCTTTATAGAAATTTACTTAATAGCTCCTCATTAAAATGATACAAAAAATTTAACGGATAAATAATATATGTCCATACAACAACATACCCTGTGAATAATACATGTCAATACAGCACAAAATTAGAAAGGAAAAGACACCCCCGAGTGAGACTCTATAACAGCAACAATGTCTCAATTGCAAACTAATTGGGTCAGCTATATCGATCCTCACTAACCATCATTCCTATTAGACCCCTAGCAATTCAATGTTTGAGAATTTTGGTTATCTAGCACCAAAAGTACTCTACAATTTCTATTCTTTTTCGAACAAATCGTGAACAAAATTAGAAGACTCCTATTGAACTTTCCTCGCTAACAACTAACTGGTATCGCCTATATGGATCTTTTTTTCCTATGTGCGCTATTTTGCGCTAAGTCTGCATAGAAGTGAGGCCCTGATTTTAGAAAAAGACAATCTGCGGGTTTTGGTGGTTGAGAGATTAGGAATCATAGACTTCGAAGTTCGAAAAACTCTGATGCAGAAGAATACCTCTGGGGCCATCCAGAATGCAGTTCCTTTGCAAGACTTTATGTTATTCATTTGTGTTGCCTGTAAAGTAATTAGCAAGTTACAGGACTAGAGAAAGTAGTTTCAAAGGATAAAGTATTAGGCATTGAAATTAACCAGGGTGAATAGGATTGGAACGGATATAGACAACTCATATAGCCATCCCCAGCTAGTTTTAGATTAAGGTTGAGTTGATTGATATAAGACCAAGAAAGGGAAAAACTAAAGACTGCATAACTATCTCACCTTTGCCAGTCCGAAATCTGCAAGCTTCACTGAACCACTAACATCCACCAATATATTGGCACACTTAATGTCCCTTCGAAAAGAGCATAAACAAAAGTCTTAGAAAGAAGAGGTTAACATGACATCATCGTCATGCACACATCTCATGACAACAACTAAACGATCTTCTAGTGATTGAGGGATAAGTTCTACATGCACACATCTTCAACAAAGAATCAAGACACTGCTCCCATCAATTGTAAGAGGACAAACAACAACCACAAATCAGCAATGTAAAGAGAACATATGTATCACCTGTGCATCACTTCTCTGGAATGAAGGTAATGCAACCCACTCAAGATTTGCCTGGTGTAATCTGAAACATGGGAATCACGCAAGCGATACTTGCGATAGACACTTGCAAGTGAGCCTTTTGTAACAAGCTCAAGAAAGATATACAGTTTGCTTTCGTCCTGAAGATAGAAAAACATTGTGAATTTGTAAGTAAAGATGAGAAGAATAATTCATTAAAGTTCATAGTTACAATATGCTTGTCATCAGATCTCCATCTAGCAGATTATGTTACCAATTAAAAGACTCAACCCTCAACTAAGTTCCACAACTGCAGAAAAGAGTTTCTTCTTTTCAAAATATCTAGTAGTACTTTTGTCCTTGTGTATAGCAAATTTGAGCTATAAAGAGGAAGTAAATCTGCAAAAGATGCACAGTCCATATTATGATAGCATACCTTGTTTGTGCCATGATAGCGAACTATATTTTTATGTCGAAACCGACTTAGAAGAGAAATCTCCTGAACAAACAAACAAGGTGTAAGGAGAATAATAGAGAAACAATATCCAAAAAATAATTAGTGGAATGGCCAAAAAGTACCTGTTCAAGTTGATAAAGGCTCTGTTGGTTTCCTGGGTCAATCAACGAAACTTCTTTGACAGCAAAAAAGAATCCATCACTGCACGCAGAAGAACAAGGAAAGAATCGTAAGAGAAGAATACCCTTTTTTTTACTAAAATAAAGAGTTATTGCTGGAGTAAAGGAGTTTATATTTGAAATATGTTCTTTCAGCCGTAAACTTCCAGTAGTTTGCAAGTCCATCACCAATACAACATTGAACCAAAGAAAATCACTTTCTGCATCATAAAGAAATGAAGATTGTGTGTATGGGAGATTTTGATAGGTAATTCACTAAGCATACAAAATTACACACACACTACACACACATTAAATGAGTAGAACACTCTTTCTGCCAGCTTCTATAGGAGTATTAAGGAGCACGGTGAGATAGATAGACATCCAATATTGCAGTAGCTAGTTGCTTGAGCTTAGCCCCGCCACTCCCACACCCACAACACACACGCACATTATATGTGGTGTGTGTGTGTGTGTATGTTGGGGACTAGTGGTTAATGACGTGCGTTGAGCACCATTAGATCTCAGGTTCAGAGACAAAAACACTAGGTGATTTCTTCCAATCTGCTCTATCTTTGGTGGACAGAGTAACCTAATACCTATTGCTGGTGGGAGGTGGCAGGTATCCCGCCGTAGAATTAGCAGGAGAACAAAGGGCAGACCAAATAATCCATATTTAAACGGTACGAACATCATAGTCTGGATTGATGGAGCCCAAGATGATACTTGCATATTCACTCTACTATAAGCAGTTGGAGTGAGGAACTATCTTTCCCATCATATGGATTCTTCTACTATGTGCCTAAGTATCAATTTTTAGACCTTAATGATTAACATTTGGTCAAAATATAAATCCTTGATCAGTTTTCTTGTGCTATGGTTTTCTAGGGGTTCACTCGCTTCGGAATACATTTTCCCAAAATCAAAATTCTGTGCTTTACAGGTTTTATTGTACAAAGTCTGTGATCCTCTTTTCGGAATTGGGGATTTTAATGATTACACCAAAATAAGGTGTGTTGATATTACAGATAGTTCTATGACTTACAAGCTCTAGAAGCATTGATTCCTTGCTATGGTCTTAGAAAGGTGAGGCAATTTACTAAACTCTTGTGGATAAAATTTCATCCCTAAGGCCTAACCAGTGGCTTTATCTTTAATTATACGCCGGATAAGGCTAAACAAAAACTGCATTAATGAAAGCTGATAATACCAATGAAAGCTGAAATCGAAGCTCAAGGGAGTATAAGCATATGCTGATAATGAAAATGCAGAAGGTCCGAGAATTACCTCGGAGCCTATCTCACAGGGAAACGAGAGAATGCTCGAGTTTTAGAACAAATAGTTAAGGATATATCCTGGTACGCTTAAGCTTCATATTTCGGACACCATCATTATTCATGTGAGCAGAAAAGGAATGCTGTAAAATGTAATCACTTACTCCGTGAATCCTTCATACACTGTTCCAAATGACCCACTCCCAAGAAAGTCGCCCTTTTGCCAAGATTTTATACTAGGAGAACCATTTGGAGAAACAGAATGTATGGACTTCAAACTCAATGCACAGGATTCATTACTCCGTGACTTAGGGCTCATCTCCGAGATAATGCTGTAGGATTCACCAGTAGGTGATTTGGAGCTTCTCTTCGAAATCAGGCTGTAGGAATCATCACTCGGTGATTTGGAACTTTCAGCATCACCTCTTACACCTTGCTCGAATGGCTTTTCACAAACTCCATCATTTTCCGAAGAAGAGTCTGATTCTTGTGAAGTATTTCTTACACAATCCTCACTACGTTCGTCATCCTTAGCAATGTCTCCTACTTTGTTGTTTCCAGGTGTGTCATCGGAAGTGCTCTCAACATGTAAAGGTGAAACCATATTTTCATCATCCGCAGGACCAAAACTTTTGATAAAATCCCAAGCAGATGTGAAATCGTCCACGTCTGCCGCTGGAGGAGCTAGCCTTGGTGGTCTAAATCCCTTAATTCCACACTTAACATCCTCCTTTTCACTAACCCTAGCCTTAATCAAATTTTCAGGAGCAGAATTTAAGCGATGCTTCAATTTACCTCTCACACCATTTCTAAAACTATCAGAAACCTCAAGCTCATTCTCGGTTCCGTAAAGATCAGCGTCGGAGCACGGTTCATTTTCTCCCTCCGATTCACTAGCCGTCAAATTATCCAACCGTCGGTTCGATTCACCGTCACCAGTACCCGTATCAGACAGTTCATCCGCACACTCAAGCTCAACATCAGAATCACGTCGAGCAAACCTTGTGCTCCGCAATCGGTCCGAACGAGAGCAAGGTTTCCGAGCTTCCCAAGCAGCAACAGGAATCGCAAAATCTTCAGGAGAAAGGCCTAAAGAGCGGCAAATAGTATCAAATTCACCAGCAGCACCGTCGATTCTGAAGCTTGTACGATTCGTTACAGGATAAAGGTCAAGCGACCTAGTCCGCTGAGTATGCTGATCTTCGAACGGCGAAGACGGTACCGACTGTGAAGCGTCGTAATCGACGTTCTTTAAGGCATTTGTCCGGTCAAGTCGAGGTCTTAGCTGCTTCTTCTTCGCATACATCGCTCAATTTTCACACACACACACACATAGAGAGAGGAGAATTCAGGTTCTTCTTCAGGTTAGGTATGTTTTAGAGAAGAGAGGAATTCAGAAGAGGCGGCAGTGATTGCATTGGTCAAAATACAGTGGGTCTACTTTTCATTTCTTTGCTGTTCTTTCAGCATTTTGTACTACTATACTAGTATTTTGTTTTGAGTACACCGCGGAACGAAATATAATTCGACAATGATCACGCGGTGCCACGTACGCAGAGTTTCGACTAGTTTAGTCCAACGTGTCTCCAAAATTTTTATTATTTAAAATTTAATAATTTTATATGTTTTTTTAATTTTTTTTTTAAAAAGTACTTTTCAAAGGTTTTTTATATTTTAATATAATAATGTAATAAATATATTTTTTAGTGTAAGCACATATATATTTTATATCATCACTTTGTCATTTGTCATGCAGTACTTCTTTCTGTCAGACGCTAAGAAAGACGCATCTATTTGAGTTATACTTGTGGTACGATTTTTTTCTTTATATAGTTAAATTTTTTTATTTATTTTTAAAGTCAAATCCTTACAAAATCATTATTTACATTCTTATTATGTACTTAAAACTTTTCAAAATTTGATGTTTTTTAAATTTTTCTTATTCTAACGCTTTTATATTTACTTTTAGATTTTTCCCATCTTTTTTAAAATAAATTTAGTTGATTTAGAATTCTTGAATTAATGAAAAAAATATTAATTGTCATTAATTCTGATGACTTCTAATAAGGAAAGGAGAAATTTTTTACCAAAAATATATTTAATTAATTTTTAAATATTAGAAAAAATAGTGAAAAGACGATTTTATCTATTGTGAAATCTTTTAATGAAGGTCAAAAAGTTCAAACGTGTTATGAAACAATAAAGAATAAAGAAGAAGAGTATAGAGGATAAAGAGAGTAATTGTTATTTCTCTTAAGGGATGCATTACAATGAAGAAAAATCCATTTATTTACAGGGGAAAACTAACCTTGGGGTTTTTAACTTTTCCATAAATAGACATACACAATATATGGTAAAGTAGGTATTCACTATATATGGTAAAATAGACATTCACTATATATGGTACATTTATAACACTCCCTCTAGAATGTCTAACAGATAGATAATGTGTCTCGTTAAAACCTTATTAGAAAAAATTCAGTGGAAAAAAATATAGTGAAAGAAAAAGAGTATACATCTCTAACAATGCGCATATAAGTTGTCTCATTAAAAACATTACAAGAAAAATCAGGTGGGACAAAACCTTGAAAGGAAAAAGAGTACAACGCGTATTAACTCCCCCTAACGAGAACATTCTTGAACCTTTGCATCCCGATCTTGTGCACCATCTTCTAGAAAGTTGTAATTGGAGGAAACTTGATGAATAAATCGGTCACATTGTCACTTGAACGAATCTGTTGCACGTTAATATCATCATTCTTTTGTAGCTCATATATGTAGAAAAGGTTTGATGAAGTGTGCTTCGCTCTATCTCCTTTTATGAATCATCCCTTAAGTTATGCTATGCATGTTGCATGCTGCATTATTTCCGTATAAAATTGTGGGTACATTGTCACATTTCACACCACATTTTTCTCGAATGAGATGTATCATAGATCTCAATCATACACATTCTCGGCTAGCTTCATGAATAGCTATTATCTCATCATGGTTCAATGAAGTGGTTAGATACACTGCTTTGTATATATCCAAGATATGACAGTGTCTCCATATGTGAACATATTGTATGTTTGAGATCGAGATTTATACGGGTCAAATAAATACCCAACATTAGTATGACCAATAAGATTGAAACTACAATCTTTAGAATAAAATAAACTCTTGTATTTTATCCCATTTTAATGTCTCCTAGTAGGAGCAGAAATATGTCTTGCTTAACAAATTGACTGAAAAAGCTATATCAGGCCTTGTAGTATTTGCAAGATATAGTATTGCACCACTTGCACTTGGATATGATACTTCATAACCAATTCAATTCGATATATTTTCCATGTCAGCAAATAATCTATTGCTTTTGAAAACTCTCCAAGAATTTCAATAATTTTCAAGCTATAAGCTTATACAATATAAGTATTTTAAATAAATTTTCCAGAAACTTTTATATGCTTCAAACATTTTGAATCCTTAGAAAGTGTTCATTTAAATTTTGTCAAGTGACAATATTCAACATTTTATATGTGACATCTTCAAGTGTCTGGACTACAAATCAAATAAGTTTTACACTTATCAAGATGCATCCTTTCTAGTCACTTGATAAATATTTCTACGTCACCATGCTTAAATAAACGTAGAATCCGGATCCTCGTAATCTCTCACAATATTGCGCAAATATTGCATCAAAGATATTGATAATATATCATTTCGTATCAGTTCACAATGTGACATAATATTTTGAGATCTCATCACTTCATTATTTTTAGGTACCTGAACCTCTCATAAGGTTTCATGAAGTGGTACGTCGTAGGTTCTTCAATAGCACATTGCCTTCTTATTATAATTATTTGCTCCTTATCCTTTCAAAGGATTATTTTATTTGGAACCGATTGGTCTACCATGCTTCACGCATGCATAGACTTTGTCCTTTATGAACACAAAATAGAAACACTTGCAGCTTAAATATGAGATGCGTTCGACATTTGACTAGAATTATCTTTTGAATAAGGATCTGATGATAATTCTTAATATATTTCATAGCTACTTATAATCTCCCTCTTATGTTAGGAAAACTAACATACATCCTCCATCTTTGTGCATCATAGTATATTCATTAATCGTATACCGCACATTAAAATTATTAGATAGAATAGTTGGTTTCTGACCTAAAATCAATTGAGAGGGAAGAAATAATCTTAATTTGTTGGTCTAATACATACAAGTGCTATTGTATGCAACATATCAAATTTCAGACCAACACATGAAGCTTTGTTCTCATTAGTAATGGTTTAGCTATTTATTGAAGGCATTCAATGTCAAACCATCATCATCAAGATGAATTGTCTTGATTACACAATCTGAAAGTTATGCTCTTAACTTAATTTTATAGAGCAAACAACTTTATGAATGTCAAACTGCAGGTTGACAATGAATATACATGTGATCATCTTATTGATGCATCTTTTCAAGATATCACATGATAGGTAAACGGACCCGTATTCACCTTTTATGCTTTTCAGATTTTAAGGGGTCCAGATTTTAAGGGGTCCAATCCCCAAATTAGTTGGTCGAACCAACTTTCATGAGAGCAAGCAACATTAAAGTTCATGAAGAATTTTCAAATTCTTCAATATATGTTCAATACTCAGTATGCACATATTTGGGATGTTGATCGTTCATGTCAATTTATGAACTTTTATTCTAGCAAACTCCAAGTTTACCTTGACATGCACCTTTTACTTTAGTAAATTTCAGATTTACTATTACATGAATAAATTTCAAATTTACTACTTCAGAAGTAGATTTCAAAATAACCCTTCTCGATTATTTTGCCTTTTTCGAAAGTGGATTTTAATTTCCTTACAACAACGAGCATGTTCGAATTTATATGCAGTCACAATTACCTCTAGGGTCTAGATTTGTATTTATAATAATCGAAATTTTCATTTCCGGTAATGAAATATAATCATGCCTTAAGCGTATCAAATTATGATAGCTACTACAAAAACAAATTGAGGCATACATATGATTTATTGCTACCATATTCAATTCAAGGAATGAAGCATATTTAATGGGACATGTTACACCAAATACCCATTATTTTGTCTTACCCATCATAATATCTTCCATATGATATATTGAGATTCAAACTCAATATCTTATCCATATAAAAAGGCTTCTTAGGCAATAACTCGATGGGACTTGAACTCAATATTTTATCATCATGGTGCATTGGAACTTTTAATCCAATATCTTACCCTTAATGAGATGAGACTTAAATTCATCATCATATCTTTTAACAATATTGTTCTTCATGAACAAGTTTAAAGCATAATTGGTTCCAATTATTTTTCCTCAAATCCAACAATAATTATATCATTAGTAGCAAAAGACAAATAACATAAGCAGTTACTAACCTTGAAATCCTTTAGATTTAAAATCTCACCTTGTTTTGGTAGAGTCTCGTGCTGCTAACGTGTTATGAAAGAATAAAGAATAAAGAAGAAGAGTAGAGAGGATAAAGAGAGTAATTGTTATTTCTCTTGAGGGATGGATTATAATGAAGGAAAACCCCTTTATTTATATGGAAAACTAACCTTGGGGTTTGTAACTTTTTCATAAATAGACATACACAATATATGGTAAACTAAGTATTCATTATATATGGTAAAGTAGTCATTCACTATATATGATACATTTATAACAAAACGATATTTTTAAGGCCTTTCTCATTTTTAATATATTATTATAGATTATAGATATAAACTAGTTCAAGTTACGTGCGTTACACGTGTGTATAGTTTAAAAGAAGATTAATTTATTAAAAAGTAGCAATTGTCTTTGAGCAAAATATAATATTCTTTTCTTCAATTTCAACAATAAAAAATGAAATTCAAGATGTGATTTATCCCGTATAGGATTTTTCCTTGGGACTCTATTATGAAAAATACTACACAATAACCAATATATGATTATAAATAATATTAGTCTATAGAATTATAAACTCAATCAATAAAAAAAGAAAAGAAAAGAAGAAGAACATATCATATATAGATGAGAAGTGTTATAAATATATTTATATTATAATAAATATCTATATAGACAAGATCTATCAAGATCTAATAAATCTATCAAGATCTAGTTGATATTTATCAGGATTTAAAATATCTGTCTTTTAATCAGAAACTAGGAGTAAATTTTCTCTATAAATAGAAGGGCTTCTTTCATTGTAAATCATCATCAAGGATCTCAATAGAATTCTTAAGAGAAATAAGAATTACTCTCTATTCTCTCTCTACTCTTCTTCTTTATTATTTTATAACACGTTATCAGCACGAGACTCTATACTTTTTTAGTTTTTTTAGGTGTTTGATAAAATTAAAAAAAAGCTAAAAGTGGATTAAAAAAAGCAAAAATTGAGAAGCTGAATACCCCCAGCTTTTTACTTTTTAAATTAAATTTTTTTTATGTTTGACCAAAACATTTACCTTTTTATCCCTTATATTTTCTTCTAGTTCCAACAGTATCCTAAACTTTGTATCCCTTATTGATTTTTCTTTCTTTTTCTTTTTGATGTTCTTTTTTTCATCTTTTCCCTCCAGTTTTCTCTTCATCTTTCTCATTTATTTTCAAAAAATCCATCATTACACAAGAAAACACTCAAAAATTTTATCGTCAAATCGAGCTTGTGGTAAGTTTTTGTCTATCCGTTCATATAGAATCCTTGCATGTTATTTAAATTTTAAAAATTGATTCTTTTTAATAGTTTGTTTAATTCCTAAAAATTTTATGTTGTTTACAAGCTTGCAATATTATAATATAATACTATATTTATATAAAAAATATCTTAAAAATTTTATTTTTTAATATTTAAAAATTAAAAAGTAACTTATATTTATAAATTGACCTGACATAATCACTTTACATTGAAAGTGTATTTAAATAGAAATTAATTTTGAAGTATTAGAATTAAAAATCATAAATAATTCACGTTATTATGTGTTAACAATTTTAAGAATATTTAAGTCATTTTGACAACAAAAAAATAATTGACAACACTTGTTTATCAACTACATCAACAGATTTTTTTCAGTTTCAGCACTTCTATCCAAACACCTATCTACTTAATTTAAAATCACTTATTTTAAGCTTTTAATCATTTAAGCTAAAAAGTAATTTTTTTAATCTTATCCAAACGGGCTCAAGGTGATGTGATTCTTTAATTTTCTATTATGATGGTTATCGCAATTCAAGCATTAACAGAGGTTACACACAACACTTTTTTTTTTTTGATAAAATTATATATAGCCTATTATCATTAGTGGACGTGTACTGTCAAATGGTTTACTTCTTTCGTAATGAATATTCTTGAAGTTATATATGACTGATGTATTCCTCCCCGAATCAATGAAATTTGTCACTTCTAAAGGTAATTTTTATTATTTATTCAATGTATATCTTATTTTACTTTGAAAAAAATATGTGAGGTGAAAAAAAAACTACTCCCTTTAGCATAGTGGGTTTATATGACAACGAATGCTTAGATTTTTCCATCTATTTTGTACTTGTTATATTTTTTTGATATATTAATTGTATTATATGATTGAGTTAAGTAAATCGATGTTGGATCTAAAGGAACCTGATTGGTTCGGAATTATATATCTCTTAAATTCATTCATGAAGAAAAATATTGTTAAAAGATATGATGATGAATTTAAGTTTCATCTCATTAAGAGGGTAAGACATTGGTTTAAAAGTTTTAATGCACCGTGATGATACGATATTGGGTTCAAGTCCCATCGATTTATGACCTAAGACGCCTTTATATGGATAAGACATTGAGTTTGAATTTCAATGCACCATATTGATGATATAATGATGGCTAAGGTAAACCAATATGTTTTTGGCGAAAGATATGAAATTTGACTCATTGAATATGCTCTATTCTCTAAAGTGAAAGTGGTAGCAATACATTATATGTATGCCTCGATTTGCTCCTAAAGTAGCAATATTCTAAAAGAACCTATAAGTTATCATAATTTGATAGGCTTACGGTACGGTTATATTCCATTTTTGGGGAATGAGAAACTTATTAATGCAAACGTGCGCGCGATTGTGATGGTATCATAACTCCCCTTCAAAAGAGGCTGAATAATTGAGAAATGTTACTTTGAAATCTATTTCTAAAGTAGTAAATCTGAAATTTATTCATATAATAGTAAATCTGAAATTTACTAAAGTAAAAGGTGCATGTCATGGTAAAGTTGGAGTTTGCTAGAATAAAAATTCATAAACGATCGACATCCCAAAGATGTGCATACTGAGTATTGAACATATATTGAAGAATTAGAAAATTCTTCATTATTTTTTATGTTGCTTGTTCTCATGATAAGTTGGTTGGACCAACTAATTTTGGGATTGGATCCCTTAAAATTAAAAGTATAAAAACGTGAATATTAAGATGAATCGATATAAGATGATCACTTGTATGTTTATTGTCAACCTGCAGTTTGACATTCATAAAATTGTTGCTCAATAAAATTGAGTTAAGAGCATAATTTTCAGATTTTGTAATCAAGATAATTCATCTCGATGATGATGGTTTAGCATTGAATGCCTTCGATAGATAGATGAACCATTGCTAATGAGAACAAAGCTTCATGTGTTGGTTTGAAATATGATATATTATATACAAAAGTACTTGTATGAATCAAACCAACAAACTATGATTATTTCTTCCCTTTCAATTGGTTCAAGATCAGCAACCAACTATTCCATCTAATAGTTTTGATGTGCGGTATACGATTAATGAATATACCATGATGCACAAAGATGGATTCCTCAAAAAAATGGAGGATGAATATTAGTTTTCCTAACATAAGGGGAAGATTATAAGTAGCTATGAAATATGTTAGGAATTATCATCAGATCCACATTCTAAAGATGATTTAAATCAAATGTCGGAAGCATCTGTTGACTCAAATTTAGTATCATATTTAAGCTACAAGTGCTCCCATTTTACGTTCTTAAAGGATAAAGTCTACGCATGAATGAAGTGTGGTAGACTAATCGATTCCAAATGAAATAATCCTTGAAAAATAAGGAGCAAATAATCATAATAACAAGGCAATGTACTCTTGAAGAGCATACGACATAACACTTCATGAAACCTTATGAGAGGTTCAGGTACCTGAAAATAATAAAGTGATGAGATCTCAAAATATAGTGTCGTATGTGTGAACCGCTACAAAATGATATATCATCAATATCTTTGATACAATATTGACGCAATATTGTGACAGATTACGAAGATCTGAATTCTACGTTTATTTAAGCATGCTGGCGTAAAAACATTTATCAAGTGACATGAAAGGATGCATCTTTGAAAGCATAAAACTTATTTGATTTGTAATCCAAACACTTGACGATGTCACACGTGAAATGCTGAATATTGTCACTTGACAAAATTTATATGAAACTTTGAAATGATTCAAAATATTTGAAGCATATAAAAATTTATGGGAAACTTATTTATAATTCTTATATTGCATAAGTTTATAACTTGAAAATCATTGGAACTCTTAGAGAGTTTTCAAAACAATAAATTATTTATTGCCATGAGAAATATATCGAATTAAATTGGTTATGAAGTACCATATCTTAATACAATTGATGTACTAATATATCTTACAAATACTATAAGACCTGATATAGCCTTTTTTGATTAATTTGTTAGCAAAGTATAATTTCACTCCTACTAGGAGACATTGAAATGAGATCAAACACATAATCTTACTATATTCTAAAGAATGCAGTCTCGATCTTGTTGATTATGCTGATGCTGGAGATTTATTTAACCCGCATAAATTTTGGTCTCAAACAGGTTATGTGTTCACATGTGGGGATACTGTCATATCTTGGAGATATACAAAGCAGTCTATCGAGCACTTCATCGAATCATGCTGAGATAATAATTATTCATGAAACAAGCTGAGAATGTGTATGGTTGAGATCCATGATGCATCTCATTCGAGAAAAATATGATTTGAAATGTGACAATGTACCCACAATCTTATATAGAAATAATGCAGTATATATAACACATCTTAATGGAGGATTCATAAAAGGAAATAGAACGAAGCACACTTCATCAAAGTTTTTGAGCTGAAAAAAATGGTGATATTAACGTGCAACAAATTCGTTCGAGTGACAATATGACTGATTTATTCAATAAGTCTCTTTCAACTACAACTTTCAAGAAGATGGTGCACAAGATCGGGATGCAAAAGTTCATTGATGTTCTCATCAAGGGGAGCAAATACGTGTTGTACTCTTTTTTACTTTCAAGGTTTTGTCCCACTGGTTTTCCTTGTAAGGTTTTTAACGAGACAGCCAAAATGTGTATTGTTAGAGATGTGTACTCTTTTTCCTTCTTTAATTTTTTTTTCCACTGATTTTTTTTAGTAAGGTTTTAACAAGACACATCATCTATCAATTAGACATTTAAGGGGGGGTGTTATAAATGTATTTATATTATAGTGAATGTCTAGATAGATAAGATCTATCAAGATCTAATAAAATCTATCAAGATCTAGTCGATATCTATCAGGATTTGAAGTATCTGTCTTTTAGTCAGAAACTACGAGAAATTTCTCCTATAAATAGAAGAGTTTCCTTCATTGTAAATCATCATCAAGGATCTCAGTAGAATCCTCAAGAGAAATAAGAATTACTCTCTATTCTCTCTCTACCCTTCTTCTTTATTCTTTATTATTTTATAACAGAAGAGAATAATTTATTTTTTTACTTATTGCATAACCTACTCTATAGGACAACAAAATAACAATGTAAGTGAATTTGGTTAGAGCTACACATAGATCTCTTGTTCACCTACTCTTCTTTTTCATGACATTCTTACTTATGTATTTTAAATCTCAGAAAAAAACATAACAATGTTCACATGAGCTACGTAATCTAGTGAATTCAAGTCTTTGACGTCCGATTGAAGGAATCCTGAGGAAGGATATAAAAATGAAAACAAAATTTCATTGGAAGAATAATCTCATTAAAGAATGATTCTCAATTTAAAGAATGATCGTATTATTGTAGAAAATAATGATATTAATTTAAAGAAGTCCGCGACTTTTTTCTGCCAAGAAAAGTTAACGAAATATGAAAATTTTTATTCTTCTTTCATAAATTATTTACAATAATTAGAATAACATGAATTTCAAGTAAACTAAATCCATAATTTCTAAATATTAGAAGTTTAGCACTAATAAGTTCCTACTTATAATTTTCCTATCAAATCCTTTTTTCCTTTTTTTTTTTGTCAAATGAAAACCAAAATAATTGCACAAATGACAATTTTATTCTTCCGTTTCTCTTATTGTTTTAAGGAGCAACACAATTGTTTTTTTCCTTATTTTTTTGGAGGAGAATGTTTTCGATAAATCCTCCGTACAAAGCGTGAAAAACTACACTTTATAAAACATTGCAATAGATAGAAACATTCATAGAGATAAGTAAAACTTGTAGAACTCGAGGACAATGCAATCCAAGAAAATCTCGAAGATGACTATGCTTATGATATGGGTCAAAGAGGCATCTTAGCATTCGAGGACGTAATGGAAGTCAAGACGTGAAAACCCGAACTTGTGGGGCTGCCCGTCCAAGGGAACAAGTCTTGAAGTGTGGAGAAAGTCTCCTACACTCCAAAACCGTCCAAGAAGCACACTCCAAGGTCGCCCCTTTGTAAGGGCTCATTAAGGGCCTTTGGGTCTTTCTGTAATAAGTTAACTTAGCTTATAAATAGAACCTTATTAGGTCGTTTCTTTTTTACTTAGATGACATATTTTTAGAGCTCAAGAGAGTGTCTTGCAAGGTGGATTCCTCGTGGCAAGTGTGGACATCACTTGTTTTGATAACAATCTTGGAAACGGTGGTTGCTTGGGAAGTCCAATTCCCTTGAGGTCGCATAAGAACTTGTTGTTATTTGTGTGAAGACTTTGGGTCTTAATGTTTAATATACATTTTGGTTCATAAGTGTTTATGCATTGTATGTCAAGTTACCTATTTTACTTTCTTGTACCCGTTTTGTTCTTGTGTTGTTGAATCCGTGGAGTTTTTGTTATTCTCTTATTGTTGTTCTTCGTCTTGTGTGTTAATCTAGTTTGGGCTGACTGTTTGGTGTGTTAAACACCATTGTTCATCTTGTTTTGTTGGTTTCTTGTTGAATCCGAGAGTGGTCATCAAAGGGGTCCTCGGTTCTTTGAACTTGTGGACTGTTTTGGTATTTGTTCCGTGTGTTCCTTCCCTTTCTTGTATCATTTGGTATCAGAGCCATATTTGATTTTGTTCTAACAAGATCAATCTTGGGCTTGAGAGTGAAAAAAAAAAACATATTTGGTGTTCTTGATGTCTTGACCGAAAAGTTTGTTGTAGATTTGGTAGTCTTTTACTTGTTTTGAGTGTTTTTAGTATTGGTTCCTTTTCACTAACACTTTTAGTGTCTAAAATCCAATTGTTTTGAGCTAAAAATCAAGTAATATTGTGGTGGGGGTGGACGGCTTATGTGTTCTTGTGTTCTTGATGTGGTGATGAAGAAGCTTCAAAAGGGGACTTGTTTGATCCAAATTTCAAAAGAAAAAGTGTTGGTCTTGTTTGCCTTGGAAACACTTCCAAGAAAATCACCAAAAGGGAAACAAACAAAAAGACTTTCCAAAAGCCATACTACCAAAAAGAAAAAAAACACTTTTCAAGGATTGTCCAAAAGAAAAAAAGGGACAAAACATCCAAAAAGGTTGTCTTGCCAATTTGATGCAAGTAGTTGAAAGACTTTATGAATCTTGAAAGAGGAGTCTAAACCTTGTTTGCCTTGTACCTTGGCCGAGATTCTCTTCTTCCACACATGAAATTGAACAATTAGTTTGTTGAAACAAAAATTTTTCAACGTTACAACGTCCAATAATTAAGTGTCATGTCATCAAAGAGCTCAAGAACATTAGATTTCCTAGTTTCACTTTCTTGTTTCTATTGGTTTCCAATTTTGTTGACTCTTATACTAATTGGCAACTAGTAAATATCAACTAAGTTGTAAATTAGTTTTTGAGTACGTTCTTCGCGTTAGCATTGTTTTTTTTTTTTGTGCTTTTTTCGTTTTTGAATCTTAGTATATATTGCATATACACCAACATATGCAAGAGCAAAACCCATGAGACAACCACCTCCACATTATAAAATTAGCAAGAAATTGTGAAGAAACTCCAAATAAAAAGATATAAAGTATCCCAAATAATAATATGTAATGAGATAACAATCTGCTTACTTAACTCCAAGATCGATGTGCTACTAAATTCAAAAACCAAAGCAACTCGTCTCACTAAAAAAACAAAGCAACATATACGTATTTAGTTAATTCTTGTAGAACTCTTTTTTCACGTAATTAATTGACAAAAAAGACTTACCATATATTTTAGGATACCTTTGTCATATATATTAGGAGCCATATTGTAGGATTTTTTTCGTACATCTTTTTCTTACCAAACATTAGCAGTATAATTTCTTATAAAATTTAATGTACTGCTTATTCTATATTTTAAGACTCCTAATTTTAGAAAGTATTATTATATTTTTTAAAGTCCTGATCTCATATATTTTAGGATTCAATATCATAAATATAATTAAATAATAATTTAAAAAAAATAGTAAAAAATACGATTAATCTAAAATAGAGACTTAATGGAGGACAAAAAATTCAAACAACATTTTCAAGGCCCTTCACACTTTTAATATAATACTAGTCGTATCTTACGCGTCTCGCACGTGTATCTCGCTCAAGAAACTCAATCAACACAATCACTTTGATATTGTAAAATTAAAATATGCTTGAATTAAGAAATAAATTTATTTATTTAATACGAAAAACACTTAAATATAAAACTAATATAATCATACAAATCATATAAAAGACATAAGAGAGTATCACGTTAATTAACAATAAATGTATATGAAAAATAAATTCATGTGTATACTTATATTATTAAGTACGCACTTTAAAAAATTGGTGTGAATTATTAACCTTATTTATGGTAAATTTGCAACTCTAAATTATTAGGTTTAGTATTAAACCAAATTAACTTGTATTAAAATATAATCAATTTAGGCAAATTTTGATAGTCGTTTGTATAGAATTCCTATGTAAATATATTTATTTCGTAAAATAGCAAGTTTTAGACTAAACTTGTAGTTATTTTGATTTGTAAAAATTATTTTATATATAAGGTATACCTAAATCAACAAAAACTTTAATTAATTTTAAATTCATTAACATTTCATATAATAAGTAATAATAATTATTTAAGGAAAAAAGGTGAAAAATAATTTTCTTTATTTCAAAATCTTAGTGAATGACAAAAATCTTGAATCACTTTTCTAAGAGTGGTGTACGTGATAAAAAAGTTCAGCATATACATGATAGTTTATTATTGTAAACTTCAAGAATATACTAAAATTTTAGAAAACTTACTTCAAATCACAAACAAATCCATCTCTTTGATCATAAATACTAACAAGATTGTAATCATCAATAATATATTAAAAAATTCAAAACTTACCTCAAATCACAAATACTTTGTGTCTTCAATCATGTAAGATATATTAAAATTTCACTAAAACACTTCTTAATTAACAATTATCTATCAAAATACATGATAACTTATTTGTTGTAAATTTCAAGAATATACTAAAATTTTAGAAAATTTACCTCAAATTACAAAAAAAATTATCTCTTCAATCAAACAAAATAAATGATAAACTAAACCAAAATAAAAAATCATCACATGCTATAAAACAGTATGAATATAGCTTAAAGAACTCACTTGATTAGGAACAATCAATTGTATGGAGAACAAAAAAAAAAGATATTAATAAAGTTTTAAAACTTCTCTAATATAAACACTAATATAATTAGTTTTCTACTTATTCCTATTATTTTTTTTCTTTTAAATGTAAGTTAATTAGGTCTCTTCTTTTATATGAATATAAGAATATTAGTAAAGATTCTACTTCAAAGTTATTACTCGTGTGAAGGGGAAAAAAA